>NC_087514.1:64088088-64397088 GCF_963921805.1 Phalacrocorax carbo | reverse complement strand
GCCACTCTTACTTGAAACATGTAACTACATCCCCAAAAATTCTGTTTCTGAAAGCAAAGGCAAGAAAAAGGCAAAGGAATAGTAGATGCATTTTTAAATCAAACATTGCCTATAAATTCTGTTCAAAATCTCAAGTGCAGAATAATGCATTTTTCATGTTCTACCTGAGGCATAAAATTTGAAAAGTGCATGATAAGCCTTTTCACTGCATTTCACCAGGCAAATGAAACAAAAATTTTAAATGCTGGGCAACCAAGATTTGCTCATCTGACCCACGGTATCAGCCAATTTCAGAGCCAGACTTTCAAAAATTAAATTCAAATATGCAGCAGTTTGCTACCCACAGAAAATAGATACTGCCTCTGAAATAATGGGATATATTTTACAGCCATGGGTATGGAAAAGAAAACAATTAACACACATCTGCGATAAGGAAATGAGTAGCAGACGGTTTATTCCAAATGTTAAAACATTAGCAGTGTCCAATTTCTGTGTCATGTAGTTTCTGCTGTGCAGCTGAAGAAAAACAAACCCTGAACTTCAATTAAAAAAAAAATAAAACACCACAGCAAAATTACGGCCTTTTTCAACAACTAAGTGAATTATATATTGTGTACTTTGTATCATGTAAATATGAGAGTTGGAAAATTGAGACACAGGAAACCCTTCCTAAACAACATCACAGAGACAGCTTTTTGCCTTTTTTTAAAAAAAGACAAGAATTTCCAGAGAATTTTTGTATTAAAAAAAAAAAAAGACGGTATTTTGAGACCACACAACACGATGATGTTGCACTGACATTTCACCTTTAAAAAGTGCCCAGGCAGATTCAAAAGCTTTTGAAACACAATTTATCCTCGCAACTAGCAGAGGGCTTATTACTATGAATCTAAAAGTCAGAGGATAGAATATTAACTACTGCAGAAAAGAAAACATAGTGCAGGACCTTCTGTTTGTGACAAAATTACAGAGTTAATGTTCCTGAAAGATCACTTCACCTTTTAAAGCATGATTTTTAAAAAGGTAAAATTTATAGCAATTAAAGCTAATGAAGAAATGCAGCATGAGCTGCTTATGTTCAGGAACTAATAGGTCCACTGAGCATTTCTAAGATTATTTAGCCATCAATGATAATGAATTGACATTGTCAGTGGTGTTAATGTACCAATGCTCTATAGTGCCACTAATCCAATAGCCAATCCTAGCAATTTTTTTTTTAATGTTGCTACTTTATTTTTTTAACCTACACACTACCCAATCCTTTCAATTAAAATAGCAGACTTACAGCACAGCCTGTTACACTTCTTTTCTCTTCTTCCACATTTAAGGATGGCATATTCATTATTTGGACTACAGTTCAAACTGCTCTGGTCATTCCTCCTTTGAATCCTGCTCAGTTCTTCAGGACTGTTAGCTACAGTACAAAAAATGTCTTTTCCAATGAAACCAGTGTTAATGTGTATTTCTTAAAACACATTTTAGGTGCACATTAAGTGAAATGTGATGATTATTTAAACAGGTATATAAATTAGATTTTTGTGAGCACAGGGTATTGTGGTATATGTCTCTTCAGGTGATTGTTTTGTCATATCTAAATAGCACAGCTTCACATTGTTGACGAAAATTAGCTATACGATACTACACAGAAATGGAAAATGAGTACCTGCTTGGCTACCAGGTATGACACGTCAGCAACATATAGTAAACAATCAGCTTAGCAAAGTGACTAACATTCAAGTCCACAGTTCAAATCATCCATACATGTTTTGCTCTCTCTCTTGCATAACGGTCATGAATTGCAACTGAGAGTTGTGTAATTTCTGCCACAGATTCTGAGAACATGACAGTCCTGAAGTGAAGGAATGAGTTTTGAAAAAATGAGGTACTGTGCCAAATCATAAACATTTTTATCTTCATCTTTTTATAAAAGATAAAGTATTAGCTATTTTGAGATTTTTTGACTCTTCCTCTCACGATAACATACTTAAATAATATGATGATTTTTCAGTTTAAGTTAAAAGGGAATTGAATAAAGAACCATTGTCAAGTTTGTTGACAACTTCTAAAGAACAGAGCTTAGCCTTAGCTAAACAGTTTCGTGGATCTGTAGTCGTTAACTATCTTCCATGCCAAATTCTCAGCAATCCATATAGCAGAGATAGTAAATAAGATTTTTCAAACAACATAAAATAGCCTACCACGCATAATGTTCATTTTAAACATGCTGCAAAAGAAAGAGTAGCACAAGTTATTCTACTACTGATATTCGGTGGACTTAAGAATTAGGTTCATACATTTTTATTTCTTGTTTCAAGAAGTCAGCAATTAATTTTCTTAAGTGAGTAAAACCAGCCAAAGTATCTCATAACGCTGCATGCAAAATTATTTGAAAAACAGGCGGATGAATCGGTGAAAATCACTCAGCTGCATCTTCAGCTGAAGATTCACTTGTCCTTTAAAATGTGTAGCTCACTTTGTCCTGCAGTCGATCGGTATACTAAGGCTAAAAAAGCCCCTCCTGCTGAATATTATCCCCAACATCACACCACACCATTCATGTGTGCACTGCATCATCTAATTGAACCTGTGCTGTTCTACACATTAGCCGTAAGACTGCTGTAGCAGGTTACATAGGTTTGAGTAAAATGTTTTTATATGATGCATATATTAGTTAATTTCTCCAGCATAATAACATTAAAATATATTTTTAATCAGAACTAGGGTATTAAAATCCAACTTCGAATGTCCTATGATGTACCATATATGCCATGGCATTTTAAAACCTTTTAAACATTTCTGCTAAATTAATTAGTTTTGCATTAAGGAGTCTCAATGCCTCCTATTAAATGCAACACATTTGAAGGACAATTAAACATTATGAACGATCCTTCTGAGAAAATAACGATTAAGTAAAAAAGAAAAACAAGATTTTTTGGGTAACAAACAAGAACACAAGCATACATAAAAGACTTCAATTTATTTTTAAAGTCTTAGGCCTGCAATATTTTAGATCCGTTTGTTTGAAAAATCAGTCTTCTGTTTTGTTTTCGTAAAGAATGAAAACCCTAATGGAGTCCAGAAATCTGTTAATGGTACTAAAATTATAACAGTATAGCAAAAGAAAAAACCCCACACAGTAAAGTCTATATTATATATTTTTTATGTCTTTAAATGGAATTTACAGTTCTCCCTGGCAATGTGAATGAACATCCTATAATTTAGTCAATTTACAGATTACAGGTTCAAATTGACCTTGTAGCCCATAAAATTGCTCATCTTCAGTGCAGGATTAGAAGTGGGAAAAGAATGTCATAACTGTATTTAAGGAATTTACCATAACAATGGAAAGGAGGATATGCATGCATAATTTTAGCCACTCTTGCTCACATCAGAGTTCTCAATTCTGAAACAATGCATATCCTGCACTCTTCTCCTGGTTAACCATGGTGGAGACTGTTTCAATTTACTCACCCACAGACATGACACTTGTATTCCCTCATCCCAAGGTGCCTCTTGACATGGTTTCTGGCATCTCCGAGCTGAGCTGTTGCAAAGTGGCATATCTTGCACTTGAATGGCTTTGATCCTAAGTAAAATTTAGCATAAGATATGAGTTGAATTAGAATAATATATCACCCACGGTTAAAGAAATAAAAAATCCTGGGGAAAAAAAATAACCTTTAAAAGAGCCTATCCCACATTTAACCTGTTTGAGATTTTTCCTAACAAAAAAAGTATCTTGCACATAAATTTATAAGTCCCAGGACACAGATGGTACCCACTATACATTACTCTTAAAGTTTCCTTAAGTTCAATGTCACGGAAACTACTCTCAACTTCTAATAACAATTTATTCTCTATTTTTAATTATTAGAAAACTCTACAAGATATTAAAATGAGAAGACAAGACGGCAGAAGTTGTTCTACACCCTTCCCCATTTCCAAATGCTGAAACTCAGGTAATGGTCTTAAAGTGGCTTGATATTGGTGTAAACGGCAAAATGTACTTGTTTTTTTAAGCAAATATATTTAAAGTAAAGTAATTTTACAAGTCTTCCAACTTTGAATAGATTTCACATTAGCATTGGTATTTCAGATTTGTTCTGTCACACAGAGAAAATGATTCATCACCTAGCTATTGTAATGACATGCAATGTATGAATATACAGTGCATAAAATATTATGCCTTTATGACTGTTTTATGGTCAAGAATTTATGATTATTCTGCAAACCAGAAGTATTGACATTTTGGCTATTATTTATTTCAAGAAAAAACTTTAATATTAAATGTCTACTGCAGACCAAAGAACTCTGAAATTATTTCTGCAGGGAAGAAGTACCAGCCTATTTCTTGTACCACATCAGTTCAGCAAAAAATCAAATTATTTGTCTATCTTAATTAACAGTGATTCTCTCTCGGGGATGGAAAAAATAAAATTTTTTACTGGAATAGTTAAACTGGGCACGTGTCAGTCCCCACGTTATTACATAGCAGCACCATCCTAAAGCATGCTGTAGCGCTCTCCAATTTTCTGACCACTAAATCCTTAAATCAATAAATCAAAATTATAGAATTGCAGTTAAAAAGAAGTACAATATGGTCACAGAGTCTCCATATTATGTTTAGTATATGTTTTGTGAAGTACTTCTTCCAATACAGTTAAGCATAATATGAAATGTGTGATCTTTAATAAATATACATAAAGAGCTCTGATAAGAAAAATGTTGCACTATATCATCCTTGATCAATGAACCTTTTTGCTTTGCCCTTGAAAACAGAATATCCTCCAAGAATCCGCTGGTGAAATTGAAGATCTTAGTAAAAATTTTTAGAGTCTTAAATTTCAATTTAATTCCCAAAAGCTGACGAAAAATGAAGCATTTAATTTTAATCTTCCACCTGAAATAAAAAAGTCAACAGTACTAAGCACGGGCAGACAAGGTTGAATATTTCACAGTTCAATGACAATGAAGCCAGATCTCTTAATACTTCCATTTCTACTGTTGGAAGTAGATGTAAAATATATTTAGCACCTGAATGGTTATACGTAGTCAGCTTTATATGTTTAAATGTCAAAAGCAGGTTGAGACTGCAGCTAACAGCAATCACATTCTATCAATCACACTGAAAAACCCCAGTTTATTTAAATGATCCTGATAAAACTAAATTAATCATGAATTTGGTGACATTTCAAATCAACACTGCATTCTATAAAGAGACCCATGCAAATAAAAAATAGCCTATCTTTGCATTCTATAAAAAGAGTATTAAAAGTTGATATTTTAACTTATGATCCTAAAGACTAATTGCATAATTAATAACATCAAGGCCACAGTCAGAGGGGATTTTTTAAAAATCTATTGGTGTTTATACTGCTCTTTTTTGTCACAGAATTCAAATATCATGTGGATTCAATCCTGTGTTCCCTTAGTTTCTCTCCTACTGATTAAATTGTAAATTTGTTCCTCATACTGTTACTGTAGGTGTCCCGCAGGGCTTCCATACAAGACCTTTGCTGGCTTCCATTTACACAACTCCTCTGTGAAAAACTCTAGTTCAGACCAATTGTAGCTACAGCGTGCTGACAATACAGAAATGTATTATTCTGTTGACTGCTCTCGTCCAAAAATCACTGAGGCCTTGAGGTTTTTTCAGTTATTTCTCAGTTCCAGAGCTGAATATCTGTTAACAGCTCCATTTGAACTCCATGAAAATTCAAATGCTGGCAGGCTCCAGTCAGTACCTGTCACCTGAAACAAAAGCAGTACATCTCCCTTTTAGGTTGCTGGTGCCAAAGTTGTTCCAGTATGTTCTTGGATGGAACAATCCAAGATTTACACTTAAGATAAAAGCATTAGACTAAGAGTTAAACCAATGGGGGGAAAAAAGTCTGTATTTACCATAAGGCTATCTGAAACAACGTTGAAGCGATTAACCATTTCTTAGCCAGACTTCTATTATCACAATCTTTAACAGTTCTCATATGCTGTTAGATGTGATAGTATTGGGTTCACACTTGGCTTTTAGTCCACAGAAAAATGAGAACGATACTTTCAATATAGCATCTTTCCAATCAAATTATTTTAAAAAAAAAGCCAATAATTACTTTACCCACACATTATGGCATGGAAACAAAGTATATATTTTCTGATGGTAGCAGTAAAGAATAAGGCTTTTAACAAGTGGGGGGGGGGGGGGGGGGAAGAAGGGGAAACCAAATCACAAAACACACCAAATTGAAAATAGACTACTCTTGAGAGTTCAAGTTAGACAGACACAAGCCATGCTACTGTTTTATAGTGAAGACTGGAGTTCATAGTCTTTATTTTACATTAAGACAATAGAGACTCAAAAATATTAAAAAATTCACTGCCTCAGCTTCAAGCCAGCCAAAGGCAACATCACCTACACCTGCAGGCATAGCTGTGTCTCCAGCTCAGGCCCAAGGCAAAGTGAGCAGAGATGCATGAAGTATCATCGTACCATTTCCTCCTACGTTTAGGACATGGGGAGTAAGATACCACACTTACATTGAACAAACCTTCCATTAACTGAGAAATCTGATGAGAAATGAAACAAAGATGATGTGGTTGCAGGTGATTTTTCCTCAGATGTTGAATGTTAATTAAGTTTATGGGACCTGCATCAATTGCAAACTAAAAAGTCCTCCACCTCTACTACTCCTTTTATTTTTCTTTACACTTCCTCATTTTCACTTGTCAACATGTGATGGACTTACTTGTTATCTCCTCTCTAGCAAAGCTTCCCTTTCATTTGCAATGTGAAAATCTCCTACATTGTTTAACGGTAGTTTGAAACATTATTTCTCTATTAATGGAAATTATTAGTTGTATCTTTCTACAACTTTGCTTTCCCTTCCACCCCCACCCCCTCCCAAACCATCACCAATTACTCAATTAAAAAAAAAGGCAAGGAGTTGGATGTGGTTACGCATACATACATATATGAACATATATATGCACAACCAAATGCTGAAGAAAGATCTTTTTAAAAAGCACATAATCAGAACAATAAATGGGGAAATGTGCAGCTCTGCTCCTATTGTGTAACTGGTGTTACTCTGGTACAGGTGAGAAGCTAGAAATACTGTACTTTGCCTCACCAACGTTAAAGTCAGTTTATCTACAGTTGGTGGAGTAGGTCAGTCCCCTCTGCCACCAGTCCCGAAAACCCAAATATATTTGTTTCTTATTCACTGCACCCATTGTGATACAGAGTGAAAGAAAAGGTTCTATAAGACACAAAAGAAATCACAAATATGAAAATATAGATTGGAAGAGAAAGCCTTCTTCCCATTAACTATTAATAAAAGTCTCCACATTACTATTGATGTGAATAAACAAAGCATCAGAAAAGCATTTCAGTTAAAGGTGCCGTGAGAAAGAGGGCAGATAAAACTCTATTCTGTAACCCTTCTATACCCTCTCCACAAGCACCGCCGAAAAATGACTTGCAAAATGAAATGTATTCTTTTACTGCTTTGCATATTTAGGGCCATCCAAAAGCACAATAAAAATATACTTCATGATAAGACCTACACAGAAGATGTTAAAAAGTACACTAACTTTTACTAAATGTTACAATCAATGATGTAACTTATGTAAGTAGGGTTGCTTTGTCATATATTGATAGTTACCTCACTTTCACATCCACATTAACTTGATTTTAAATGCAATTAATACATATAGTCAAGGAAGACTAATGGACTACATTCTGCACTTAACCTGGTGGACATTTTCAAATGGCACAAGTGACCAGTGCAAACCTATTTTGCATTGTAAACGACTAAATAAATCTTAATGGATTAAGAATGATCAGCTATCAACACACAAGGGAAATTAAGTGCTGAAATGCCTACATTGATTATTTTAAATTATTAGCCTTACTCTGTTCTTGAATTTGTATGCTTTTAGTGAGCTTTAACACATTTACAAGACTTATTGACTATAATTACAAGAGAATTCAAGTAATGGACACATCAATTATAAGCAACATGTCTTGACCAGACAGTTGCATAAAGAATTCTAAAGAGAGCTCCATTAGCATCCTCCCCCTTAGTTTTATTCAGTTTTATCTGCCGTAAGAGGGCATATTAAGGGCTTATACAGCTGTTCTGACCATGTGAACACGACCGTCCCTCTAAAGACTTAACACTGCATTCAAAGGTGGGTATTAGCTGAAGCAATACAGATAACTAGGTTATCGACAGGACAGAAGTAATGCTGAAGGTATTCAGTGTGTGAGTTGTTGGCATACATGAGCACTGTGGTTATAGTAAAATACTTTGAAAGGTTTGAAATACATAGTCTGCGTTCTCCAAGATTAATTCTAAACTTTGTTGTCCAGTTATGCCCTCGCCTTTACATAAAAACTATTTTAGGATTATGCCAGGAATTATCATTCTTATATGTATCTTTTTTCCTTACCTTTTTGTTCTCTCCCTTGTAACCATGCACTAAGTTTCAAATACTGCATGAATTTAAACTATAGCTTCCATAATAAGCCATTATTTAAAAGTACAGTAAAATAAACCTTACAGTTTTAATGAAAATATGTTCATTGAAATGTGAATTTATTATTCAAATCCACTCATAAATTCAACCATGGAGACACCACTTGTCTAAGCAGAGCTCAGTGATTTAGAAAAGCTGTCTATTTAAAATAAAGAATGTATGGCAGGTTTATAGAAACATCGCAGTGAATTTTTACATAAATTTAGAACTGCAGCTTATGCATTTTTCTACAAAAATGTTTTTAAATTTTCCACTTAAAATTAAACATAAAAATGAATTGGAAGTGTGATCAGCACAGAAACTAAATCAGATGCTACACCCCTGTGTATCACATCAGCCTCACACACCACCTTCCAAAAAGGCTGACCAATTCCAATTCACATAACTTATTTCTACAAAAACCTCTGGATGCTTCTTATTGGTATTTGTTTAGGAAAGATGTAATATCAAATGTCTATCGTGAAGCATTATGTAATGCTGAAAGTGTAACTGAATTGAAATGAAATAAACAATTTGGATATTAAACAACTGCAAGGAAGAGGAAGTTAGAAAGAAGAGCTAATTGTTCTCTCAAACCACCACTGCTTCATTATATAAATTTAAGAACCAATTAATGGTTACAATTTAGATTAAAGGGAAGGAAATCTCTCTATATGAAACAAAAAGCAGAAGGGTGACTGTGCTTAAAATGTTCTTACATTTTTTGCCCTTTGATCACTGTATTTTCATACCCCTTTAGGTAATTTTGAATTTCATCAGGGGCTCATCAGCAATATGAAAGCCAGTTCATAAGAAACGTTAAAGAGATTAAGAAGCAGAAAAAGACCAATGCTGTAATTCGCTCTGTTTGAAAGAGACCACTTGCAAAGAGAGAATTTCCATACCTGTATGGGTACGGATGTGAGCTAGGAAGGCCATGGAATTGCTACTTCTACACATCTTCCCACAATACTTGCAGATATTGCCTTGATTCTCTTCCCTCTCCCTGTTTATTTGCTCAGTGTCTTCCACGATGTACTTATTCACTTCCCGCAACAGCTCTTCATGTTGCTCTTTGATGTGGAGAAACAAGCTCTGCTCTGAATCAAAGGGCTCCGTGCACTTCACGCACTTAAAGGTAGCACCTCCTTCGGGCAGCTCCTCCACACTTGCCTGCTCATTTCGCATGTGCCCAGCGCTGGCCAAGTGCTGGTGAAGGTTGCTCTCTGTGTAAAACGATTTTCCACAGAGTAAACAATGAAAATGTTTTTCTTTTGAAGGATGTTTCATGGCTATGTGAACATTTAGTCCGCTCAAACCATCTGCTAGAAAACCGCAGTCATCGCAGCGAATACGTGTGGATTCCCCAAGGGAAACTCCTTCTGACTTCTTCTTTTTCCCACCGTTGGTGGGTAAAGGGTCTGCTTTCACTGTGAGCTCACTAACTTTCACTCCATCTGACATCTGTCCTTCACCAGAATGGTCAGCAGCCTCCCCATCTTGATGGCTCTTTAACCTCACTATAGAAGAATCAAACTTGCCAAAATTATGCATTGCCTTTCCTTTATCATCAGCACTGATAACTGTTCCTAAAGCCTCATTACTACTTTCTTGCATGCCCTCAGCTGTTGAGCCATCTGCCTCCCAAACACTGTTATTTATAGTTACTTCTGCTTCATGTTGTGCTTCCATAAGGGCTTCTTCCTCCGCCCCAGTAGGATCCTCTTTGAAACTTCTGTCACCCTCTAAACTATGTATATTTTGTATCATTTCTCCAATGTTTCCAGCAAAATTGGTTTGCTCTACTGCACTACTTGTTTCTGGAAGAGTTAGCATAAGTGGGTTATCTTTTTTCAGTGATTTTTTTTTGAGAATGTCTGTGTTTCTACACTTTACTTCAGGGTTTTCTCTATTTGCTTCCAAGCTTTCCTCACCTTTTCCTGAATTCAAGTTTGTGCAGTTTAAACTGTTTTGATATTCTGCAGTGCAATCACCATCTGAGTTGAGCAGCTCCTGACCATGCCTACTTTTCTGCAATTCACAAGTACCTGTTTCTTTAAGTGATACTTCCTTGTCAACTGTAACAACTCTGTTTTTCTGAGGAGTTTGCTGGAACCCTTCATAAAAAAGGTTTTCTCCTCCATTTTCAGACTCCTCTTCAAGTTCACTTTCTACTGCATTTTGAGAACTGCCACCTTTAGGCACTCCTGGAGATGCATTTTCATCTAAGACGATACACTCAGGTAAGTTTTTACTCATATGATCACCTTCTGCTGTGTCATTGGCACATTTTTTTTCACCTAAAACGATTTTCAGCTCTCCTGCACTGTGGTGGTGCTCCTCTTGAGACAAAGCAGTGCTGCCTTTAGTGATATTTGCTGTGTTTGCTTCCTCCGCAGAAGAATAAACATGAGATTCTCTTCTAATTTTATGTTTCTCTGTTGCTGCGTGCCTAATCATCTCTCTGCGAGTAACAGCATAGTAGTCACAAGCCATGCAGTAGTATTCAAATTGTTTTGTATGTTTTCGCTTCACATGCAGCTCTAAAGAAGACGAAGAATGAGCAATGAAGCTGCAGTGTACGCACTTCTTGTTGTTTGCACCCATTGCCCTTCCCTGGAAGCATGGGTCACCATCCTGAGTAACCCTTGCTGGCTCCAGAAGTATACGCTGGTTTATATTTAATGGATTGCTAGTATCCTCCAGATCTGGCAGCCCACTGGCATTTACAACTTTTAGCTCAGCATCTCTTTGCTCAACTTCCTGATTGTCTAAGACAGAATTTTCCAAATCTGATGACTGGCTACCATCCTCAACGTGTTCATACAAGGCAGTCATAGGGCTGTTAGCCTTCTTGCTTATAGATTCAGAATTACCTCCTTCAGGGCTAACGATGATCTCCGAGTTCTGTTTTCCAGATCCTTCTATTTCAACACGACTTTTATGTTTTTTGGTTGCACAATGGCGTTCCATATCTCCTTTGGTTACAGTGTAATAATTGCAAACCTTACATAAATAGCTGTACTGATGACTGTGCTTTCGTCTGATATGAACAGTCAAATTTGTAACACTGGAGGCCAAAAGACCACAATGGGTACATGTCCTAGAAATAGTGCCTTTGGGTTTCTCTCTTTTGGGTGCATTAGCTAAAACCAATTCATTTTCACCAATCCTTTGATCAAGCGGAACTAGTTCCTTATTTCTCGATATGTTTTCCACAGCAGAGGATGAAACATGTATAATTTCTTTATCTAACCCTGTATTCCCACTTCCAGAAATTGAAGGATCCACCACTGTTTTAATACCACCAACACCAACACAAACCTTTTCAATACATTCTTCAAAACGTAGTCCAATGTTGTTTTTCCTGGCATTTTCAAGGTGCTTGCTTCTTTTGATATGCTTCTCCATTCCTTCCTTACTCAATGAGTAGAGATTACACGCTTTGCAAAGGAAGTGATGCTCCTGTGCATGTCGGAGTTTTATGTGCCTTGTAAAAACTGTGGAAGATCTTGTCTTATAAAAACACTTTTTACATTGAAATTGGGTTTTATTCAGAACAGAATGCTTTAGTTCATTTCTATGATTTACAAAGGAAGAGTCTGAAGTTTTTGCTTTCATTGATATGTCCAGCTCCTTTGCAAGATTTTGGCTATTGTTTGATACTGAGTCAGCATATGTTACCACTTGTAAGGTCCGATCACTGTTACTCAATGGAGTAGCTTGCTGAAATAAGGAACCATCATGTTTCTCATTTTTTTGATGATTTATCAGCTCTTCTTCCTTTTGGAAAAAAAGAAGGCAAGTTGGACAACTATGGGACATATTATGTGCTTCACTCATATGGCTTCGCAGGCTGATCACATTCAAGCTGGTAAATGAACAGAGTTGACAATTAAAGCTACAACCACCCATCTGGTGTTTACTGTCCTGACAGTGTTGCTTCATGTCTTCCCTGACTCCAGAGGAATAACAACACATCTGACAATGAAACTGGATCCTTTTTGCATGAAGCTTTGCAACATGAATTTCCAAAGCTTTTCTGTTCTGAAAAACATGACCGCAATGAACGCAAGTATGAAGAACACCATGATCAGCAGTAAGTTTAACATCAGAATCTTTAGTATCTGTAGGGCTTGGAGAAAAGATATTTGGCTTGTCTTCAGTAAGATCTTGAATTTCTGAAGTAGTATTACAACTACTTTTAGCATCTGTTCCTAAATCTGTATGTGACATAGGGCTTGAATCACCAGGTTTAAGCTGTGTGCTGCCAATATGCTTCATGTGTACTCTCTGAGTTTCAGACTTGCCTCTCTTACTATTACCCAACAAATTGTACCTTCTTTTAACCTGCCTTTTTAATCTAAAAGACCTACTCTGTCCAAATGAAGACCTTAACAAGACAACGTTTCTTTTATGTTCCAGTCTACCAAATCTCCTTGTAACGTTTGAACTGCTGACTAGCTTTTTGGTAGTTGGAGGGCATTCCGCTTTCTGCAAGATATTTTCTGAGGGTCCTGGTATGTCTAGTTTGTCAGTACTGACTTCACAATTTCTTTCTACACCGGAAGAAAGCAATGTTTCCTCTGTCACAGTATCTGTTTTCTCAGTGGCAACATTCGAAGATGATATAATTTCAACAAGTTCAGTGCCATCATTTTGTTCAGACAAGCTTACTTTTGAGCCTTTCAGTGCACTGCAAACACTTAATTCTTTTGCATCAGCAGTTCTTGCCTTTAATTTACTGGTCCCAGGTTTTGCTCTGACATTCCTCTCTTTGGTTGCTATAGACTGTTGTTTTTTCAAGAATTTTTTTGTCAATATCTGTACAAATCCTCCCCGTGCAGCAAGATTTTGGCGTCGATGGTGTGTCTTGCCAAGTAAATGAGAATTCAGGAGATTTTCATCAGCACTCTGAAAACCACAAAGTTCACAACAAAATATCTTGGATTTCTCATGATCTTGCTTAACATGCACATGCAATGTTGAACTACATTCAGCTGTGCAACTACAGTGAGGACGCGTTTGCTCTTTGAGTTCTTTAGAGGGGCTTTCTCGTTCATGTTTTTCCATATCAGAGCAGGAAGGTAAACACTGATTACTCATTTTGCCTTTAAGATCTTTGTCTATGTTACCAATGATATAGCCAACACTGATTTCTTCTGAAGAAGATAAATTATCACGAACAGCAGCTGGCACCTCTTCTGAGTGCTTATTTTCCTTGAGAATTTTCAATATGGCACCATCAGCACATTTGGAATCACAATGTAGGCACAGGAAATTTGAATTAAATATGTCATCACCAAGACGACTGGTGACTCCTTCCTTCTTTACAGCTCCAGCTACTACACTACTTGCCTCTCCAGCTACAACTTTGAGCAATTTGCTTTCACTATCTTTCATGTATTCTAAAGAACTCTGCTTTCTTTTTCTTGAGACATTTTCATCCGATGTAAGTCTTGTTTTCTGCTGAGATGAAGAGTCACATCCAGCATTTTCTCCTGATGTATTTCTCTGGGATTCTTCTGTCAACTCAGTTTGTAAACTCTCATCAACATCATCACTCTTCTTATTTTCCTCCCCATCCATTCTTAACAGTGATATTATCAATTGGAGATCATTTGGCTTAGTACCTATAAAACAAAAGAGTTATTATTAGTCATTTATGCACAAACAAAAGTTAAAAGACTCAAGTCAAAAAAAAAAGCAATATAGCAAATTAAAATCACGGCAGGAAGACAGACACAATGAAAGATACGAGGCTACATTTTCAGCACGGTGTCTAAACTTATGACATCTAAAAATCAAACCAACTTCTAGGCACTTGGTTACAGAGCTCTCACTGTGATGAGCACCACATGAGTGAGCACTAGCTTCAATAGTTTTTGTGTAACCAAGTAATTTACTAATTGCTTAAACTTGGGCAGACAAGCCTAACCTTTGTTTCTGGAAGCATTTTTAGGGCATGGAACACTAACAGCTTTCAGAGAACTGGCCATGGGATGTTCAACTTTTCCTGAGCTAGAAATCCACATTCCCAAATTTAACAGCTCCAAGGAGGAAATGACCATGACTGCAACGACAAGCAAAACAAAGCCAACATAGATGTTAAACACTGAAAGAATAAAGCTTTCTTTCCTTCCTCTGCTTAGATTACCTGCTAACGAGGGAAAACACAAATAGAGCCATGTTCTAAAAGAATATGCCGCAAGTATAGTTCCCCATCATTCCTAAAATACCCTCTAAAACTTCATTTCCCAGTGGGGGCGCAGCAGAAGAGAAAAAAAAAAATCATGAAATAGCAGTGCAGAGAAGGCAGCATCTTTGAACCTCAGTATGAACACTAACCACCCACATCCAGTTACCAAAGGCTTTTTGCTCAACTGCCCAGCATGACTTTTCTGCTCCCAAAAAGATGTCACCACTGGAAAACTGATGCTACCAACACAGTTTATAAGAGGGATGGGGGTGGGAAATCAAATCTTGACATTTATTACCTTTTCATTTTGATATGAAGCGATTGAGAATTGAAAATGCATTTCATTTTAACAGATGATTAAATACTAAATGTTTATCTATGTGCTTTACACTATGATTTAAACATCAATTTGCTGCAGATCCAAGTATCCAGTTTTTTGTTCAGCTACCCACTGAATGAGGCCATGACCACAATTGTAAGTACTTCCTGACAAGATTAAGTAATTGCAATGTTGATACAGACAATGCAGGCTACAAAAACCTATTCAAGTACATGCTAAAAAAAAAAAAAAAACACGCTTACTTTTGAGGTAAGTAAGAAAGTATTTAACTGAGGAAATATACTCAAATCTGTTGGACATCACATATGGAAGTTAAAAAATGCTTTTATGCTTAATAATAATTTATGGAAGGCCTATAAGGAATTGAGTGCACAGTAGTTGTATACATTGAACAGGTTTTCAACTGTAGGTCTCTCATTGAGCTAAAGTACTGTCCAAACTTACATGGAGCTAGCTACACCTAAATAACGAGAGAACAATCACCTCTAGATCACAACAGCCCTTTGGAGGTTCCAGATATTGTTTCTCTAATTGTGTTTTTCTGTTTCTTACACACTATTATTTTTCTTTGTTCACTAAACCATGATAGAAAACATCACAGTTAGTCAGAAGTAAAATAATCAGGTCTATATTCTCAGCTAGTGTAAGTCAGCATATTGTCAAGTATGTTCAAAAATGCTACAGCAATTAATAGCAGGATGAAGCCTTTGAAGTACAAACTTACCCTGAAAAGGTTTATGAGCACTGTTTGGGGTACAGAAAAAAATCTGATTAAAATTATGTTGTTTAACTACAGTACAGCTTTAATTATATAACTTGGGAAATATGAAGAAATTACTTCAGTGATGACTGCCACAAGTCCGTGCTTAACTGTTTGCATGCAGCAGCCGTGGGTCCTTTGCCTCGCTACACCTCCACAGCAGGTTCCCAGCCCGCCACTGAGAACTGACCACTTTTCCTTTGCATGGCCTGCAGAAGAACAGCCATTTTTTCTTTGCTGTACAGGACAATTTGCAGCCTCAAACCAATTCTCCACCTTCTTTATAGGATACTTTCCTCTCAGACCATCTGATTTATCAGAGAACCTGTCCAGCAGTAAACTAACACTCACGCTGGAAATTTCCACTATCAAAGGTTGTACAGGGGTAATTAGGAGTTTCTCCATCAACAAAAATCCATACATTCAAGACATATTAATAAGTTGGGGACTGGTGGCTCTATGCCATGTCCTCTTCTGACACTCTTCATGCCTACTTAAAGCCATCCTATAATTTGATTTAAACCTTAAAGCACTGTCACACCCAGATCAACATCTGACAGAAATCACAAGCCACTTTCAGCCAGAGATACAGTAATCACGGGAGGTGGATGCTTCCCAGCTGTCACAGGCAGGTATCAGTAGTCTCAGAACATGCCTCTTCTGCCACACCAGTGTAGATTTGGCTCATCTGCACTAGCCACCCGCACCTATCAGAATAAGATGGCTGATTATTTGCATGCAGTATGTGCAGGCTTAGCCTTATTTCTCAGCATTTGTTCACTAACTCTCCAACAGAAGTCAATCCTGCTCTGTCTCTGCCAAAAATCCCAGACCACAATCCCAGTTCTGGCATCCAACCTTGTCTTCAGCTCAACTTTATTCCATCAATTAAGGATTTTTTTCAATTGCTTAGGAAAGTTATGTATTTCCCTTGTTTTATCTTCATAAACTGTTTACAGCCACAACTACAAACTAGTTCCTAACCAAGTGAAAAATGCAAAACATATCTCATATGTGCTGCCAATAATTTCAGTATGAAATTAAAAGTCACATATGTAATACAAATATACAAAGGAGCATTACCCCCCAGACTTCTTGCCTAATTCTTCAGTTCTCAAAGTCAACAGTAAATGGAGACACTTATCTCTCCCTTCATTACATGATAAACTTCCAGCACACAGACAGGGGATGCACTCCACTTCATTTACAAGCAGTACTCTGAATGAAGTCAAAAGCCTCACATCTATCCCACAACTAATAACAAGTATTAGCAAGGCAATAGCTCCTTGGCTGCACACAAGTTAGGTGTAGCAACGAGCACCAGTTAGGTGTAACAACAATTAATGATACACCTTTACCAGTTTCATCTCTACCTCACATCTGAGTTTTTACGAAAATAATCTCCCCCTGCACACCATTCCTAGAGTTAAATTTGTGTCTGTCCCACCTCCATGTAAACTGTCAAAATATGGCTACATGGGAGTATGCACCCACATGAAACCATAATCCAGAAAGAATTCTCTATAAAGGAAAACAACTATGAGGCAGTTTCTCTAAAATTACCCCTATATTAATTAATCTAAGGAATTAAATTGCCTTCAATATCTTTTACTTCTCTCAAAGTTGCCTTTAGGAAAGGAGCACATCTTCTGAGGTGGACTCACAATGGCTACTGTCACTACTTTTTGCTGGGACCATAGTCAGAGATTTGTTGAGCTGTGGTCGGTTCTCCACATCTCAGAGAAGAGCTAGATCACAACACTGAACCATGTCTCTGTTTCTTCCCACTACGATCTTCGCTCAGCTAACAGAGCTGTGTCTCTAACACAATTTCAGTAGCATAGGCCTCAGCTTTCTTGATGGGAGAGTAGGGCCTCACACCCAAAGGGAGCTGTGGGCAGACCTCTTAGCTTCCTGCACAGATCTATTCCACCAATGACTATCACTACTTGAAGGATATATTCAGCATACCATAAGCCTCCTCTAGGCAAAAGGAGCCCATAGGGCTTCCCCTGCTGTAAGCTTCTCTCCTGAAAACTCCTTCTCAGATTTGCCACAGCACAGGAGGACAATGTCAAAGCAACAAACTGGTCACAAACCTGGGTGATCCTAATCCTCAGTCTGCAGAAGCCAATTCACCTCTGCTGTCCTCAAAGCCACTACGCTAATTAAGGGCTAGCCTACAGTTGGTATTAATACAGAAACCGATGCACCAGAGAAGGCATCAGCAGCACTCCGAGTCTGTACAGTCCCCGTGACGACATGATACATTAAGTTAAATGCGTTTGTTTTTGCAAAATTAACCTTGGTCTGGCACAGGGATCATCATCAAAAGCAAACAATCAGGATCTGGAATTTGGTTAAATCAACTGGTAATCAAAACCATATTCTAGATGTGCCAAGTAACCCTCTGCTGCCACAGCAGCTTAAGCACATGCTTAAATCTAACTCCTACTTATCAGTGTGACTGAGTAAGCCTTTTGATATCAGTGTAATGCTGGCAAACTCATACAGCAGCAGCAGCGGGGAAGAACAGCTCTTGAACTACATTATTAATGGATCAACAAGACTAAAAAGATGCAAGATGCAAGCTCTTGTGTTTCTTCTACCTTCACCTTTTAAAGATTCAGGTTATGTTTTTACAAGTAACAGGTATCTAAAGCACAACAATAGGTAACCACTTAATGTATTGCATAAATAAACCAGAAAGGACTCATATAGGCTCCGAGACCGCACCGATGGTATCGCCAGGTACAGCACAGTAGACCACCAGAGCAGAGCACCGAGCCCAAGCTAAGCAGACAGCAGCCAAATCTTCAGTATTTCTGTAGCTGAAAACCCGGTTCTGTCAAACAGCTCTCTCTTAACATCATATTTGATGTTCAAAATGAAGCTGTTCTAACTCAAAAGTGGGTTGACTTTTTGTAACATAAATCTTTTGTTAATGTTCATATAAATCAAGTATAGCTGAACAGATTCTTAAAGGATATGACCAAAAATTAATTTGCCACATTAGCTTCAGGTTAACAAATTCTTCTGCTTGGAGACAGTCATACATTACCTAACACATTTTAAGGTTCTTGCAGCACACTGCTCTTCCTAAGTTTTGGAAGGAAACCTGTTGTGGCCTCACCGTTTGTGCATAGAAAAAGCTTTTCTTCAATTATTTTCTGTGTATCCAAAAGAAGTGAAACATGTTTTTAAGATCTTCAAAAGAAAAATGTTTATGTTACATATGCTACATCTGCATAGGCCAGATATCCAAACCTTTACAAAATATATGAGGAGACACACATTTTTGAATTACAAGTGCATAATGCACAATACTTTGGCTGTGTCACAGAAACCAATATAGCTAAAGATTCTCCTCCTTCATGCATTGGGATATCCAAATGGCCAGAATTGCAGAGCCTTTGTTTCAATATTTAATCCAATTAAAAAGACATCCCACAGTCACAATTCAGCACCCTCTCCCTACCTACAAAGAACAAATACAAAAAAAAAAAGAGAAAAATACCACTTCTTGAGCTGCCACCACCATTTTTTACCAGATAACAAAACAGATTTTTGTATTCTTCCTACAATGCTTTTTTGTTTATTGATATAGTATCTGCTACAGTTCTATACAAAAGCATTAGTCATTTGCAGACAGAAGATCTTTTCTTTGATGGAAATAGAGAACATTTTGGTTGAGTGTCTTCTCTGTTTTTCTTCCTCTAGTCCAAAAAATAGTATATCATTCCCCTATGCGGAAGGGTGGAAGCAGTGCAGCGAAGACTTTTAACATAAGACTTGCATTGCCCTAATCCTCAGACAAAATTTGGATAGTAATCTTAAGATCAGAAGGACAAGAAATTTAGTGATGATCCATAAACCTGTAATGAACTGCAAAGTTCCTTAACTTGATGCTCAATACATTTTTATTTACTCTCATTTTGGTCATCTGCCAGCTCTTTAAGGGAAGGGGTATGGATTGTACAGAAGAACCCAAAGACAAGAACTAAATTCCATTCTGGTTTTTATTTCTTATGATAATCCTGGCATTAGAATTCCCAAAGCACTTCTCAGTCAGCGTATTATCATCTCTAAGTATTCAATGCCCAATCTGCAGTGTTTGTAAAGGATGCAGCATATGGAGAATAGAGTTTCTTTTTTTTCCCCAGTAAAAATTCCCTTTTTTCAGACAATTAATTCTTTCAATGAAATCATGGATACAATGAAGCAAGATCATTTTAATGAGCCCCTTAAATAGCTTGCACAGAACTGAATGTGAACAACTCATCTCAACACACGGCCTTTGCGTCAGCTAAACATCTCATTTTCAAGGGCATAACATCCTTCCTAAATCAAATCATAGGTCTGTTTTATGGCCTTACAAAGTTATGTCACTTCCTCCAGAGCGACCAATCCAAGAGAATAGTCTCCTCAGTAATACAGTAGACAATGTGGTTGTTGGTTCAAATGGAACAAAGATTACCTTTATTTTGAGGAGTATTCGATGCTAACCATTACAAACAAGAAGTTCTGGCATTCTGGAGCTGCAAGGGAAAATACGAGCTTTGCATCATGAGCCTGTTCATCATGTAAAGCCACTCATTTTCCTAGGGAACCAGAACATCCACAGGAGACTTCCAAACAAGCTACAGGCTCTCAATGACTAAAAACACTGAAACTTTCACACTGACGTATCTACAATAGTTAAAGTAACAAACTAAAAAGCCCAGTGATAGTCATCGCTTGAGTATCACTCAAAACGGCAAGTTATCTTGCACCCATTAACTTTACTTTCTCACAGGCATCAGAAAGAACGGTAATGGCATCAGAGGGAAACACACCCTGCATTACAACTCACGTCCTTGCTTCTGCTTCCAAATCACTGGAAGTAACTCTGGTGGGGGTGGAAATTGGCAACATAAAGGAAGTTCTCATGAATTCGACATAAAGAACAAAATCTTTAATTCACACACACACAAAAAAAATTAAGAGAAAAAGGGAAAGCTCCCCAGTCCATCATCCACTTGTTTCAGGAACAGCCAGATGTTGTTAAATTCAGCAATGACCACCAATTATATCCGCTTTGAAGAGGGAGTCAGACAAGAAAGACAGGGATACACACTCATTTCAAATGCTGTCGGAATCAGTAGGCATGTCCAAGACAGAGAATAAGAGGAAATGCACTAGCATCTCCTAAGAAGTATTGAATAACCCCCAGATTTTCAATTTTTGAAAATTTAAGATGGTCTGTGTATTTTAAATTGTAAATGCAAAGAATTTTTACTATTTCTAGGGTGAAGCATATATAACAATAGCAATAAAAATATGCAACAGAAACTTCTGAGGATCCAAGACCATATTCGTATAGCACTGTGATATTTATGGATGAAAAGCACTGTTTATTCTCCAAACACTTCAGAGAGTGTATCAGGTCCATGAAGGAAACTTGCAGGAAATAAATGTTCATTTTTCACATACAGTAATGAGTCCTGCAGTTTGTGGGAACTCTCAAAATGACACGGTTTCATGCCAGATGCAATTCTCACCAACTTGACCAATTAAAACTAGAGAAAACCAAAAAGTAAATGCAATTTGAATCTCTCTTCTACCATAGGCTGTAAGACCCTCTTACGTACAGCGGACTGCACTAGAACTCACAGAGGAAGGGCACAGGCACCATCACATGCTGATAGCTGAAAAAAAAGATGATGTTTGAAGTCTTAAATTTTTCCTGCACTTTGGCAGCAAAAGATAACACTAAGTTGAAATTGCTGTTACTTGGAAACTGGCTTTTGGAATTTTTGCCCTAGAAACCTGGTCCTAAAAGCCCTGTTCTACTTTGAAATATAAGGGGTATGAATTTCCTAGATTGCTATGCTGGTGTTTAATACTTGCCAAGATTTACTAAATTTTCATCAACGTTTGCTCAAAATTAAACTTAAAAGACAAAAAAAAAAAAAAGATGGCTTTGTTGGCCCATTTTATAATACCGTATCACATGACAAGCAACGAGAAGCCTCCGCCATCACAGCCTGGGACACATTTCTCTACTAACACAGCCTGAGCAGGCTCAAGGAGGTAGCAGCAGCAGCACAGGTGAAAAGGCCAACACAAATGGCCAGCTCTCTGCCAGCTGATATCCCAGAACACTCTTTTTTTTTTTTTTAATGTTGAACCAAGATGCAGAAAGGAAGTAGGAACTAGAAAAAACTGCAAGGAAGTGGGGGGGGAAGGAAAAAAATGCATTTTTGCATTGAAATGGTGTTCATTTTTCATATACCAAACAAAATTAAAAATAAGATATTGAGCATTTTTCAGTTATTTATTACGCAGCTATTCAATGAGCAATGGCTCACTGAAGATAAAAAAAAGAACCTAACCAATACCATTTTAAAGGTAGGCTGATAACAGTTTGGATAGGTTTTACCCGCAATTATTGCAAATATGCCAAACATCCAGAGCTAAATAAATAAATATTAAAAAAAAAAAAAAAACACATTTAATGTGAAGTTAGGGCACCAAAAACGTAGAAAAGGCATAAAGAATGGCAGAAGATGGAAAGAGAAATTCAACATGCTTTAAATACTAGTATTTTCTGAGTAATCATTTTAATTGCCTTGCCTGTGGCTCTTTAATGACATTCTACTAAGGTAACCCAGGCCCACATGGTTTAGCGCACTGTATTTATCTCCGCCTTTTGAATGACCAGGGCCAAGAATGCATGTAATAATCTCTGTGTGTATATGCACATGCTTCTCAGTGTGATTGTACATCTTGTTTTCCTCCTGTCAGTAGCTTTTTCAAGTAGTTCAGCTGAAAAGAACTGGATGAGTTTCTGGCTGAATAGGTAACATAATGAGTTAGGGTTATCTTTGTGGTTGGTTAACAAAGTTTCCAGAGAAGAATACGAAGTGTACATATGCATCTAAAGAAAAGGAGAAATTAATAAAAATAAAAGCATTCTGATGACACCTGGTGGCCACTGCACACAAGGAAGTAATTGCCTTTCATCTGAGAAAAGCAGATCGAACAGAAATGTGTTACGTGTTTCTTTGGCAAGCGTATCTACAGAAATGACAGCCGATACTATTATCAGTTAGAATATATACTTACTGCAACTTAGATGTTTACATATCCATATGCATTTGTATCATTGGTATTAATGCACATAGACAAGACATACTCAAAAACCTGAACTATTAGCTTATTCTAGAAAGACAAAACCTGTTTTTTCTGAACAATAAAATAGATGTGAGCACACTGGAAGTATTTAATCTCAATCCTACAAGACATATGAAACCCAGGCTTTCTTTTCGGTTTTTATTTTCCAGCTTGGTTGCTTAAATAAGGCAGAGGGAGATGGGGCAGAAGCACAGTAGAAGCAGGGGTCTGCCTCGCACCGGGGTGCACTTGGAAGGTCTCTGTGCTATAGATGCTGCTCCAAATCCCTGCCACAACACTTTAGTCCTCCAGCACACTTCAGCAAAGCATAAGAAGCAGCAGTCTTCACTTCTTTGTATCACTGGATCTCTAACAAAAAGAAATTCATATCCATCATTAGAAATTAGTATAAAAAGGTGATAGCTGTACACAGTTCCAAGCTACAGAGGGGATAAACCCTTAATGCGCAGGGGGAAGGCTGCACGTCACATTACACCTTTTCTCTTTAATGGTTTCTTATAATACGAGCAAGCAGTCACAATAGTGCTGCTATCTCCTCCACAACACATAGGGGGATTTTTTTCCCCTGATAACCTTATATGATCATCACTGAGACTTAAACCATGCATAGCTGTGCAAAGCTTGGCTTCCTCCATAGTGACTGTTATTTGCTTTCGGGTGAACAAACCCATGCTTCAGCTGCAGTCGCTGAACACCTTTTTAAAGCTGCTGCACTCTGAACAGTTCAGGGGGTTACCACTGAATTTTATTCTAATTTCCATCACTGTCTGTGTCAAGATAGAAACCAATACAAGATAGCAATGGGAGTCATACAGGTGTGACAGTGGCATTGTGAGTCCAAGCTCTGGTAGTATGAGATGATACAAAAATTATTTGTGACTTCTGCAGTGCCTGTGACACCAGCCAAGACCTACTATGGCACAGCATGGAGCCTCTTCCCTTCCCCATCCCCAAGCCCTTCACCAGAGCTAAGTCATGTAGCTACAAAAGGTGCCTTCACTCCAGCAGATGACAGAAGAGAGGCTGAAAGCTGATCCGGCTCCCGCTTCTCCCCAGCAAAACACGCTCTTGGTCAGCCAATGGAGAGCAGAGGTGGATGAGGGAGGAGGCAGTGGTATAGCAAAGGGCTCTCTACACCTGGCAGAGATGGACCAGGCGATGCCTCAGCAGCATCCATCTTGGACCACGGCCGATACAGCAAAACCACATCTCCCCAGGACAGGTCCCAGCCAGCTAGAATTGGAGGGAAGGAACTGAGGACGAGAAAGCACAGCCCCTTGCTGACACAACCACCACCTATAAAACCCCCATTTACTTCTTGTCCAAAGCATTCACAGTACTGATACTTCGGGAACAACTGCCATGAAGGTTTCAAATGCCACTGCTTATCAAGAGCAACCATTTCCCCCCACGTCTGTTTGTTTCAGTGCATCAAACCTGGCGTCTACCTAAATCAGTCCCTGAAATTCAGCTGTCTCCCAGCACTAGCAATATGCCTAAGCACGTGCACAGTGTCAGCAGGATTCCTTTTAAGCTTGACGTGAGGCACATGTGTTCAAGCGCATCCCCGAACAAGGACTCACCTGGCAATTAAAATTTTCATTTCTCCTGCAGGAATGGTGCATGCAGTGCGACACCAGGAACAGTTGCGCTGGGGACCTGAACCCTTCCCTAATACCTACAAAAACTATGCAGTTTCATTCTGTTAAATCTAAGAACTGCACCTTGCTTACCAGTTTTCTGTTACTTGTGTATCTAGCGTGCAAAATCTTCTCATTATTTTGAAGCACACCATGTAACAGCTGCACAAGACTACAGTACATTTCCTTCAGTTTGTGGTAAACCAAAAACTCAAATCTCCAGTTGGCACCCACACTATCAAACAGCTCCCCAGGAAATATCAGCGACAGAGCCCAAGGCAAGAGGAGTCTCTCCTCCTCCCCCCAGAGCCTGGTGGCCACAAAGAGCCACTGCTACCCTGGTCATCAGCTGGCGTGATCAGGGTGGCACCTCAGCCCTCCTCCTCTGCAGACTGGGAAGACATGTGCTGGTCAACTTGGTGGCCCCGTCCGTTACCTCCTGCTCCCCACACCCCTGCTGGGCAGGGAATCCAGCAGGCTGCTGACCCTTCCCGGACATGGCTCCCGGCATTGCAGGAGGCCGCAGCAGGACCATGCGGTGCTTCCCCGGGCAAGGGGACCTCGGGAGTTAGGTCAAGGCTGCAACTTGTGCGTGTGGCCTCTCTATTTCCTCAATACATCACTCTCTCTCGGGAACAAGTTAGGAGAGTGTTATTGCTAAAAATACTACTAATTCCCTGAAAAGCACCGAGTTAAAATCAATCCCACAAACTTTCTTGAGATCAATAGGTTTTAATGAACACAGAAAACACACTCTGTGGCAACCACCGGCAAGTACCCGGAGACCGAGCTAGAGTAAGAAATTATACCTGCTCCAATGCTTTCCTGGGAGAAAAAATTGACATATTACTAAGTAGGCTATCGTTCAGCTCAAACGCTCCAGGATCCAAGGGACCACAAGCTCACCCTTATGGGCGACCTGCGTGTGATTTATCACGGCCGAGCGCAGCCAGGACACCAAGTCAGGTTTCCCCCCCGCAGAGAGGGCAGCATTTCAGCGCTGCACTCTCAGCTGACCGAGCAGCCCGAATCACAGACCCAGCCCATTCCTCTGATGGAGCAATGTGGGCACAGGAAGCGCACTGCAAGCCAAACGGGCTGCCTCCTGCAGCAAAGGGTGCTGGCGTAGCCCATTTTCCTCTCAGATAGTAAAAAGAATATTTAGTCCTGTGTTTCGGTCACAAAGTCATTTTCCTGGTATTCATCCCGGGAAAACACTTTTAACAAGTGCTATATGACTTCTCAATAGAAAAGAGACAACAGTCTAAAATTAAAGCTTACAGACAACAGGAGCAAAAACACTGTTTTGTGTCTTTTACAGTGAAGCCTAATATTAAGTGTGCTGTTCCATCTTGTATTTTCCAGAAGACTCCAGCACTGCATCCTATTTTTTCCAAGAACTATGATTCAGATTTTCACTTTCCAGTAAATTCCATAAATACTTGATAATCAAATGCAACTCCTGTTTTGTCGGTTCTGCAGCCTTCCTCATTCTAAAGCACCAAATTCTTTTGTTTTTTATGTGAAGCAGGAGAGGAATTCACTTGTAACAGTAGCCATGTAATTCCCTTTTACAATTTAAAATATTATTTTGCCACATACGCACCATTTTTCCAGAATCTAATATCAATATTATTTCTATAAACTAAACAATACAGAAGATTTTACTGGTTAAATGCCTGTTAAACAGCACAAATCACAGCAATATAAATATGCAAAGATTCTTAATACAACTGTTATACTTTTCTCATCAAACTCATTCTGCATTATCGTGCTAAGGAGATGTAAGTATTCTTAAATGCATGTACAATGGAAAAAATAAACAAATACCCCTTTAATGGCAATGAATTCATCACAAAATCCCCCCACCAAATGCGTAGACTGGGACTCTCAACTGCTTAGTAGGCGTCCTAATGCCAGTACCTGTATTTGAAATTACTCGAATACCTACAGACATCTAAATCCCACTGAACTCACTGGGAAAAGGGCGTTTGAAAGTCAAGATATGTCTTTAGGTGCTTAAAAAGGATTCAGAAAGTAATGTCAGATATCCAGATTTCATTATTTTATCCCCAAAACTTGTTCTTTGGAATTGAACAAAATGACATAAAAACATTTTTGTAATTAAAATCAGGTTTTTCTTCCTTTGAAAATCCAACAATTAAGAATGCTTAGCTGCATTAATAACTTTCTCCAGAATGCGTCAAAAGAAAAAGTTACATTAGACTATTTTTAATAACCTGTAGATTTTAAAAGTGCCCAATTATAAATGAAAAAAGGACTACAGAATAAAGGTAGCAAATGCACAAATTCAATGCCATTAAAAGGCAGACACATGAGATCTCATGTATCTTGTGCCATTTGTAAAAAGGTTGTTTTATTATCAGTGTAACTAATCACAATGAAGCCATCTCTTACAACCAAAGACATTATAATGAATTTTCTTTACAGCTACAGAGAAATGCGATTTGCTGTTCCATATCAAACTAGAACAGGCTGTATAAATTCTTCTTCATATTTATTGTTAAATGTAATTTTTATCTATAAAATCAGCCATGAAATATTAAAAACTGAAACAACAGAATTTATATCCTTTACTTAATTTAGTTTAAACGGTCTATTCACTAAAGAGAGGGAAAAAAGGTTACATATGTATTATAGCATGCCCTCCCCTCTCCCCCCTAAGCATTTCTATTATAAACCCCCTAGTTTTTTTAATTTATAACTCGGCTGTAAAAATTCACTTCATACTTAAAGTCGGTATACTTTTCCTTTTACAAATTTAAAAAAAAAAAAAATCTGTTCTAGAAGGAAGGCAAGAACAGATGTGAGAGAAGGAGAAAAGCAATCAGACTAAGAACTTCAGTGCTTAGCCACTTAAATCAGTAAATAAGGACCATCTACTGTAATTCAGACCCAGTTTCCACCCAAGGAACGGGTGGGAGATGGTCAGCAGGCTGCACCGCAGCCCCTGGGCAATGGGCACCAGGCACTGACCTCCAGCTGCTGCTGACCTGGGCAGTTCAGGATGGCAGACCTCCCTGTCCTACTGCTATCTCCCAGAGTCATCGGTACAGCTGGGAATGGGACACTGAAAATGTGTGAGAACAGCAAGGAGCACTGAAATGGTATACACTGGAGAAAGCACAAGGCAAAACAAACCAGCACATCTTAAAAATGAACAACCAACAAAATCACATGTAAAAAAGGGCTTCTCCCAATTAAAGACCTAAGACTTGAGAAATCAGGATCTGGTGATTGGACAACATATAGTGCAATGAAAACTGCGACAGAAAGATAAAGGCAGCCAAAAACCATCAGAAGTTCACAGAAGCCAAAGTATATAAAAAGGGCTTCATTTAATACAGCATGGAAAACAATTCGTACATAAGAAGGTAGATTCCAAAATGAAGCATAAAATAAGGCAACAAGAGACAAGCAACCTATGCCCTTAAGGGGTAGGCTACGATCTAGGCTATTCCCTGCTACCAATATCTTATTCTCAGCTTTCCCCTAGAGCACAACAAAAAGCACAAAAGCAAAATGTACCTTCATTTTCAGAGCCCCCATTTTACGGTCTGAAAGGAGCAGAAAAAAGTAGCGAGGGAGCAAAACCCTGCTGTCGTTCTCACGGTGCAGCTCGTGAGCTGGTCAAGCTAGCTTGCCTGCTGCTGCTGCCACGGCAGGGAGCTGCCTGCAGTCACTGGTGGCAAAGACTTTAAGTCCAGAGACACTCATGGCTACCCCAGGTGATGCTGTACTTCATTTAGAGGAAACCAAGTCCATGGGTTCAAGTGTAGCCTTTATTTAGTCCATAACTAACTTTATTCATCAGAAAAGGCTCTCTTTGGGCAATTCTTTACCCACAGTCCACTAGGCCAAGGTACAGGGTTTGCAACTCCTCCCCGCAGCAATACAAATGAGTAATGTTTACAAATTCATTGGTTCTCTACAGTGATTCAGGTTTGGAGATGGTCACGGTTAAAAAAACAGCTTTCACATGAAGATCCTTTGCTGAACTAAATTAATCTGGCACACACAGCAGAGGATATTTCTGAAATATGTATAAACAAAAAAAAGCAGTAGAAAGATATTACCTGCATACCCTCCTGCACACATTCAAAAAAGGTACATGAGCAAAAAGAACTACAAAGTAAGAATTTTAAGGATCTAGTATATACTGATATCATAATTATTTTAATATCGTCATTTGATTTGCAACAGAGGTGAATAGTGAGGAGCAAGAAAAAGAATGAGGAACTTGGTGCTCTGCGACAAACACATCCTTAAAGCAACCAGACTCAACATGAAAGGCTGCAATTGTAAAATCAGTTACCAGTTCATGGAGTTTATGCCAGATCACCAGAAGGAAAAAGATGAAGGAAAAGGTAAGACTGAACCAGGTGACAAGGATGCTCTAAGGGTTCGGGTGGCCCTATGAAACAAAAATCTGCACTCGATTCCAAAAATTCTATAGTCCAAAATTACTTAAGCCTGTATCCAGCAGGGATGTCAGGCACTAGTGAACTGCTCAATGCTAAGCTTTAAAACGTCTGGAACAGAAAGTGAGATCTGAGTCCTGAGTCAGGTACTGGTACCTCACAGACAATACACCGAGAGAAGGAAAAAAAAACAGCTCCTGCTCAACCCACCGGGGACAGTCTCCTCAGCTAGCGGAGAAAGACAGCGAGCACAAGTCCTGAACCCAGAAAAGGAGCGTTGTTGGGCCTAGCAACCTGGGCAAAATGAAGAAAACGTTGGCTCTGCTGAGCTACTACCACACTGTTTACCTCTCACAAATCTGGAAAGCCTTGTTCTTACACCTACAGCACGCCAGCGGTCCCAGCATCCTGAAGCAGGCGCCTAAGCAAAGCCCCCTCCTCCAAACCTATTGGAGCTGCTCAATAACGTGATACCCCCTACTTCTGAAAACAGAGCAGAGCTTCAAGCCTGCATATCTCAGGCAGAGATTAGTAAATTTTCATGATGATTCAGTAAAATCCACATTCACTCTAAGAGTATTTTTATTTTGTATGTTAAAAAGTGCATAGACACTAAGATTTTGTATTAGAATTCTTTATATTTATTTATGGTAAAAATTAATTCATGACAAAACCAGGCATTGACCGAACACAAGGAAACACATAGCAGTTGTTCTACCCTTCAGCTGCTACTTAGTGGAAAGACATCAAAAGTGCATTGGGAGCGCTCTGTAGAACTGTCCAAACAAGTATCTGAAAGAAAAACCTCAAAAACATTGCATTTAATAATAAAGCATATTTTACAAAGTACTGGAATTTGGGGGCATACTAGTCTTGAAAACGTCCCTTTCAATTACCCCTATCTGGAATGACTGGCATGACTCTATTATCTATACATTTCTAGATTGCCTTATCCAGCCAGCTGACTAAATCATTAAAAATATACAGGACTGAGCTTCAGTTTGACCTGTAGTGACTCCTATATGTATTCTCAAAATTAGCACAAGCACCAAATGCTACTGATCTTCAACTTGTAATAACTGATCAAAGAACACTGCCCTGTAATTCACTACAAGCTAAAATCATAGTGCTGAACTGTGCATTTTCAAACAAGTGGTTTATAGCTCTGGATTTAAAATGCAAAGTTTCCATTATATTTAATAATTAAAATGCATGCTGTGTTATGGTTACATTTGGTGACTGGATTAGTAGTACCCCAACTGCGTTAAACAATGCCTTTTTCCTATTAGAGTTCATATTACCATATTATCTATTTGTTTAAGAAAGGACGAAAAAAAAGCACAGCAAGGAAGAAGGAATAAAAAAGAAATATGAATATCAAACATACTAAAAGACAGTGAGGACCAAGACAGCGAGAAGACCTGGTATCAGCAAAATCTACGGTAGCTGAAAGCAGAAAAGCTGAAATATCTGTGCATTTAAAGTATGAAAACTTTTTAAGAAAAAGAATATTCTCCATTTGTCAATAAGGGCTCTCATTCAAAGTAGAAGGTTTCAAGCTCGGTCTTGTTTTCCTACAGGCAGTCTCTACGAATTTAGGGAATACAGACATCACTGTTGAAGAGCGGACTCTCTCAGGCTGTCAGCTCCTTAATCAGGGTCTGACTTCACTGGAAAGTGTGAAATTATGTAATTATTTATGCTTGGCAATTCTGATGGTTTAGACAATTCCAGCACTATGAACACCTCCTTTTGCAAAGCAAAATTCCTACTGCAATTTTATTTTAGAGAATATATCATACTTTTCCTCTGCACTTTCTAGGTGATTTATTCAAACGAAATTTACATATCATGTGAAGCATTTCCTCTATCGAAACAGATACCATTGAGCTTAGAAATATAATTTACAAGGACGAAAAATAATTTAAAGATAAAATCAAAATGAAACCATGGGCATCAACTGAAGTTTTCTCAGCACTGTCAGTTAGATTATGTGTCATCCAAAACTCTGTAATTAAAAAGCTAATGACCTTTGAGTACTTATAACAAATGTATAATAAAATATTATTTGACCCTATGAAAAGACACACTCCTTACATTTCTGCACTTCCATACAACATTTAAGTACAAAATTCAGAGACTAACTTTGTTTTCATTTGATGTATATTTTAATTATCTTGTTATCAGCAGCAGGTTTGAAGACAGGCTTGTGTGCCTGAAAGCTTGCCTACTTCTCCATCTGTAGTAGCTGGTGTAATATATTACCTCTGCCTATAAGCCACCGACTCAGAAATCTACCCCGATAGGTTACTTACCCTTTGCATCCAAAACACAAAGGTACCCATTCTCTGACAAAAAACATCTGTTCAACACCGTACCCCAAAATACACTGTATTGATACCAGCAATGTCTAAAATCAGGATGATGTGAACAAAGGAAAAGAGCAGGCATCCCTACAAGTCAACGTCCACCTGCAAAGCTCAGCATGTTTTTCACCTGGGAATGGAAACCAGGTAGCCCAAAAAGAGCTGGGAAAATGCATTGCCATGTTTTTACTTGTCTTCGGAGGAACTGCCTACTGCACTCAATAACCTCATACCCAAGGAAGATTCCTCAGTTTTGAGAGAAGGAGCTCCTTACGTCCCATCAGATGTCTGCTCCAGAGCAGCAGAACAGATACCTCCAATGTCAGACCTATGTCACCTTTCTCCTCAGGCTGCCATCCCTATTGCAAGCTCCTTAGGTGACACAAAGGAAATCAGACAGGGAACAAAGCCGACATACAACCCTCTGCAGTATCATCAGAGGCACACACAAAGAAGTCAAAGAAAATACTTGTCAAGAATTTTCAAGCTACCTAGACTCCCAAATCCGCAAGTCTGTAGCTTTGGCAACTGAAGTCTAATCAGAAACAACAACAACAAAATGTTTCTTCGTACAATATATTTGCAAAGTTCCTGGTACCAACAAGTAGCAACACTGTATTACAAAACCTCTGCTCAAAAACCAAGTTGTTTTTGGGGATAAGAGTTGGACCAAAAAAAAAACCCAAACAGTTTTATTTCTCTGGTGTTGTATGCACAAATTATGAGAGAAAGACCTTGTGTCAGGTTCTGATTTTGATCATTTTGACACAAATTGAAAAAATTCTGTTGAACTAAAGGGAGATATTCCAATTTATAGTCAGGTAAATGACATCAGATTCTAGACCCAGGTTTTCTTTCCTTCCTGATTAAGTTACATTAATGTACACTCAAATCAAAGCAACTACTGCTAGTCCTACTATTTTTTTCAACAGAATAACTTAACTGTTAACAAAACACCACATACAGATACACACGAAGCCACCAGGGTTCTTTCATAAGTCCACCATCTACCTGAAGCCTCACAAAAACAAGGCTTATAGCAACATTACAATATGTGGGCACCAATATATTACCCTAAATGTAGAACAGAAGCAAACTGGCTTCCTATAAGGACCTATAGACTACTATTTTTCCCTAAAATACTTTTTATTAACCTGATACATACATGCAATATCAAAAAATACAACACACTGTCTTCTTACATGGAACGCACCAGGAAAAGGCCAAAACCTAAATATCACATCTTCACGTTGCTAAAAGGTTTGACACCGTATTTATTGCTGTAATACCCCTAATTAGCAGTTTAAGCTTGTTAACAAGAACCATTCTTTTCATTTAAGGTAAACAGGAATCATCTTTCCCTTGTATAGGTAAAACTTGTAAATAGGACAGCTCATGAATTCTAAGATGAGAGTAACTAGGAAACAATTCATTAAGGCTTGGGTTGTAAATTCAAAACATGAAGCATAACATGCTTAAAGAAGAAGGTTTTTAAAAGCATTCATTAGGCTCTCATCTCCAAGCCTCAGACTTGTAAATAATTTAAAATGAAAATGTGAACAACAGGGAGAAAAAAAACCAAAAGCAATTCAAATCATTCCATTGTTGTACCAATAAAACTGAAAACAATAGGAAAGAAGTTGGCAGATTTTGAAGACAACATCCAGAAAACATTTTTATGTATTGTATCTTTGAACTTAAATATTGTGCTAGCACAGGATCCAATCCAAAAAAATTAGCTCCGACTTATAACAATCAGGCTGTGCTCAGTAAAGGATACACATGATAAACTAGTAATTTTTAGTATTCATCGTACTTTATTCTGCCGCTGCCAAAACAAATAAACAAGCTGCAGCTTATAGATGCTTTTAGATTTTTTTATTTTTCCATTTTGAATTTTCAGAAATTTATATCCTATTAACAATTTATGTGACATAAGGCGAGAACCCCCTTCCCTTTAAGGAGTAAGATAAATCTAGGTTTGCCTCACATGGGGAGCATGAAAACAAACAGCCTTCACTTCACTGGCACTGAAAACAGAAAGCGATAGATGACAAAAATAAGAAATCAAACAGAAAATAAAACACAAGGATTCCTGCTGTCCTTGCAGTCTCTCAAATCCAGTGTCAATATTCCCCTGCAGAAGGTGGGTTACACAGCAAGGAACTAGGAGAGCAACATTTTGCCTTTATGATATTTCTGGAGTTTGCTGCCCTTTTCCCAAGTACTTGAAACAATCCAACTTAAATATAACATATGATTTCACTTAAACATTCAACAGAAGACAAGCATGCAACAGGCATTTCTTTCTCCTTGGTAACAGACCACACGGGATTGCAAAATGCGGAAGTGCCATATTTCTATGCCATGGTTCCTCGGGAAAAAGATGGACATGTATGCCAGGCATTACATGAACATCAAGACATGCTCCTCAGAAGCCCTGTGCTTACTGCCTGCACCCCACGTGCCAGGAAATCGGAGGCTTTTTGGCCACGTAGGCTTTCCTATGTGGGTGCAGAAAGTGAGCAAGAACCCAGCACTTCCAGTGAGCTCTGGGCATACCGCAGGTGTGCGACTCAGCTGCCACGCACGCCCCTTACAGCCAGCGTGGCACTTCCTAGAGGCACCAAACCCCCCAGGCAGTACATGAGCAGCGAGTCTGATGTCTCCTCATGTGAGCCCAGAGTGCTAGGTCACCCCTGCTCATGCTTTTCCCTTGAGCACAGAAATGGGTGATGCCAACATGCTACCTACCACCGGTACAGGCAAAGTAAGCAAGCCTCCTCCTGCTAAGTCATGTTTTAAAACCAAGTCTGGGTGAACTATCTGATATGTTTATAGCCAACATGTTCTACTAACTTACCAAAAGCAAAGAAACCCAAGCACTAACCCACCATATGGAAATGGGTGCGGGCCACCGGCTCTTCCAGAGCAAGCCCAAACTTGAAAACCCGCCTTAAGAAAGAATTTGCACATACAGAAGTATAAAGATGTACCAGAGCTATTCAGGCCACCCAAATGGCACCAGAACAATTTGCTTCTGCCTTTGTTTAAATCAGAATTCTTGTTAGGACCCACACACTTTTCAAACTTCCTGCAGGAATGCTTCCTACAGAAATATTTGTATACTACATAACTGTAAAGATTCCATAATAAAAATATCACACAAAACAATTATTTCTGTAAAAATTGACGATTTAGTGTTACTATTTAGATGAGTTTTGTTACAACTTGTAATTGTAGTGAGTTTTAGCATTAATATATATTTTGAGAGAGACTTTTGAAATACCAAAGATGGGGTTAAGGACAGGAGGAAACTTTAACTACAATGAGACAAAGAAATACCAGGCAGGAAACATCTATATATATGTTTGTAGCAAAACAGTAATCTATAGAGACATATGCATCCAGACCTAGACACTGAAATACTGCATACCCTAACTACTCTGCATGCCTCCTCCTTGGCCATTACATATGCCACACACACATAACAGCTTACATATTTAGACTCAGAAGGGCAATTAAAATTTATGCCTGTACCACTAAGGACCAAAGGAAACTAAGAACATTTGCAGCTTCCCAACCCAGTTAAATATAACACAAAATGTTAGAGGCAGTACTTCAGTAGCAGGCCAGACTACTCAGAAAAAAGGTCAGCCTGCTGTAGAACAAACAAACAAAATGAAGCAAAGCAAAAAAAATCAGCAATCAACAACTCTGCTAATGCAGGACTGGAAAGCAGTCATGAGTCATGCAAACAAGCATTTTACTTTTGGAACATCATTACTGCCTGTTTCTAAATGGTGCTTGGGTTATTTCTTTGTAAAGAAGCGTGTGAATTGGCTAGCACTTACTGTAATTTTCCTTTTCATATTGAGGAAAGAAACTAACTGGACTTCTCTGCTCTAAAGCTAGAGTGCTGCCATTATATACGTTTGGGATACAACCTTCTTTCATCTTCGCATGTTGAAGAACTGAAATTAAGTAAAATAAGAGAACTTTCACATATATTTAACATATATTTAACATAAATACCTAGAACAGGCTATAGACTCTTCTGTAACTACAGACCCTTCACTGGCAGAGGGCAGAAAAAGGATCACCATAATTCATGGTTGCAGAGCAGTAAGGTGGGTGTAGTTCCCGTTTTAAACATACAACTTCTTTCTGCAAAGCAAAAGACACCTTTGGAATGTCTGCAGGTGAGAAAGCACAGGCCAAAATGACAAGAATAAAAAGTACCCAGTTTGGAAGAAAAGGAAGTATATTTCATTTAAACTTTCATATGCTTATGTGTAATGCTGTAAGAATGTCCACAGCAAAGGCAGACAGGCCAAAGATTAAACCACTCAGACGTCATCAGAGCAATGTCACATCAACTCTGACACCCTGGGCCAGGCAACATTCAAGCAGTTTGCAATGCCACTACCCATGCTGCCCTACTCCCAATTCACTCTCTTCAAGACGTTCATGGTTAAATCCTATGCTTCTTACTAGCACTAAGCACCACCAGGAAGGCACACTGGTCGTTTCCTACACGCATCCATGCCCACCAAGAAGCGCTGTCATTCGTTCTGCACTTCCCACGCAAGTCGTTTCCTGAGGGGGAGCGGGGCTTCTGGGCCTGTGCAGCCGCTGGCCGGGCGCTGCACGCAGCCTCAGCACCGGGCGGCCGTGCGACCCCGAGCTAGCAAGGCCAACACAAAGCAATATCCTTCTGGGCTAGACGCACAGCCAAGATTGTGCCGCGCCGCTGGCCAGCTGTTGACTGTTAATCTGTCAAAGAGAAGTAAGGTTTGTTTAACTCCTTAGGTAATATAAAGGGCAGAGGAGAGCCTACTACACCTGGTGGCTCGGGCTGTAAGCAATGAAGCAGCTGTTCCTTCCCCATCACCACAACCCTGGTGGGAAAAAAAAAAAAGTCACCGAAAGAATAGCAGCCACTGCAACTGTTGAATCGTGTCATCTTGTCCTCCCCCCAGCTGCTATTTTTGGTGATGTGCTCGCTTCAAAATAATAACCTATACTCCAGAATGCGCAACCTAAAAAGCGAACATACTGATTTCACCATGCACCATAATACTGAGGCATTAATGATTAGACCAAATGTATCTTTAACCAAGTTTTTATTCGAGTGATGGGTCAGCCATCCAGTGCAGCCTTGTTTCCCCAAGAGAATACTGAAGTTTTAAACCATCTGAGGAAATTCAAACGTAGGAGACAATCAACAATTCCAGTTCAACCACATTTCATATGCCAATCTGTCCGTAAATGTTAGCTCATGCTCAAAACCACAAGCCTGCATACATTCAAAAGACAAAAAAAATAATTAGGCAAAACAAAGCTACGTTTTTCTTAATGTTGTGCACGCTAATCCAAAATGCTGTTCTTCATTACAAGAGGTTGGTTTTAATGGAGTATTGTGACCAACGTCTGCTTCACCCACATTCTTTCTCCAACTAAGGGTTTTCTATAAAAGGAGACAACACAGCTCAAGTCTTTAAAAAAGTTTCTAACGAAGAAAACTTTTGTGCAAATAAATTAGAATTTTTTGATGCTGTTACTATACAGTAGTTCCTACAGAAGAATAATAGTGAAGGGTTGGCTCAATGTTTTTAACTCAGGTCGTTTGAATTACATTTCCCAAAATGCTAATAAAACTGACATGCTTGAACATACTGAAAAAGTCACAGTCCATCATCGCGCTGTCACATCCATGCATTTGACTTTTTTAAAATGTATGGATTATACAATTACTGCCAGGCTCCATATTTTATATATAAAAGCTACAATCTGATTATATGTCCATGCTGAAATAATTTATGAAATAAGGGTGGAATGACTATAATGTTACTTCTATGATGAATGTAACTTGCTGTGAATAGTCTAGGAGATTGCAAGAGAGACCAAACTGAAGCCTGTAATTGTCTTCATCTTTCATGAAGAGGTGTGACCTGGGGAAAATATAGATCCCAACATCCAAGGCTCCAGCCTCATGCAAACATCTTGATTACTCATGTTCTGATATAGGAATGGAAAAACAAAATTTATAGTCCTCACAGGCCACACCTTTAGAATATTAAGGTAAGAATCACAGCAAATTACATCCAATGTTTAAATTATATGTTAGTCTATTATTGTTTTGCACCATCAGCAAATCATTCCTGCCACTATTACCCTTGCACTTTTGGATTCCCATTATTTACTACTCCCAAGGTGTTACCACCATGCTTAATATGATATAGATGAACATAAATACGTGGCAAAGCCAAGGCCTTGCAAGTCTGCATCAGGACGACTACACAAAAAAAAAAAAGAGGGTATGAGAAAACAAGAATTAAAACTATATGCAAATTCTGAAATTACCAATAGCTACAGCATACAGATTGCAAATTAAACGTTTCTTCTTTTTCTTTCTCCTTAACTAACACTACCTTTAAGATGAATGCTGTGGTTCACAGGCCACACTAATTATTTGAAGGAGCAAGAAGAAACCCGTCATAGCAAGCCAAATTAAACAAGATCATAACCTATCCCTCACAGGCCACCTAGAACAGTTAGTTTTGGTTTCGTGTTCTTTTCCACTGAAGATGCATCTAGAAATGTGTTAAGAAATTGCTACACTATTCAAGCGAATTCACCTTCCTTCATGCAATCTGACAGGTCCCCTGGGAACCCATTAACTCCCTAGAGACCACAAACCCACGTTGAAAATTCGAAAGATTGTGAGGGTGCAGGAGGTGGTCGTGACTCAGAGATGTCTCTGTTCAGCGATTTAAGCGGATCAGAGGGTAAAGGGCTGCACTGGTAAGAGCTGCTTACAAAGCTCCCGCAGCCGCATGCGTTGTCGCTCACTGCCAACTACACGACCTCTCAAGCTCACCCTCATTTACGCTACAGCGACCTCCGGGGAAGGAGGGGGAAGTAAAATAAAGGGGGGTTTGTGCAGCAAAAAAGCACTGACGGTGGAGCCGACCCACACCAAACGCCGCGCCTTCCCGCCTGCGCGGGACAGGGCAGGGCAGGAAGACGCCGGTGCGCGGCCGGGGTGCCCGAGCGGGCCCGGGGGCGCAGGAGGCGGCTCCTGCCCTGACTCGCCTCCACCACCACCCCCGCTGCGCCTGCGCAGAGGCCGCGCTGACGGCGGTCGCGCAGAGGCGCAGCCCTCGCCGGACGGCGAAGGGGCGCTGCCCGGTGCCCTCCCCGCGGGGCGGCGGCTGGGTTGAGCGGACCAGCGCCCACCCACCACCGGCCCCCCGGTCCCAGGTGCGGGGAGGGGGGCGAGGGAGGCAGCGCGGGCGTCGTGGCCCCGCCGCAGTCCACCCACCCTCACGGCCCGCGCATGCGCAGCGGCACCGGCGAGCCCCGCCGCGGGAGGGGGGCCGCCCCCAGAGCAGGCGCCCACCGGAGCCGCAAGCAGACCAGCCGGGCGCCGCGCCCGCTCCGGTACTGGCCCCAGACTAGCCCTGTCCGGCTCTGCCCGCTCACACTGCCCGTCCCATCGCTCGCCTTTCCCCTCCCCCCCCCCCCCCCGGCCGCCCGCGGCAGAGCGGAAGAACCGCGGCGCGGCCCGGCTGAGGCAGCCAATGGGCGCGCGGGGCATTCTTCCCGCCCTCGGCGCCGCGGCCACTCGGCGGGCAGCGGGGGCGGGACAAGGGACAGGATTGGTTCGGCAGAGCCCCGCTGGCCGCCCGCCCACCAGGACCAAAAAAACGACGGTAGCGGAGAGGCCCAAAAAGCCGTAGGGGAGACGCCAGCCCGCCCGCCGCCCCGCCGCCTGCCCGCGGCCCCCGCCCGGGCCCGGAGCCGCAGCGCGCCCCGCGCCGCCCAGCGTGGGGGCGACGTGGCCGCGTCCGGCCTGGCAAGGCTTACCGCGCGGGGGGAGCCGTCCGCCTCCGCTTGTGATGATCTTGGTCACAAGTGGCACGCCGTAGATTCGCCGTTTTGCGTCACGCCCAGAAGAGCGAGGCGTGCGGCGCGGGGGGGGGGAGGGAGGAAGAGGGGCGGGGGAGGCCCACTCACGTGACGCGGCGCCGGGGCGGGCAGCCCGTGAAGCGCTGCTCAAGGGCCCGGTCGCGCGTGCCCCACGCCGGCGCGAGGGGCTGCGCCCAGCCGCCGCCGCCGCCGCCATCTTCTCTCCGCTGCCCCCGCCCTGGCCCGGTGGCAGTGGGAGCACCCTACCCCGGTCCGCTCGCCTCCCTCTCCGGGAGGGCCGGGGCGCCGCGCCCCGCGGTGCCGAGGGACGGGGGCAGCCCCGCGTGGCGGACGGGGTGCCTGCCGGTGGGGCCTGGCCCCGGTTGGAGATGGGCGGGCGGCGCTGGCGGGGGGCAGCCGGTGCGGCGTTTGAAGGTGCACTTCCAACCTGCGGCTGGCAGCCGTGCGCGCCGGCGGCCGCTCCTGGCGCTGGGCTGCACGGCTGTAGGCTTGGGTGTACGGCAAATCCACAGGTGGTCCGCGGACACATTTGGCACGGACAGTGCAGTGGGGGTCCCTGCTGCTGTGTGGAACGGGTGCTTTGAAGGAACAGGTTATGTGAGGCGGCGCGCGGCAGTCACTAACTCTCGTTTGAAAGCAATACACACTTCCCAAGGAATTGGCTGTGCTTCTCTCAGTGTTTTTCAGAGGATGAGTTCAGAAGGGAGAAAGGGACGCAATTTGTTTGTAAGCTGGTGAAGAAACCGTAATACTGAAACACTTCATATTCTTTTCCCCCTTTTCTAAGATACGTCACTTGATTAATAACGAAGGAAGCATGCTCTGAAGTTTTGGCATCTGTGGTGGAATGCAGGTGCTTTTTCCTAGTTGCTTGTGATTTTAAAAACACAGGTTTATGATGTGATTCCACGGTATTTTTGAGTAGGTTGAAGTATCTTAGTTAAACAGCATTTAGCATTCTTCAAGGCTGTTGCGGGGTGGTGTTCGGAGGCGAGAACAACCTATTATGAATATGTTTGGAGTTTCACTGACTTTTTCCAGTCATACAGTGTGTATAAAGCACAGTCAGGCTTACTAATTAGCCCTAACTTACTGTTTCATTTATCCAATTAGTCATTGTCTAATTTCTTATGATGCAGTGTTGCCTCTTCTGGAGTGGGCTGTAAAGACTAAGAATGGTTTGAAGATGAGCAGTTGCTGCAGCCTTAGCCATTCATCAGATGAAAATAGAGAACGCAGATGAATAACCAGAGCCTTGGTAAAGATTGAAATGAATGAACAAAGTTTAAAACATACGAGTATTGGTAGATAAAGTATCGCAGAGAAGATAGGCAGCAGAAGGCTATCTCTGTCTGTTCCGTACCTCAGGGTTATAGTACATATTTTAATTGTTCTCTGTATAATAACAAATCTACACGGAGGAAGACTCCTTAATTTGTGGTAAAGATATGTTCGGTTAAAGGTATATTTACCTTTATAAGGACATTGAAGAACTTAAATAGGTTATCAAAAGACTATGGAAACCATTGGCAGTTTTAAGAACAATCTTATTAAGAAGAGTCTGATAACAACCTAATTGTTCTTGGTGTTTTCAGCATGGAAAAATAGGTAAAACAACCATTTGATGTCCCTTGAGCTCAGTTTCTCTGCAGTTTACAAACTACTTTTATATGTCTAAGAATTTTTGTAGGTCCAGGCCTGGGTTGCCCTGTGCAGGGATGGGAGGTGGATGCTATGATCCTTGCAGGTCCCTTCCAGCTCAGGACATTCTATGATTCTGTGATCTGTATTTAAATATTTGTAGGACCCAGGTCAGCGTCCCTGGTCCACCACTTCTTTCATCATCTGCGTACTGAGGGGGAACATACTGGGGGAGACGGCACGATCACGAAAGCTGGAGTCGTGTACATATTTCTAACAGAAGATGAAGAGAGGCAACATTTTTTAGTAATAGCCTGAAGAGGGAGCCATTGGTATAGCAGAAGCAACAATTAGGGCAGAATCACTATTAATCAAAGAAAAACTATATCTGTAACAAAAGTAATATTTTTTTTTTGTAATTTTAAGCTCTGTTTATTAAATGTTTGCGGCCATACCTACATTTAATGTTCCGGTTTAGGTATGTACATAATTTTAAAGTTATGCTGAATATTGAAATGCTTGTTCTTTGTTCTGAAATATTTATACTGATTAAAATATATTAAAATGCAAACTGAATAAGTCAATGATTAATTAGTAAAGCATTAATTAGCTAATAGATTAGTTTATAAATGGATTATAAACATAGAGTATGTTTATTTTCTGACAGGATGTGACATCAGGAATGACTCTGCAGTTGCTATATTTTTTCCACACCAAAATACTGATGTCACTAGAAATGTTGCTCATGGAAAGTAGTACCAGCTCTTTACTTAGCTGTGCAACATAAAACTCTGTCTACCTTTCCTATTTAATATTCCATGTTTGTTCATGTACAGGAAACACACACAGCTTTGTGATTATTTTTACCAGAAATAAGTCATTTACCGCAAAAGAGGCAGTCACAATAATCGTACTTACCAAATTGGAATTACAAGGTTTCTTGCACATCAAATTTGTTTAGGAAAATAACCCCGTGACTTGACGATGGTCGTGCAGGTAGTGTCTCTGACAGGCCCTGCAAGTGGCACTGCACAGTCTCTAAAGGACAGTCAAGTAGTCGACAGTATAGTCCATAAGTTTCTCAACCAACGTTATTTTTTCCCAGAGTAGCAAGTTTTTGAAGAAAATCTGCATATATCTTCATTCTGACAATGCAGTTACACCCATAAGGAAACATCAAACAGAATAATTAGGATGTAAACACCAGGAACCTTTTTAATGTCAATTACCTATGCATATATACACGCGGATACCTTCCCTTTTTTAATGCAAAATATACTTTTTCCCCACAGAAGAGACAATTAACCTTTGAAAACCCTTGTCCAGTGGTCATTTTTCTTTCATCTGGAAAGTGGGACTAAATGTTTTTCTCGATGGTTTTTGTTGGTTTTGTTTGGGTTTTTTAATTCAGTGCATGAATTATTGGGTGAAATCTTATTTCGTGTAGACTGATGACTGAACAAAAGGGCCCCCCTGTTCCCTTCTGGTTCCCTTAAGTGAGCAGTCTAGTAAGTTAATGAGACAAATGTCCTTCAGTTTGATTACTTAAGAATGCAGACATGCTAGTCCAAATTGTGTACTACTAAAAAACAATTCACAGACAGGCCTTGAAAAATATAACACTATGCTTAGGGTTTTTTAAGGTGCTTGGGCAGTGACCGCTGGAAGCGTCAAGGTTTGTGATTTAAGGAGCAAAATGCAATGATCCAGTTCGACTGGTCTGCCGCTGCGTGCTGTTCAAACTGATGCAGTTTGCCATAGCTGTGCGATCCCGTCCCTCGCTTACCGCTGGCACAGCTCGGGCGTGATCCACGGGTGAGCTGGTTCTGGGCAGTGCCTCAGCAGAAGGGCAGCCTGGGGAAAACACAGGTAGCTTTCTGGCTGGCTCGGCAGGTTTGCAGCAGGGCCAGGCGACTGCCAGCAGCCTGCCATAGCTGGGGCTGGCTAAGGCGAGGCTGCAGCCGCTCTGACACTGGCTTGTTGGGAGCTGTGGTGGGCTGCCCCTGTGGACACCGGGGAGGGAGCCGAGCTGGCATTTCAGCCCCCGCTGCCCCTCCTGTAAAATGGGATCGAGAGCGAGCCTGCATGCCTCCGCTCAGCCTGGTCTGTGGCCTGTGGTCAGCCTGGCTCTGGGCGCCAGAGGAGGTTTGTGCTGCAACACGCCAGCGAGGTGACAACGCCCGTGGCACCTGCGCTGCCTCTTTCATGCAAGGTGATGGCTCCTCCTTACTCGCCTCGTGTTACCCTGTGGGTTCGCTGCCCGCTTGTGCCGAGCAACTTGTTTGAAGTACCAGGAGCCATCCATTTTCACGTAAAGCAAATGCTCACCAGCTGCTAGGTGCCTTCTGCTAAATTTTTCTGTTCTAATGTAGAGAACCTTACGCAAACAAGTAAGCACGTGATAAGAATTACATGGTTTCCCAACTTTTATTGTAACTCCAGTGTAAACGTCTGAGACAAATGAGAAACAATGGACACAGGCTTTAATGAGTGCTTAGAAGGGACTGTTTGAATTTCTTATCATAAAATCTAGAAAAAACATTTTTAAGCAGGTTCAAGAGAAGAAAATAGGGTTTTTCAATTAAAAACACTATTTATAGCAGTTTTAAGTTTGCATGTAGAGGTTACAAGAATTAGAAAAAAAAAGGATAATGCCTGAAGTTTTCCCCCTTACCCTAAGGCTAATGCTTAGTGTCACAAATTCTGACACAAGAGAGTAACAGTGCCTGCAAATCCTTTTGTGTGGCCCGCAAGAAGCATCGTCAGGGCCTGCTGTTGCGAGTGACATCACAGCCTTTCCATTCAGCTCTTGAAGAAACAAAATAACTGGACTTTTGTTCCACCTTGGTGGATCGTGCCAGCCTCTTTTCCAAATGCGAGGAATACAATGTGTACCTCACAAGAAGTGAAGCTGAATTTCTGCAGGCTTAACATTTATCCTTTCTGCTTTTATATTTGGATAACTGAAGACATAAATGTAGCTAAAAAAATACTTTCCTATTGCAAAGCAAAGGCAATATTTATGTGGACTTTCCAAGGTTGTTTTTTCTACTAGCAAAATTATGATCTGTTAGGAAGCTTGGACTGACAGTTTTAGAAGTTTCCACTAGAGTGTGTTTATATTTAAAGTGCTGATCCTGCAGACGGCCACACAACAGATCCCTGAAGCCTGCAGTACAGCAGCGCAGGAGCCGTGGATATCTCCGTGTGCACCAAGAGGTGTCTGCCCAGAGGCACTTGAGGAGTGAAACATGTTCTTTAGTCAGATACTGAATAATCTTGGGTTATGTTCCTCTAAAGGCAAGTTACAGTACAGTGGAGACATGGTGAAAGGAGTATGTAACAATTATGGTATGTAGAAGTCTAGAACAGTACTCGTCCGACTATGTACTCAATATCACAGTAGTCAATATCACAAAAATAAATAGTAAGAAAGGGTCATATAAAGCAATTGTATATAAGCACAAACCATTAAAATGTTTTGCATGCACAATACAAAACATGCAAATGAGTGATGTCGCTTGTGTTTCTGTGAGTATGGCTTTCCAGATAGAAACATCAGTATGAGTGTACCAATAAATCAGATCTCTTCTTTTTTTTTTTTTTCTTTCCCTTGCTGCCGAATACTGAGGTTACTTGAATCAGACAACCGGATTTTTGACCCATGGACACTGTCTTTTCAGGCTGTTCCATTCAGAAAATTCCATTTTAAGACAGACCACCACCTAGAGAGAACGGCAGGTGAAGATTAATGCATTTTTGCTGGGCCCATATGCTTCGTGTGTATGTTACACTGGCAACTTGGCAAAGGTACCACAGGCTGTCATCACTAGGTTGTTCACCAGTCAGGAAGCTTGCACAACATCTCTTCATCAGGGCAGGGTTGGTTGGTCTGTTTAAAACGTATTTTATTTAATTCCACTGCTTTTCAGTAGAAAGTGGAGTATTGTGGAGAACAACATCTTGTTTAATAAAAACAGCATGAGAAATATGCAGCTTCGCCCTGTTTGCTGAAACAACCAAGGACGATGGATGAAAAGAAAGGACATGTACAAAGCAAGCTCTGCATGTTCCAGCGGTTTGCAAACAACAGGTGGCTGGCTAAATTCTGGAGATAAGGAGCTGAGAAACAACAGTCAAGCGCCTGCCAGAAGGAACAGAAAATACAAGCATCGAGCTATACTGGGAACATGAGTCAGGTGGGGACTAGGGAGTAAAGGGGCCTCCCCTTTACAGAAATGCTATATATAATTAGAGAATTTTATAATAAAGTGATTCTGTGCCTACACCCTACAGAGTCCCTGTCCATCATACGCCACAGAGTATAGAACTAACTTTCAGTATCCAGAACGCCCCCAGGAAAAAGACTTAAGAAAGGAGGTACTTGGCAGATCTTACTGGTCCTTCCACTGTGCTGAAATGAAACTCTCATCATTTGAAGCAGTCACTGAAGTGCCACAGTTGCTGCCAAACTGGTGATGGCAACCCTGCGTACAGAACTTGCAGTCTCGTCAGGAAGGCAAGAATGCTCAGAAGGTGAGTAAAGCAGTACCAAATCTTGAATTTCTAAGTGTAAAAAAAAAAAGAGTGATACAAACTCTACATGACATTCATGTGAGGGCTCTGCCACCACTTGTTTCTTCACACTGGAAGGCTGCATGTCAGCAATGTGTCATGCTGAAAATTTTCCAGTTTCTATTACAGAGATTACAGTTTCAACTCTAAGATCAGGGGGAAAAAAAAACCCTTCAGCTCCACAAATAAAAAGACGTGGGTAAAATGATCTTTGAATTATTCTTCCAGATAAAAATAATTTTAAAACAATAAAAAATTGTAACTGCATCTTACGGATGGGGAACATGTAATTGGCTGGCACCTCATGTTGTTTCACAGTGAGAGATCACTGAAATATTTTAAGACAGGTAGCAACATCAGTATTATTCATGCATGCGTACACAACGTCTGGTTTCTTCTAAGTACGGCTATATATAAGTCTGCCTGGAGGCTGACAATGACAAACCTCCAAGGATTTGGTTTTGTTGTACTGTGTTTTTTTAATAAAAAGGTAATTCATTGCAGTAAAATGAAAGAGATTCATTTATTACCCTGCATTATCTTTTATGTGTGAAGATGTCCAGCTTGCCAGTATTTACAGCGCCGCCACTGTATAATTCATCTCTTGCAAATGCACAAAGCAAGTTTGTGAAAGACAAATATCTCAAATACAAACATCCAGCCGGGTACATTATGCATCAATACACTAACATTAAGATTTAATGTGCTATCATCAGGTCAGATCAGAAAAGAACTTGGAAAGAAAGTCACACTATATGAAATACAGATTTAATCCTTAGTTTTCATCTTCGCTAAATCAGCATCCTATCCACCTGGCACGTGCATCCAGGCCCTGTTAGAGCTACATCCGCTGAAATAAGAACGTGTGTAAACTGTCAGCCGTATGGAGAACATTTCCTAGCTACACACTGAAGTTCTCACGTGCTCATCGGATAAGGAACATGACCATTTTTCTTTGCTGTCAGGGTGCACCTTATGCAGTGTGTACTTTGAATCTTAAGCAAGGTTTTGTTGGTGCCTTTCCCCTCCCAAGGGTAAAGTTTCTTAGCAAATAGAATCCAAATGCAATGCCTAGTTACGGTTTTGCAAGCACTTTCACACACCTATTTAAGTCCACAAAGAAACACAGCTATCGTCCCTGCCTTGAGGAGTAAGTGAACGTGGCAAGTTTCACACAAAGAACCTGAGAGGAGGAATGTGACAAGATGCAAGCATGCTTTCAGATAGTATCTGCAATTTTTAGAACTGTGTAAGAGTAATGTACCTAGGAACCTCCTCTGTCATCCTCCATCTCAAACAACTCATTCCGTGTGGGCTGCAGAATCAGCTGAAAAGCTTTGCAGGAACTGGTGTTTCTCGCGCAGGGCTGGAAAGCCTGGTTACAACAGCCAGCAGCTCTTTCACTTACTTCTTTAGAAACCAGTGGAAATATCCAAATGATGTCTAAGTGTCTGGAGTTCAGTTCAAGCTCATACTTCAGTTGAAAAAAGTCTGCAAGGGGCTTGCAAAAATGTGTGCTACTATGCTTGCATCGTTAGCAGGTCAGTTTGAATTTCCTAGGCTATATTTATGTAATCTAATGTAGCAGTATCCCAGGAAAAGCATTTACTATTTATGAAAATGACCTGTAAAAAGTTCTTCAGACATGTTTCTGAAGAATGCAAGTGGGAAGATCACTGAAATATTTGCAGTAGAGCTAAGTAGACAAGAATGCACTCTATTAACAAGGAACTGTTTGTATTTTTATATTCATAGATTTCTGTTTAAACTATTTATATAATGATTTACCTCTTAAAGGACATGATGTGTCTGCAGCTTAAAATACAGGCATAAATGGGCGTATATGGAGTTTGGACTCAATGATCCGTATGGATGCCTTCCAACTTGAGATACTCTGTGGATCTATGATACAGGTATAGATTTGAAAAATCAGTTAAGTTTCACCTTGAGGCCATAAGTATTGGCAAAGTACCACACTATTTCCCTGTAAGATAGTAACTTGCACCAAAACTATGGTGATGCATGCAGTTCTGACCAGTTCCAGTGCTGGCATCTTTCTAGAGAAGTCTTCTAAAACCAGATGCATTGGAGAAAGCAAGTGAAAAGGAGAAGGAATGAGAAACTGCAAATTTTTTTAGGATCCTAGAAAATCCCATGGAAGAAGATTGCTGGCAGTGAGTGTTTCTGTTAGCAGAGAGGACAGACTCTGGAGGTGGGTGAGAACAAGGGCATGCAGTTACGCACACTTACGAGTTTTTCACACACAGGCCCCCGTCACACCCTAGTGATGAGCAACATGGAGATGAGCCGGGGAGACTAAGCAGGATATATAAAGTGAGAAGGTTGTATTCAGGACCTTTTTCATGCATCAGTATTTTAACTTTACATGTTACTTGCAGGTGGAAGCTTCTAGCAGGAACAAGGGGACTCTGGCTCCTTACTGGCACTAGCCACTGTGACACGGGCTCCTGTGTCACCAGTAAAAGCACAGTTGCACAATCTTCCCTGTCCAAACATGGACTATGGACATCCTTAACTAGCAAGGCACTGTATAACATTTTGTCAAACAAATTAAATGCTGTGTTCTGAGAGGAATAACTAGCAGGAGTCAAGCTAGGCAAGTCAAGCTTGTCAAGTCAAGCTTCACTAGTCAGGTCAAGCTTCTTGGGAGTAACGTTACTGAAAAGGAAAACCATAACTACATGAGTAAGCCTGATCTTCCACTTTCACATGGTAAGCAGATGGTGACCCGATTAGTTCCTAGTCTCAGAAGGCTGCTCATCTCTCTATGCCTTCAGCTCCTATTGTCAGCATAGTATTATTTGACTCATTCTCCATGATTTTAGCTGACTGCCACATTTTTTAGTCTTCTATTTTGAGACATTGCTTGAGGATTAAAAACTGTACTTATCTAATATAAAAAAAGCAACTTTAACACTTAAGCACACTGATTTTAAGTGGAAATGAAAATGTTCCTATTTCTTCTTTCACATTAATAATTACTAGGAAAATATGCTCCCACCCTTGAGCGTTTGATTCCCTACAACATGGATGTACAGCCTACAGGAGGGAAGAGTTGGGACAGCGTACTGGGGAGACAGGTAGACCTTGACCCACTATGTGTGGGCATCTAGTGCTATGAGAGGTGCTCTGGAGTGCTGCATTCAGCCAGCTGCCACTCCACCAGCAGTGTTCACACAGGGCTTGAGTTGTGTCTGCCATCCTTGGGGCATATTTCTCAGGTACCATAGGACATCCCCAGTGGCACTAGGCATCCAAGTCTTGAAACCTCACTCAAGCTCTCAAAGGTATAGATGCTGCTGTTGGATATCCCCACAAAGTTGTTTTCTTACAACCTCAGTAGCTTTAATCAGCAAAGTATCCTCTTACATGATTATATAAATATGATATGTGACACAAACAGTACTTAGGTTTCACTGTGAAGAGGTACCCTGAAGTAAACAAAGAATAACACTAGAACTTTATCACAGTGTAAAAATTAGTCTAGAATAAAATTTAACCAGTCCAACTGACATTGATGAATCACCTGTTTTTGGTGTCCCTTTTCTGTGCTAATAAATATATTGTAGCATTTGTAGTTTTGCACATAAATGGGCCAAAACCAAAAGCCATTATTCAACCCTTAATAAGAAAAACCTGAACCAGTATGAGCAAGACATTTTTTGGAAAACAATGTCAGGATTAGGTCTGTGAGTGTACAGGGATATATATATGTGTGCGTGTGTATATATACAGCTACATACATGTGTACGTATATGTACAGGCACAAAGTGTACATATGATATCTGTAGTTAGTTGGTCAGGATTTGAGAATACCTAGCATGCTCTGATATGGGATATGGCATGTCTAGAGTAAGACTAACAAATAGAAGAAAGCTTGAATCCTATTTCTAACATGATTATTTTAGAGTTACCTTTATTTTGCTGTGGCAACAAATAGTTGTTAATGCAACCAAGGAATAATATTGCTAGTAATAATGTATAACAGCACAGACCTTAGAAAAATACACACTTTTTTTCTTTTCAAAAGGCTGATGAGATGCTGCACACCAGAAAAAAAGGAAAAATACAGGTTGACTGGTGAATGCCCTGTCTTGATCTAAGAGCGAAAGAGTAGCTCTGGATACCCCTGTGGGCGGGAGTGGCTTCCCCAGTGCTTTCTTTCATGGCCAGGAGAATCTGAACTTGAAGTTTTCTGCTCTTTCTCTCTTCTGGGACTGAAGGAGGCATGAAGATGGCCTGTGTAATTCATTGGCTTCCCACACATGGTTTTAACTTGCCAGTAAGGGGCTATTTCAGGGCAGAACGTTACTTCAGTGTACTGCTCTGATAGTGCCTGTGCTTATAAAATGATGCTGTCTTTGTTGACTGCATTTTATTGGTGTTCCAAAGAGCAACAGAAAAAACTACGTCTGGCAAAAGCCCACCTTCAGTAGCTCTTCTTCATGTTGTAGAGCCCACAGACAGCATGGATTGTACTGTTCTCCAAAGCAGTTATAGTCCTGAAGACACAGCCTGCATACCTCTTGCATGAGGAAATACACTAGCTCTAACATCTCACCGAGCTTTCTACTCTTCTCTTCTGCCAAAAGGGTCATATTTATGAGTAGCTGTTCTTTCAGTGATGGGTGAAGTCACTTGCTAAAGCCACTACAAAACAGGTGATTGCAAATAATGGTTTATGTCAATTTTAAGTCAGCAAAATTCAATCATTTACCTTTATGGAGCAATAGCTTTTAAGCACGGACCAGTCTGCCCCAAGTCCTGTGCAGGTGCCAGAGCACTCTCCCCTACAGCATTCCTTACCATGCTCATTCCTAAATGGTTTAAACAGGCAAAGGGAGCTGAGAGACTGTAGGGGACCTGTTCTGCAAGTCGATGACATGCAAACTGGAGTCTTCTGATCTTGGAGGCTCAGTCCCTGTCTTGTCTTGTAGTCGTCTCCCTTGGCATGGGCACCAGAAGTTGCCCTGCAGTTACACAGTCTGCAGAGCCAATACAAGCAAGAGACTGAGGTGGGTCCTCCTTTTCCCCTTGAATGCTGTCAGCAGCCAGCATCCTTACTCAGTTCTTACCAGCCGAACTGTGAGCCTCACAGCCCAGGGAAGTCTGAAAATGGGTGTTTATTGGGAACCTGATTTGAAACCTAAGTATCCCAGATTATTACTGTTCTCAGGCCCCTTAAGAGGCCAGCTACCTTTATGTCCAGCTCCGAGGAATTTCACGGGAGCTACTAAAAATCAGAAGCTTGTTTGTTTACACGTTTAAATTCAGCCAAGGCTTTTATCCTGATAACTTTCCACATCAGCTGTTCGTACACATTATCTGTGGTAAAATATTCCCTTCTATAGATTCCACATCCACACCTTATGCTCTTAATCACCTTTATTCTTGCAGGTTTGAGCAGGAGAGGGAGCAGGAGAGAAAGGAAAGAATCCAACTACTTTCCATAATTTGATTAATGTCATTTATTTTAACAGTAGGGATAACGCTAAGTTTTTGTTTAAATCCGGTTCAGTCACTTTGGTTGTGTGTGAAATAACTACATGTTATAATAAAAATCACATTTTTGAAGTAAAAAAATATATAGATGTGAATTATGTAATTTGTGCTATGTGTTTTGCATAAAGAGCAAACAGAACTCTCAACTATTGCTTTAATTTCAAAAGACATCATTTGCCTTTGATTTAATTATCAATGTAATCTGATGCTTTTAAAGTAATTAGCAACAACCAGTTGCTCTTTACGTGGCAAAACGCCCTTCTGATGACAGACCTTGGCCAGAACAGATATTTACAAAAACTTTTTTCTGTTGTACAGGAAGAAAGTCACGTTAAGGAAATATATTATGTAGTGATTCTTAAAACTGTTCTCACAGCACAATAAGAGGAGATTTGGATTAAATGAGGGGGAAAAGTCAGAATCCAGACCTGGAAATTTTTATTTACTATTGCGGTTCTATTGACCTCCGTGATTATTCCCAGAAGTAAATGTTCATAGGCAGGTCTTTGCATCAAATTCAGCAAGCTAGTTGTATTGCATTTCCTATTTACAGCCTTCTGTGAAGGGCAGAGGAGGGATTAGCATGATAGTGGACCTTTCTTCAAATAATTAAATAGTGAAATTTTATATATAGCGGGGAGGAAATGACACTGCTGCAAATTGCTCATGTTCAGAAACTGAAATATGAGCTAGGTGGCATGAACATGAGCATACTACAAAAGAGAAATGAAGTAATTTTAATAAAATACATGCCAAAATTCCCATTTCTCTGAATTTTAAAACTAAAATGTAACATATTCCACTCAGCCAGAATGACTTAGCCCTAACCCTATTTTATAGCATTAGGCATAAGATCACTTGATTGACCAGATCACAAACACATGCCATTTAGTAGTATGCCAAGTAATAGCATGGCATTTATTTTTTTCCACCAATTCAGACCCACTGAATATGTGATTTATATGATATTCCAGATCAGGAAGTTCAAAAGCTTAAGACTAGAAAAAGTGCTTTGCTGATTTTCTTGCAATGGTCTAACAGTTGTTAGTCCCCATGTCGGAAGTTTCATTGAAGTGCTGATGTAGCTTTGATATCTCCAGGAAAAAAGCTGCAAACACTTTGGTTCCATCAATGTAGTTGTGTCTATGAAGAAGGAAAGCAAGAGAATGAAGCTCTGTCAGGTTGTTTTGCTCTTCAAATCAGTGGCATAATCTGGTGAAGTTTTCAGAGTCCTCAGAGGAATTTGCAAGATTGGTCACCTGAAAAAATGACTAAATGCACAGAAATTCTGGACATCCTGCAATCGACATTCTTCTGAAGGATTCACTGAGGAAACTTTTTCCAGTGTTATATCCCCTAATTACTATTGTCTGTAGCCACAAAGGTTGAGGCTATACTGAGGGACAACAAAAATTAATTTGAGAATTACTGTAGGATGCTCTGGTTCCTCAAGCTTGGCATGATTTGACTTAGAAGCTGCACAAATGTGCAGGCGACACACTGAACAGTGCCTTATCATGGCTCCTTGAAGAATGAACACAAGGGGCAAGTTTAAGCTAATTTTGATATAATTACACTAGTTTTGGCCCCTGTGAGACAAATACAGCTTTAGATCCATTTGTACTGAAAACCATTAAAACCCTTACTTAACCCATTAACCTGAGTATGTCCGACTGGAATACTTTGAAATTGGTGCTGTGATGGAAACGTGCCCATCTACATCATCACCTTTCAGACTAGAGACAAATTAAATTGGCAGTGAAATGAAAATTCCCAGTATGATACATTTAAAGACTGAGTAAACACTTCATGAAAATTATAAAGCAGTACGCATTAGACTGAGGGTTCTGCTTTCTGCTTGCCACAGAAACAAGTTTACCAGAGACAGTAGTTTGGGACTGTCCAGTGGAGAGCAAAGCTTCCCATCTGGCACAGCTTATGCACGGGTACCCGGGGACTTCAGTTCTCCCTTCTCTTATAGTGCAAATGGACAAATAAAAGAAACCTGCTTATTTTCTCATTCTGGGAGTGCTCCCCATCATCAGCTGCTCCAATTGGAAACATCATCACACTTTTCTGCGTTATCGTCTGAAACATTCTGGCAACAGGAATTGTTGAACCATCCCGAATAAAATCTGGATCTTCTCCAAAAACTGAAATACATGGAAAGGCTGAATTCATTAAGTGGAATAAAGGTGCTGTCTCCAGCTACCAAATATCGGCTATCTGCTCAAATATAAAGAGCTTCTGAGTAGGAATTGTTTTGAGTGCGTAGCCGATTGATGTCATGGATCAGTTGCACTCTGCTAACCCTTGGCTTTGTATCAGTACATGAAAGAACTAAATGAGGTCTTCTGGCTACTCCTGTTAAATACACCCCAATTCAGCAAGAGGTTGAGGCTTCAATGGCTAAGCTGTTGCATCAAAATCAATAAAATGCATACATCAATGAGGTGTAAGTGACCGTAGCACCGAATCAGGAAATCCCTTTTGCTCTGTGGATGAGCACATTTACGCTGCACACTTGCAGGCACATTAAGGACTGAAAAAAAGAAGGAACATACCTGTTTTTATTGCCTTTCTTGCTGCTTTATATAGTGGATCATTAACATCAGCAAGCCAGGGCTTTGCACCCATAGGCATAGACACTTTCAGCTTGTTTGGACTGTTCCTCTTGGAAAAGACAGCCTCCAAATGCTCCATCACCTGCCGGGAAAACACATTGCAGTCAGAATTGTTGAGCTTCTAGCAACTCAAGCTTACAGCCACATTCCCACTTCTGCTCTCAGAAACAAATAAATGCTAGAAACACTCAATTTACGACTTTGGGTGTAAATTTATGAGGTGCTAAGAGGGACTTAGTTTACACAGTAGATGCCAAAAAAATGGTTTGTCTCTTACCTGTTGTTTCACAACCGAAAGGTCCATGTGGGGGACCTGACGGATTGAGAATTTGCCAATGACTTTTGCCGGAATGACGGTTTTAATTCCTGGTTCATGAAAAGCTCCTTCAATCCCATGAATAGAAAGAGAAGGGTAACGCCACAGGTGTAAAAGTATGTCTTCCTTCAAAAAAATAACAATCAAAATATAAGGGATGACACCGGAGCCATTCACAATTGATATAAATTGGTGCGGAGAAACAACCTTTTTCCATCCTAAAATTTGTATTTGGAGACGTCTGTATTTTAAAGATGTTTAATTTGTAATTTAAACCCTCGCTCATATCTTTTAATTTTAAAAAACACTAATTCTTTCAGTCAACATTTGTTTACCTTTAGAAATATTTGAATGAGGACAGCTCTTTATGCACAGCAAGAAAAGTGGAGCATTCATTATTTTAAAATATCTTGGAAGTAATTTTTTCTAGCACAGAGAAAAATCAGAACAACTTCTGATCTGACCATCTGTTGATCTCAAAACTTCTTGCAGGAGAATCCTGTGACCAGTTTAGCCAGACCCCTTGCAGATGAATCCAGGGAAGAAATTCTACTGAGTGTTAAATAATACAAGAGTTAAGATGATAATGTTCAGTAACCAAGTTAATATGTTTTTCTGGAGAAGATAAGAAGGGTTTAAAAAAAAATAGAAGAAAGCATTTATTCTAAGGAAGAAGGGAGAAATATATAAATTATAAACTGGTCTCTTCATGCAGAACCCCATGGTGTGGCTCCTTTCCTTCTGCTCCAGTTTTATGAGACTAAAGTTTTATGTACACATAAAATTTGCACCACTTCATCCTCATATAGATAAAACATCAGAACTTATCTAGTGTAGTTACATTATATGTCTGTATTACTAATTATTACAGCCTAGCTTAGGCTAATTCAGAGGCTTTTTCACGGAAATAAAAGCATCCATATTACAGCTTATACTAGTATAATTATGTTAGTGATTTAAAAAAATGAATCACTTCTTTCTCCCATCTGCCACTCTTTTACAGAGCGATCTTTCTAAGCCAGCCCTTACCTGCTGTTTTTTATTTAGGACATAATTTGTAAATGCTGGCAAAGAGAGGCTTATAGCTTTGGGTGCTTTTTTTGGCGTGCTTGGCAGAGATCAAAATAGGAATTAAACACATAAAAACCACCCCAAAACACATCTGCCTAGAGCTGCCTCCCCAGTTTTTCAGAGCCGAATGCAACTTCTTTCCTACCGTGTAACGTGTATGCAGGGGTTTTCCTGCTTATTTGCTTTGGCTGGTTAGGTGAGGGGGAGAGGATCTGCAGTGCAAGAGAGGGAGAGTGACACTGTTAGTTTTACACTATTCTTTTTCATTGATTATTCATATTTCAGATCACTTTCCCCAGTTGTGGTAGCTTCCATTTTCAGCAGATTAATTTTATTTACCTTTTGATTCTCTGTACTTCTTTATTTTATTTTGAGTTTGCCATGGACTGAAAATATCTTTGTTTGGCTTTACACATAAATGCTATGAATGGGTGATGTACATTGTTTCTGGTGACCATTTATACAGGTTTTATGTTACCTTGGTGCCATAGAGGAATTTTTTCACGCCACTATTATTTTTGTGTTCCTCTACAGCAAATTCAATCGATTCATACAATTTCTTCTCCTCCTCTGTCAGGGCAGCAACGCTGTCGTAGATTCCAGGGATCTGAATACGACCTGTGGCATCTACAAGGCTGTCTACAAAATAAAATAGAGGTGTCAGTAAAAGTGGGACCTATATCTTCCACTTGACAATCGTAACACCTTTTCTCTTCTACCTGACCCTTTACCAAAGGACTAAGCCTAACAACTAACTGCTAGCAACTGTTTGGACCCATCAAGTTGTGGCACCTATGTCGATGTGTTTTTATCTTTATTAAGAAAGCTGTTGAGCTGCTTACATCATCCTACCGGGATACAAATCAGCATGAAAAAGTCAGGTTTCACTGTGTGTGTGTGTGTATTCACGTTGCCAGCAATCCTTAAATGTTCTTCATTGACACATGACTGACCTCAGCTTAACGGGCACATGTCTGAGGTCCTGGCCTTATCAGGGACATTCCCCTCCTCAGCTGCTGCCACCGTAGCTACGCTGAGATTTGGAAACTTGGGAATCTTGCTTCAGTTAGACTTGCCTTATTCAGGTTAATTAAACAAGGCACTGATCTTCGTTAGGGTGATTGCTAGCCGTTGTTCCCCAGTTACTCCTGAGCAATGATGTGTGTTATTACCCAGCAGCGCTATCAGGTCCATCAGCGGCTCATGAATGATGCCTCCAAAAGTTCCAGAGTGAAGGTCCTTGCTGCCACATTCAACCTGTACCAAAAACACTGCTTACATATGAACACTCCCTACTTTATTCTTATGTGAGCGTTTGTTTTCCACAGCAACTGGTGGATTCATTTTTTTAAACAAGGCCACAAATGAATAGAAATGATGATGTGTTTCTATTTATAAAATGGAAGACATGTCAGCAACAATCTGCTTCTGGTAAAGAGAAGATAGGGCTCTCTTGTTAAGCACTAGAGAGAAATTCAGCTGTCTATAGCACTTACAGGCATTTGAAAGCAAGGGTCCCTCTCCATTCCCCCTTTGCTTCAGTAAGATTAAATACACCGTAAGTGAAACACTTGCATATTACTGTTTCTAACATCACAGAATAAATTCTTCAAGTTCTTTATCTTTTTTATTCAATGCAAAATCTTTATAACAAAGACAAGAAGGAACCTTACTTGTTTTGCATCAAGAAAATGTATGTATGTCCAACGTTAATTCCAGACTGCAACAAATAAGAATTTAGAGGTCTCTTGAATCATACAACTTTAGAATAGAGAGGCGCATTTGGTTTATTAAATGGGTTCTTTTTTCCAGACACATTTTCGTACGCAGGTTTATCATAAACTATTTGCCTGCAACAAACTTGTTTATTCTTCTCAAAACCTCATTACAGCCCACTGTCTGGTAGCAAGGCAGAGATCATTTTTGATGTTTTAATAGCATCATTTTTCTTAGGCAAGACTTAGAAGAATTGAGTCAAGGCTGCCGAGGCTCTTTTGGTTAAAAACAAATTTCATTCTATTTCAGACATAAAAGTTAATGCAGATTTTTCTTTAGTTCTCTAGTTCTTTAATCTTCTCTCTGAATTCCTTTTATGCTTCATCAGGAAGTTTCCAGATGAGAAACTTCTGCTCTTACATTTCACGGTAGCTCATGCTGGCTGCTAAATACACTACAGTGCACTATTATTTGCTTCTGACAATGGCTACAAAACTTTTGTGTGGCTTTTAAACTCAGGGATCCAACTAAACTGAGTCCCTTTAGGCAAATATATTGCACTAAGCAATATCTGCTGCAAAAAGGGCAGAGCTGCAGAAGAAATGGTTTTGGAGTGAGTGAGAGTGTTGGGGTGTAGGGACGATGCTGCAGGAGAACGGAGTGGATGTGCAGAGGGGGTGAGGAGAATAGACTGGGAGAGGGGCAGGAGATCAAGGAGACAGGAAAAGGATCAAGGAGAGAGAGAGGGAAAGTGGAGAAATGATTGAAGGAAAGTAAATGATAGTAAATAAGGCTAACTGAGCTGAAATCTGCACAAGCAAAAAAAAGAATATGGAAGAAAGGTCTGTATTTGTAAATATTAAGCTTGCACTCAGTCTTTCTCTGCATGCAGATATAGAAGTGATTACAGGTACATCACTGCTCTCTAGTCAGGGGCCCAGTTCAAATGCACCTGTGTCGTTTACCTCCACAAAGAAGCAGGCATTCCCCCGACTCCCGTATGTAAGGGCAGGTTTCTTGTTGCTGAGCCAGAGGTTATCCGAAATCACAATATAATCAACATCAGAGAAAAAGCCCTGTTTTTCTTCTTCAAGTAATCTTTCTAGCCCCAAGGACCCTGCTTCTTCCATGCCTTCAATTACAAACTTGAAGTTTACTGGCATAGCCTAAATGAACATTAGAGAAGTCTGGGTAAGGAAGAAGCATTTTCAAAAATAAAAAAATAATTTAAAAAATCAAAAGCAGACTGCCTTGCAATATGTGTTCTGTTAGGAAAAGAAGGACATAGAATATATAGCTTGTTTCAATAGGAAAGGCAGTGATAAATATACACATGTAGTTTCCCAGAAATAAAGTTGTTGCTGTTTATGTTTTTCTGTACTTTCTGTTTTTGGAGGAGAATATCAGTAATATCTTTTCTCCTTGTGTTTCCAGAAAACTTGCTGGCTGTCTCATAAAATGGGATTTCTCTCAATACTATTAAATATTCTAATTGCTTTGGAAAACCTGTGTAATAACAGTTGCATTTTCACAGAAAATTTCCTGCCTCTTGTATTTTCACTGTTAGTGCCCATGCGGGAACCGCTGGCAGAGGTCCACTGCTGCGGTTTTCCCAACACGTTATATTTTGCTGGAGTTTGTCACACAGTGGTAAAAATGCTGCTGGTGATTCTACTATAATTGTCCTTTTAGCACTCATTAATCCATTTGCCTGCTAGTTCATAAGGATGTATTTCCAAGGGTAATTAAGAGAACTTTCATTATGGAATAACGCGAGTCAGAAATGCTGACACATCCCAGTGGAGAAATAAATTTGAACTTAGTTTCCCATTCCAATTCATTTTCTCATTATAGCTTTTAAGATGTTTTATCTTTTGATTCAATGCTCAGATTAAATGCAGGAACAAATGTGGAGAGTTAAATGAACTCGTGTTATGGATGGGTTCACCAATGGTTCATCGAATGACCACGAAGAAATTTAGAAACGAACTGTTCATGAATATTGTTTGATGGTCTGTGCTGTTTTCTAGGGAAAGGCTTCAAATGACAAAGATTTCTTTTTGCTTGCACGTTAAAATGCCAAAATAGCTATTAGAGATTTGAAAAAAGTTGAAAGATGTAGAAAGACAGCCCTATAACCATATCCACTTCCAACAGCTTATCTGTAGGCAAATAACGTGTGGATTGGCTAGTACTTAAGAGACATGGAGGTCAATTCAGTACTACTGATGCAAGAAAAGCATCACTTCTCCAGAAGGTTGCAAAAGGACTTTAAAAGTCAAGACACATGCTCAATTTGGACCACAATGCCACAACAGAGGCACAAAACTGTTTCTCAGCAATCTAAGAAAATGTGTTGTGGAAATTCACCTTAAAGGATGCTCGCTAACCAAGTTATAAGCTTAGAAGATATGTTGGTTTAGCTTTGTTGTGGGGATATAACTAGCCCCAGATTATTAAATATGCAGACCTATTTAAAAGATAACTATGTCGGTCATTGTAATAATTTAGGCAAAAGTTTGACTCTTAAGAGGTATGTCACACCATAAGCAAGTACATTTATACTCAGTTAATGCATCTATTCAAAGCATTTGCTTTGATAAATCTAATACATCATTGAAAGAACAGCCCATCATGTATGAGCATTTTTTTATACTTGTTCTCTTCATGCATACACATAAATTGAAGGTAACGTGGATAGACAAAACAAGGCTGGCAGAATGTAAGAACAGATGAGTCTTTGTGACCAATCTGTGATGTACATTAGTTTATCATTTTAAAAGCTCTCAAGAGAGAATAGGCTATCAAAGCTGTTTAATGTATGTAATATATATTGAATGCTTCCCCCAGTGTGTTTTCCTGTGCAGGGCAATGACAGCAATACCATATTTACATTGCATACAGACTGTTCAAAATAGAAATGCTCAAGAACAGATTCTTACTGAAGCGGGACCGGTGCCCTGGATATAGCATTAGAAATAAGCTAATATTTCAAAATGCATGTAGTCTGATGGGACAGAGATGTATCATCTAACTCACAGGAAGGTAAATGCATCCCTCCAGAGAGATGGTATTATAAAACAACAACAACAACAATAATAATTCCTCATTGGTACCTACTAATTTCAAGGCTCTAAATGTTTCCACTGCATTTATCCAAGCTAAGACAGGTCCTTTATTATCTGTTGCTCCACGGCCATAGAGATTTCCTTAAAAAGAAGAAAGTTCTTAAGCAATCTTTGAAACTTTTCTCGTCACTTCAATGTAATCAGCAAATTCCTGTTGCCACAGAAGCTGTAGTGCTGTGTCAAGCGAAGCGTCAAAAGAATCAGTATTTCACTGACTTGTTTTAAATAAGGTGATGGGTGTTTCCCAGTGGATTGGTACACTTTTTTTCCCCCTTTTATATACACCACATTGTCATTTCTCCTACATGCCAATTTCTGAGCCTCACTTTTGCCCTTAGTTTGTTCACACCAGACTTGCCTGGAGAGTTTGCGCAGTATGCAGCTTCTGTGCCCATCAGCCAGCCCAAGCAGCAAAAGAACCCACAGATAAATACCACGGTAGAAGTGTGAAGCTACAAGTCTAGGAACTTTTTTTAAAGCATTCAACTATACAGTTATATACAAAGACACATTTTAGTTTCATGGACAGATAAATCTGTTCCATATACAGATAAATCTGTGGATTGCCGCTACCAGATTTATCTGTGGCAGTCCCCACTGGAGACAGAAGAGTTACCCCAGTAAGGGTATTTGGAACTGGTCCCAACAGATGGGAAAGGGTGATTTAATGGCTATAGGACAGGCCTGGGAACCCAGACTCCTGGGTTCTTGGTCTTACTCCCTGCTGACCCTCCATCCTTAATTTTGGTCCTTCAAGTGGATGGAGCTTTTCACGCCCAGCTGGATGGAGTGGAAGGATGAGTACATTAAGGGGGGCCTCTCATTCTTCCACCACCAGTGCTCCTTAGCTCCACTGTGGCAGGTGGAGGTCCTAAAGGATTATGAAGCAAAAACAGGAAGTGTGAGGGAGGTTCACAGCTGATCTAACAATCCAACAGGAGTTTTAAAACAAAAATGGATTCTCTATCAAATACTCTATAAAGCAGGATTAAACTCATGTGGCTCTTCCACACCAAATATTAAGCACTCACTGATGGGTCTCACTACTCACAGCATGGTCATCAAGACTCAAAGCCACTGGATTTGTCCCATGGATTTCGATGAGAGAAGTCCTCGTGCTGTGGAGGGAGCCTCCATCTACTCAGAATCTGAGAGTCGTGTATTCAGATAACAATACAAAAATTACAACCAGATACACACCATTGATTTCAGTCAGTGTGTAAGGGTCAGTTTTCCAGCCATCTTCCTTTTTGGCAGGCTGCACATCTACATGCCCATAGAAACATACAGTGGGGTTTTGTGGATCCTTCCCCAGTTCCCCAAGAATCACAGGAGGCAGTGGGAGATCCTGGCCATCAGGGAACTGCAGAGAAATATTTTTTAAAAAAAAAAGCAACAAAGGAAAAACCTTTAAAAACTTGCAAATGTTACATTAAAAAAACAACCTGGAATTCTCAGTATTCTGAGTATTCTCAGTTGGCTCTGATTTGATCAGGCCCACAAATCTGACTTTGTACCCAGATCTAACCTGCCCAGAGAAATTAAGGTTTTTTTCTCCCCACCTCTTTAGGTTCTGCAGGGACTTTATGGAGCTCTTCTAACATTTTATTGTCATAAATGCCCTCATTACTAAACTCTTACTTCCCAGCACTGGAGAAGACAAAGCTGACTGTGTGCTGGAGTGGCAAAAGCATACATTGTGACACTGAAATAGTCAAAAGCCACACAAACTAATTTGGGGTTTGATTTTGTCACAAAAAGATTGCAGGAGGCTGGTAATCTCAAACACAGAAACAAATAGAATTTTGCTGGCAGGAGGCGGCAGCAGCTATTTCAGACTGTTTTCAAACCAGGTTAAGGCTCTAAACTAATTCTGTAGCTTATGGCTGTGCAGAACAGATCTCCACACTGGCCAAGAGAGGCTGGGTGTCTCACAGGAGAGTTGAAATAAGAAGTGAAGGAATATGTGTACTCCCATATATTCACCAATAATACCAGTCTGTATTGGTCTATTGCAACACAAATGTGTAGCTGCTTGCCCAGCAGTCAAAGGAAAAACCCACTTTGTGAAACAATATTTTGGCCCTAGGCAGAGAAAAGTATTTCTGGTCTCTGCTTCAGCAACAGGTAATCCATTCTCCACTGTTATCGACACAGCCTGTTGCTGTATATTTTCACAATCGTAACTGCATGCCAAGTGCACACTAAGGCTTTAAATTTAAATGCATTCATTACAACTATTAAGTGATATAACCTGAAATATTAAAATATTGCTGTGCTGCAAGGTCTTTGTGCTAAGGCTTTCACAATCCTCCCCAGAAGCCTCAGAGGAAGGAAATGGGAATCACTATTACTGAACTTGTGAATTCCTGTTAGAATAGAAATCTAACAGCCCAGGGCAGGAAAGATCCCCTGCTACAGTAAGGTAAGTAAACTAGAGACAAAGGTTTCTCAGAGATTAACTCTTGCCTGATGCTTTCCAACAGTCATAAGAAAATGGCCTGGAGTATTTGTCAGAAGCTCCCAAAACCAAAGAGGATGCTCATCAGGATGGCTGTCTAGCAACACTTCCCTTGTAAAACCTACCTCCCTCATATAAAGACTTTGGTGACAAACTGATGCATTAACTATCATGCTTCGTGGCTCAGAAGAATGTGAAAACGAGCCCTGGTAAAAAGCTCAGGCCTTTTACTTGTGCAAACTGCTTCCTTCCAGTTAAAAGCATCAAACTGTCCCTGCTATGCAGAGAACATCTGTTTGCATTTGGATTGTCTTTGCGGTCTCCCAAGTCTGTTCTCAGACAGACTGAGGAGGGACTGATTTCAGCAAGTATCATGTAGCTATGGGACTATTGATAAATTGTTATCTAGCTACCAAAAGTACCAGTAAGTCATAACATACATATGTATATACATAGCACTGAATGTGATAGGTTACTACACGTGCAAATATGAAGTTTTAAATGCAAGAATCAGACAAGCACCTGATGTGTCTCCAGGTTTACTAAATTAACAGTGGCTCCCAGTGCTGAAAGTTTGGCTGCTGCCAATGTCATCATTCGTATTACTTCTTTCCTCAGAACTGGTTGAACAGAATCGCTTTCCACAGCCACCCATTCCTTAAGATCCTGCACAGGAAGGAAAGAAGTTCAGTTAAATCACCCAGGATGCTGCGGTGTTTTGCCTTTGAACATGAGAAGCATCACACTGGAAGATAGTTTCATTTCCATCCCATCACAGCAATGTCACAGATGCTGTATTTTTTTCTTAACTGGGAAAGATTTGCCAGTTCTCCCATGCGGGTGTATTTTGGCTCAGTGGAGCCTCTCTCTGCACACACTCGAAGGATGCCCACAGCCACCTGGTCTATGGAGGTCCATGTAAATCCCTCTTCCACCCAGAAGGTCCCCAACACAGGCTCTCCACTTGCAGCCTTGCTTTGCGAAGCACGTGTGGCACACTGGGTGCCAGACCTGGAGTCCTGCTCATTACCTTATTGGCAAGAACTCATCTGGCACGTAGAGCACAGGACTCCTGGACACCGGCTCTGCGCTCCAGCCACTTCACTGCAATATAGTTCGTACCTCAATGAAATCACTTTGATGTACATCAATGTACCGGAAGATCTCCATCTCCAACACCGAAGAGGATGATGAGGACATTCCCGCCTTGAAGAGCAGTGCAAGGCCGAGATGGATGCTGTCTGAAAGTTAAGGATAAATTTCAAGATGTTAGAGACGTCCTGCAATATGCACTTCTTTTCAGTGCTAGAAAGCACAGACAACTGCGAAATGCTGAGCCTATTTAAGTCTTATTTAAGACCTTCAAGCCACGAGAAAGTGTAACTGAATTATATTATCACATAAAACCTGCAGTCAACTCATAGTCAAGTTTCTGGAAGAAAGTGAAAAAATGGCAAAAGAGTAAACAGCTTTATGATTTCTGCTTTATAAGTAAATCAAGGGAAGCGTTTCCTAAAGAAACATTTGTTGCATCATTTTTCAATGCACAAACGTCAAATTGTATGTTCTGGGAAGACAACCACAGGGGAAGGCGTGCAAACACCAATACACACCAATGGCCCAGAGGATTCATCTTTCTTCATTTCCAGAATGGATTCGCTAGCACATGTTGCGTATTTTGCATGGAGGAGGGAGAACAATCCTGACACCGGATGGTATTGGACAACAAATAGCTTCTGTGGTTAAACAAGAACAGTTTCAATACTGAAACACTTGATAAGTGCAAAGGTCATTTAGTACTTGCAAACCTCTGTGCCATCTTGTTTTTGACAAGATGAGTGAAGATTTAAAAACCATAAGATTTTTTTAAAGTGTTTTTCTTCCTTCCTGCAGTTTTCGCTTCCTGTTTCCTTGAAGTTCCTGCTGTAGTTTCTTGAATCAGTGTTAGCAGAGTAATACTCGGATGGATAAATACTTGGGCTAAATTCAGAATCGCTGACGTGTTGGGCTGTGCAATGGGATGGACTCCAAGGTGAAACCCCAACACTTGGATTTTATACATATTCTATACTGGTAACAAAACATGCAATTGCAGGTCCATCCATAATTCCTTAACTTTGATGCATTGCTAAGGTGATAGGCTATGGTAATATTAATAATTTCAATTATGTTTCCCTGACAGAGGAGAAAGATTGAAAGCCCAGGCATGATGAACCAGAGGGAAACATTGTTCATTTTGGCTGGAGATCCTGGCTGTGTGAAGGATGGGCGCCATTTTCCAACCTTCCCTTGCAAGCAAGGTTGCATCCACGTTGCCTGTGACACAGGTCACTGAAGTAGAGCTTTGAGAAGGCCTGTGACACTAGATGTAATCCCCAGTGTCCAGTTCCTGACATCTGTTGACACTGGAAACACTGGTATTGAAAGAGACCAAATGCCAGTTTTGCAGGACAGTGAAGGTGCAAAGTACTGGTACAGAGATGACTTTTTTACTGAGACCAAAAAAAATCCAAATTTGGGTGGAATTTTTAGGATGGAGAGATTCAATGTAGGCATATTATTTAAATATAGGAATATTATTTAAATGCTAATGGTTGCTCGGAAAAAAATCTCTTAAGTGGTGATCAAAATACTATTTTCTTCTCACATTGTATTCTCCATGAAAAGGTAAACCCTACCTCCAAGACGTGGATCTAATCAGCCATCTCCTTCAAATATTCCCATCACCAGTCGCAGCAGCAGCAATTTGGCCTAAACCAAAAGGGGTTGTTACAGGAATTTTTGAAGCAGCCATGAAAAAAAAAAAAATCAGGACATTTCAGAAGAGACAAAGCAGCTTCTGGGATTTAGCAATAAAGATGTGGTGGAGAATGAGGTTTTGGGTTTTGGTAGCTTAGGTTATAGTCATTTTTGGATAGAGCTTCAGCAGGTAAGGCTTAACAACAGGAGTTTTGCAACAAGTACCCTAAAATTAAAATCCCTAGTCTGACTACTTCTTCCAGCTTTGGACTGTGCAAGGGGCTGCATATATTTAGCAACCAAAATCTATTTTAAAGAGGGTGACAGCACGTAAGAGCGGTCAGGAGGACTTCCCAGGCTGCACAGGGCAGCCAAGACCAGGAGTCCCAGGCTGGGGTGGTGGTAACTGTTCCCCGATGAAGAGACTTTCCTGACAAAGACGAGATGTTGGCGCTCGCTGCGGTGGTGCCCAGGTAGATACAGGAGGACATTTGAGCGGAGACACTGCAGGTCATGTCTGAAAGGAGCCCAAGGTACAGGGGCACAGTCAGTATTAGGTAAAAGCAGAGCATGGAGGCCGTTTGATTGCTTCTCTCCTTGTTGCTGTGTGCTTTTGGGGGGCCAGGCAACGGTTCTGCTTGCATGATGTTGCTCAGTCTCGCTTTAGCCAGCAGCAGGTCCCAGGAGAGCAAAGTTTACCTTCATGCTGGTCCTTATTACAGACATAGTGTCTTCCACCTCCAAGACTGCTCTCACAGAAGGGAGCTGGTTCCCACACGGGCTGAGGGGAGGATGGGATCCTAAATGAATTCATTTGCGAGGGGCTCCAAAAAAGCGCAAGGCACTGCACCACCAGAAAAGAGTTATAGGAATGGGCATTGCACAGCGTGATAATTCATCTGAAAGTGGTTTAAATCCTAGTCTTGCCATGGGCATCGCCAAAAGACAGGCCAAGAGATCCCAGCATGTGAGCATTTTAATTAGATGTTTATCTAGCGAGACTTTACCATGAAGCCTGCCAGATGCCTCAGTTTCACACGTATTTCACTCATTTTTTCTACCTTGCCATTTCTAAACCTCAGTTTGGAAAATGCTTGCAACAGAGGCCACTGAATGTGCCCTCATTTAACCCTACCATTGAAAACCAGACAGGCTTCTCTGGCTTCAGCTACTTACAAAAATATACCTTTTGGATACGCCACATTTGAACCAGGAAGATCATATCACAGATCAGAAAATAGCTGCTAGAGTAACCAAGCTCATGCAATGGATAAGTATGAGTGTCTCTGTCATATATGATTTTCCCTCTTTCTGTTCAAATATTCAATTTTGCTGAATACTATGCATTTTCACTCTAAAAAGAATGAGTATACATACAGTTGGCACCTTGGGGTGACTTGAAGAAACACATATCTTTTAATATTACATGAAAGGCAGAATCACAAAAGGGCTGCCTGTACAGGGGACGTGCACTGTGTGATGATATCTTCCTCTTTTAATCCACATTACATGCAAATGACCTGGAAAGATGCAGACAAGAGACTTACGTCTTCAAGTCCTGTTTCATTAGCTTTTAACTGTTTAAGAAACTGAAAGGAGAAAACCAAAATGCTGTGGAGGAGAAAACCAAATATTCAAACAAGCAAATCATCCTAGGAACATTTGAAATAATTCTGTGATATTTTCAAGATTGAGACAGACTTCAATAAAAACTTATAGAATATCACAAAAATAGTTGCTTTCGTAAAGAAAAAAATAAGCATGAACAGTGGAGAAGTTGGGAAAATGAACGTGAGGAGATACATACGCAGCCCTCCAGAGTCACAGAGTGCACCAAATATTAATAATTCAAACAAGAAATTAGGTAGCAACTATGTTGCGTTGTTCTTAGGGGGAGGAGCGCAGCAGCAGATGGAACTTCATGTTAATAGACTACTAATACACAGACAATGCTGCTAGAAAGCATTTGGTTCACAACTGGGAAAGCTTGTATAAAAAAATGGGGTTGGTTTAATGAAACAGTAGAAGGATTTCAGGCAAGGCTAAAATAGCTCAGGCTTATGAGGAGGGGAAAAATTATTTGAAAGGATGATAAAGCCTGGGGGAAAAATATCAAACAAAGACTTCAATGTTCAATTTCAAGTGTATTTTATTTGATCTCATTTTAAAGAGCAGTTGCTGCTTTATAGAAAAATGTAGTATGACTATTTTTAGAAATAATGCATGACAGTCATGCAGTTTCTCTTCCTTCATTCCTTAGTAGTAAGAACATTCTCTGTCTCACTTCCTCCCATTTCATTAAGTACTGTTAAAAGAAAACTTAGCATTCTAAGGGGGTGTTTTAACAAGAAATCCAAGTTGATTCTTTAACCAGGACAACTCTCTGATAAAATATCAACTAAACTTACAAACATTTGAGAAGCAGCTCCTCCCCTTCTCACTGTTCCTGAAGCACATGCTTCATGTGCTTTCCCCACTGTGATGCAGCATTTGAGGTGTGTGTTTGGGGGCATGCCAAAGAAAATAGAACATTTTGCAACCAGCCCAGATAAAAACAAAGTCAGAAGTTGCCCAGTTTGCAAATAATATACAGGACGTTTGACATGAAAGGAGATAAAGATGTGTATGGCAGTAGGAGCTAATTTACCAAACCAAAGGTGGGCTCCATTGAACATTCCCTCTAAGCAATCACCACCAAGGAAGATAACCAAGATAACGGAGTTGTTATTTAACTTCTCTAACAACACTCACTGATAAGTGGCCTACCTTTGGTGGAAGCAGGCAGTCAAGCCTCAGTTGCCTCTCCAGCTGACTAGGTGAGGCCCTTGGAGGAGGAGGAGGATGACTCTTCACGTAGCAGTTCTCCAGCAAAGCCCAACCACAGGTAGCCACTGACGTCGTAATGATGAGGAGCTGTAGAGGTCCAGATGTGTGCAGGGGGGTAAACGCCCACTCACAAAGCCTGACTGCTTTTGAAGATGGTTAAAGAAATGACATTAAATCCAATAAACTGTGTAACAGCAATGAAAACGTTTGGTGGAAAGCATAGGTAAAATCTGGCGCTTGCTGGCAGGGGACACTGCAATGCCCAATGCTGCTTCCAGCGGTCAGCTCTTAAGAACTGTTGCAATATGAGCTGTTTTAAGGGCATTTTGGAGAATGGCAATCATTGGCCCTGGCATTCTCGCTCAAAACTTAGTGAGAAAAGTGACACCCTGTTTATCAGTACTGCTTTGTTATATTACAGATGGTATTAGAAAAGAAAGTCCTTACCTGTTTGTGCTCTTGTTTTGCAGCTGCCTTTGTGGCTGGTGATGAGAGTTTGAACTGGAAAGATCTCCTCCTCCACCTGCTAGACAGGGATATTTTATCTCAGTTCGCTGATATGTTCTGCCGTTATGAAGAGTTACTTTAAAATTAAAGATTAACTTTCAGTTTGAATGCTTAAGTCTGCTTCTCTATCATGTAATAATCCAAGCAAGATACCCATATCACTACTGCATCAAACTATGAGCAATTTTCGCGTCTCCTTTTCCTCCTCCTTTTCTCCCTGGAAGTCTCAGATCCTAGCAGGAATTCCAGCATCAGAAAGCACTTGAGCGTTGCTGATAAGCGTTGCTGCTTTGCAATGGTATTTTAGCGGATTTAGAGAAAAGAGGTGGCTTTTGTTCGTTGCTTGTTGATTTGAAAACTGGAAAAGAAGAGAATACATTTCTGTTAAGAATTTCTTCCAGGAGGTAGTATTTCACTCTGTGCCCACTAAGGAGAAGTACATCACTGTTTACCTAAGAAAATTTTCTGAGCCTGACTGCTCATTGGTTTGCAAATGAGATAAACACTGGTATAAAAGGATCCTTCTTGGAAAGACAACTATGTTGTCTTTTGCTCTTTTCACAGCAAAAAGCTTAGTAGGAAAGAACTGTGGGAGGTACAGCTAAGTACCAAACTCCATCTGCTAGCAGGTAAGGCTGAGCTACTGACCTGGTTCATAATGCCCCTGACACACAGTGAGCACCAAAAGAAAAGCTGCAACATACATGGAGGATATTTACTATATTCTGACTTGCTGGGATGGCATTTGACATCCACATCTAAGTGCGTTGTACTTAGATACAGATGGACTTATCGTCAGCTTGCTGCCAGTTCTTCCGTACCAGAGGGCCTCTGAATTTATAACAAATTTCTAATTCTAGGTGCTTGTGTTTGCACACAAGTTTCTATCCTTATGGTCTTCTGCCCATTTTGAAAGGACCACTATTCACGTGATCAGGTTCAGTAACAAGCAGTCTTCAAAGGGAGGTCAAGGTCCTGCCTCAGAGCCTTACAAAGACTTTTCCAAGTTCTTTTTCTTTTGATTAATAATGAACTGTTTTGCAAATGAAATGCAAAAGTTGAGGGGAAATTAAATGTTTACTTGCTGTTATTTAAAATAATTCTATTTTTACATTAATCCTGCCTTCCTTTATCCTAACTTTAAATGCTTCACACTGGAGTTACTCCTGAAATACAGTATTGGGAGTGAGATTAGAAACAGGTCTACTAAATTTCTTTCTTTAACTAGTTGCTTATTTATCACTTTATACTACTGAGAAACTATACTGTTGTGGGGGAAAAAAAGAGTGATGATTACTTTGTAGCTTATTATTTCATTGCTAATTGCTCCTTATTTTATAATCTATAACATGGAGCAAGGTTTACAGTCCACAGTGTAAGAGATTTTTTTTTTTTAATGGTCATTATTCCATTTATGGAGTATCATAAACATTGCCAACATTGTTTAGAAGCCTTTTAAAATGCAGTCAGCTTTATCTCCCTAATATAAATACTCTTTGATGGTAGCTTATTAACTACAAGAAAGGCTAACCTATGAGGAAAGATTAAAGAACCAACTTGAATAGTTTGGCTGAGTGCTGGCATGGACAACCCCTCTTTGGAGTATAATAAGTGTTTAAGCAGGAGCAAATAGATCAATTATAGGAAAATAAGAGCAGAACTAAAACAGTGGGATAAAGAAAAAAGCATCAATGTCCTCATTTCTTTTGTCCTTTGGAAATGTAAGCTATCCAGAGCAGAGATGGTCTACTTTGTGTTTCTATTACTACATCAGGGCAGCAGCCTCAGTTGGTTACAGAGAGATGATACAGGTAAGAATAACTTAATTTCATTGACAGTTCAGCAGAACTTGCATGCCTTAATTGTTACCTTAAATAAAAAATTATCTTAAGTATTTGTAGTATTAAGAAATATGCTGTTGGGAACAATATTTCATGGACAGAGAAATGATATGATGGTTTTCAACACTGTCACTCTATAAGCAATTACCTCTAGCTCAAGCCATCTAATTTTCATTTCTTCATGGTGTATTTCAGGAAAAGGGGAATGATAGTGTAATATCATAATCAGTGGTACCTGGTTATTATTGCAGGATGCTGTCATTCCTAAGTACACAGCCCTCATATAACTTTAAATTATCATTGCTATAGAAGTGTAAATGTGGAACAGAGAGGCCCCTTCACACAATTCCTAAAATATCTCTTCCCTATGACGACATCTACTTCTGCTCCCTGTGCAGCAGCAGCAAGCTCTTCTACCTCCTCACTCCTTCCCACTTCATGCTGCAGCTTGAAGAGTATTTCCTAGCACTTGTCTTTTGAGGCAATCATAGCTGATCCCAAAACCCGGGACCACAAGTTAAGGAGTATTGCCCACTGCAAAAACTTGTCAGACAGTGGAGCGAGATTGCACTGGTAGAGAGGTAAAGACCCCCAAACCCATCAATTAATAGTTGTTACCTGAACGTTGATAATCGCACCTGGGTATGTCAGTGGAAGGAAATTAATTTAGCAAAGCCCACCCCTCAAGCCAGGCAAGAGTTCGCACAGTGCTTCAGAGGTTTGCTGGCCACAGACTGTCCTCTCTATGCAGCAGCGATGCTTGGCACCTCCCAGGAGCAGCGCCACAAAGATTCGAGATACTCTGTGAAAGGAAGAACAGTAACAGGAAGCCTTCTCACCGCCTAGTAGCTAATTCAGCAAGCTCTTTGTACACACATCTCCAAGCATGCAGGCTTTAAGTGATACACCCTGCAGCGGAAAGAACAAGTTCTTGTCCAGTGCCTTTTCCGCTATGCTGGGCTGAATGCTGAGGCAGGAGACTGTCCTGTTTTGCCAAGAGCAAGATAGTAAATTCATTTTGCTTAATGATTAAGCAACAGTATTTTCAGTTATTAATCACACTGAAGCAATGGCAAGAGGTTATTCCCATCTTGATATCCTTCAGACAGCTTTGCCTACCCAAATAACAGCAGCGTTCCCTTAGGGGTGATTAATGCTCTTCATGCAGGTGAGATTCTTATCCAGCTGATAACTCACAGTCATTCCCAGACAGACATCGGAGACTGGCTTTGCAGGTTCACGGGGTGAAGTTGGTACTAACCTTGCAGTACTTATGTTGTGCAGCTCTTCCCGCTGCCTCCTCCCAACTTTCTGTGAGGTCCAGGAATTGGCAGAGGCAGGGCACAAGTGCATGGTGTCCCTCAAGGCACGCGTCTGGAGTACTGCAAAGGTAGCTCAGTTTGACACTTCCCTGACTTTGGCGTCTCGGCTGCGTGTCCCAGGAGCAGCAGCCTCTGAAGAAAGGCTTATGAGTGTTTTTCCATTGCGGCTCTCCTGTCATTGAAGTGTATTTGGGAAAAGGCCAAAGCAAGCAGGGAGGTTCTTCTCTTGACAAATAAAAGTCACTCTTAAATAGCTTAAAAATAAAGGAATCCACTGTTTATACATATATGAATATATATACATATCTGTAAACTATATATATATATATGCACACACACAATACTGTTGGCAGTACACACAGCAACAGACGTTACCATTGCAAGGTCTTTGTGATTGTGACCTCCTTAAGGAGGAGCGTGAGACACTTCATAGCACGTCTCTTCTATCAAAGTGCCACTGACTACATCAAGGGTAAAGCACATGCTTTGAGAGCCCAGCGCAGGTGCTCATTAAGCTGAGCCTCTGCACCATTCACGTGCTATGCGAGACATGCCATCAACGGGCCGTTTTGTGAACGATGTGGCAGCTTCTCCACAAAAACAGAGAGGCAGATAATTACAAGACTGGCGCCTTTGGTTAGAAAACTAATTTGTATCTGGATATCATCTTAAACGCCTGCACGTAGGCTCTGAGCCTGCTAACAGCCAAAGTGGATCTCTGTCTAGTGGATCAGGCTCTTTGGCTGAGGTGCTATAAACTTCATTACATCTTCTGTGGAAAATAGTTCCCTACTCATTCCAGGAGGGTTTAGACTTCAAATACAGACAAGTATTTTTTTTTCTGTTTGTTACAGTCTCTTCATGCAGAGAAGTTTCCCATCTGTCAAAGACCTTTTCAACAAAAGTATAGCACATACCTTGACATGGCTTAAAACGCAGTGATGGCTTTGCATTTTTTTATACTTTAGGAGCCCTAACATTTAGAGCTAATATTTTTATATCCCAACTTCTAAGCAAATGACAGTTCTTAAAATCACAGTTTTGGATATGCCATTAATCCCACATTCCAAGTGCCTAAATCCTTGTATAAATTATGAAATTTTAGTTGAAATATTTGAGATAATTCATGAAGATGTAAATTTTGTATCCCCTCACTCACTGCACTTCAGAGGGAATTAAGTTTTAGGGTGAACTAAAGAAGGGAAACAGAAGAAAACCAATAATAATAATAATAATAAAAAATGCATTTAAGCTATTAGCTATGAAAGATCAAATGCACAAACAGCTCTGTGAAGAATGGTTCCACCCTGTGCTCCCCTCCTCTTGCCTGGAAGCCAGTCTTTAAGGGGGACATAGCTTGACGAGGAAGAAAAGTATCTTCTCCCCATTTGCAATAAACCCTTTCCTGAAAGCTGGGAAATGGGAAGGCTGGGGAGGAAATCACGTCTGGGATACACATTGCCTGGCTGCATGCTTGAGCCACAACACTCTTGTGCTCCAGATGGGCAACACTATCACTGGCTTTGCTTTTCATCTCTTTTTAAAAAGGGCTTCCTGCTCAGGTTCCTGAATACAAGGTTTTAGTCACCGACCTCTGAGAGAAGGTGCTGGGCTCTCCCTGCCACACTGAGCTGAATGTTAGGGCAGCCTCCGTTTGTTCCCTTAGCTTGCAGAGCCGCCTGATAGCATGGATCCACGTCCAATGATTGCTGCAGGTACTGGTGCAACCCTCCAAGGCTCCCCGCAAACTGACCATCGTCCAGATCCCTCCCTCCTAGCAGTGGAATGCTACTGGGCAGCCTCACCAAACAACGCCAGGTTTTCAAAATCTGACTCTTCACCACAAACCACACCAGGCACACCAATAGACTTTGCGTTGCATTTATCTGCTTGACCACATTGTATTCTTTATCTCAATCCATGATACGCAATTACATAGAAACTTCCCATGAAGCACCGAAAACTTAGAAGAAGCGTTTTTCTTCGCGACTTCTCTCTGGAAAAAACCATAACACACGTGTCTTTTGCTATGCCTCTATCAGAATACAAACAAACTTTTTGTTTAGCACGTTTTTTGTATTTCTTGCATCTCAGGTCAATGTCTTAGACTACAGAAAAGCACATAGGAACTAAAAAAACATTCTGATGGCCCCTTACTTTCCCATGGTGCCTTCCCTCATTAAGGCTACAGAGATTAGGATTGTTTGTTTGTTTTTATGTTGATACCTATAGGGAAACTGGCTGGGCAAGTAGATTGCCACAACAAAAACCTCCCTGAGGAGCACGCACAACAACTCATGCAGGTAATTAATGGGGACTGAAGGTATTGGCATAATGAAATGGACCCAGTTTTCCTGTCACACTAAAGAAGTACAAGTTTCTCCACTTGCAATAAGTCTGCTTTCATCCACCTGATCACTCACTATTGGGGTAAAGGAAAAGTTATTATTAAAAGTATTGCTAGAGGCAGCATATACCTTCACTTCCAAAGCACTAATTAAATGAAGAACTAATTTAGGAGAATCTAACTCTGGAACATTATAGACATAAGGAGTCCAGACTGTCCACTCAGTACCCTGTGAGTGATTACAGCTGAATTTAAAGGTGTCAGAGATGTCAGATCCTTCATCGGTGTGCAGCCTTCCCAGCCATGTATAAACAGGCCTTTTATCTACCTAGACTTGCTCTTTCTTAGCGGGGAAGTGAGGAGTTATTGGAAAGATAATGCAACTCACACAGCTGAGGCTTTACGTGAATCCTGCAAGCAAAGGGGTGAAAAAAAAGTGCTTTTTTCTCATAAATAGTGAGTTTTCAAAGAGCCACATTTCAAGCAAAAAACCAAAAAGTGCCAGGCGGAAGTAGTATGACTGATTCCTTTTGAATTATCTCAGCATGGTGTCATCTTATCTGAAGATTCCGTTCGAGCCTGGGACTAGTAATTGGGCCTTAAACCGGCTAACAGATTTAGCGGGATCAAGCTCTCAAATTCAGAGCACTCTGAAAACATACAGAGAGTTTTTGATCTTTAAACTGAAAGATAAATGGATGTTTTCCAGGTGACATGTGCCACTTCAAGTACTGATATAAGGGGTTTAGAGAGGGGGCTTTTTGGCATTTGGTGCGTTCCTTTGTTAATAGTAAGATATAAGTCAGTCTCTGCTCCTGCCAATCTTGGAAGCTCTCAGAATATTGATAAACCTGTGAAAAATGAGTGACAAACCAAGTTTATAAATTTATGCATCATTTGTCAGTATGCTTGATTTACCTGAAGTAACCAATTCTCCCTAATTGCAGGCTACAAGAAGGGTTTTTATACCATTTTGCTGTTTGTTAGTTTTGAGTTGCAAAATAGCTTAGTAGGTTTAAAGGACTCAGGATGACACATTAATTTCTACCAATACAGGTAAAATAGTATTTGGAACAGATTAATTACAATCTGTGGTTTTGCATTATAATCTTCTGCAGTGTGCAAAATTAAGATTTACTGTATTGCTTTTTTATGAAGCAAACAAGTTTCTGAACATTCCATAGTTTAAATCACCATATCTTTTAGATTTAGATCCAAACCTAAAGCAGGCTCCCAGATTCATAGACTACTTTGTCATTTTGTTACCCCAAATTCTTACATTCAATAATTTAGAAAGGCCAATAAATAGTGTGCCAGAACGTTAATTATATTTGATGGATGCAGACTCAGTCATTCAAATTCAAAAGCAAACAGGTCCTTATATCTAAGTTTATGAACAGATTGTTATGCATTTCTGGATATATTAGCCTCATTTCTGTATTGACGCCTGTAAATGTAAGGGGATGAAAAAACTGTTCTATTGCAGACTGTGTGCTGTTGAAAAAATTTCCTATTCCAATCCCCTTCTTTTTAATTTTAGTGCTAACTAATTATTTTCAGAATCTTTCTTCTACATCCTTAAGGACTGCTGGCCTGTTAGTGGCAGGGATTGTGTCATTAAAACTCTTTTCCATATAAATCAAATTATTGGAAGGATCTAGAGGAGCCTTTACTGCTGAGGCACTCTCAGCTCCCTCTTAATGAGGTCAGAGAAGCTGAACTTGTTTTACATTTGGAAGAGATAATGCTAATCAACTGTTAGGGAGCATGGCTTCAAGGTGACTGCTGTGTCCCAGTAAATCTGTGCCAGATTTGCACGTAGATAGATGTGGACCTCCAACACATTAAGAAAATGGAATGCATCATCTTAAATATTAATATTTTATGTTGATGACTCAATTACCTGTCATGTCCTATAGGAACATTTTCACAAAGCAGGCAATGTAATACAGCATAGTTTATTAATTTAATACTCAAAAATCTGGTGCTCCTGTTGTCAATGGAAAAAACCCTCAGATGCGTTTGGTACTTTTTAGTGTATTTCTGTTTGAAACCAATCAATGCATGAACTCACTTGCAGTTAAAGTCAACATTTTATTCTCCCATTTCTCAAATCCCTTCCTCAAAACTCCTATTAACTTTAAAAAAAATGAGGACTTCTGAACTGGGCTCAAGGTATTTAAATTCCATCTGTAGTGTCAGACAACTGCAAGTAAAGCTTCCAAAAATTGTACGCAGCTCTACAAACCTCCAGAAGTTCACAACAAGCCGAATTCCATTAAACACTGTTGTTCAAAGGAACAGCAGACTAAAGCCTGGAAGCTAATAAACTCTGTCCATACTCTAGGAACATGAATTTACACATTCACTTATACCTTTCTCATGAAACTTTTACTTTATTTCTGAAACCTGCTCCCTACCTGTCTTTCTCCCCAGTCTATCCACATTCAAGGTATCTTTATTCACATTTCTTTGTACTGAAGTTCTGTTGCCAGACAACAAAATCGGTAACCAGCATGTGCCTGAGCTCATGATGCAGTCTTCCCCCTTCTTGATTTGTACTTCTGAATCTATCCGGTCAGAATTAAAACTGCCTTAAAACAATCACAAGCAGCCCTTTGCCTCCTTGTACAAAGGTTTAGGATTCAGCTGACAACGCATTACGGGATTTCTGAAATAAAAACAAGTTTCAAAGCTGTGCAAAAATAAAATCTTTTGCTTTCTTTTTATTAATTCTGTTTGACAACCTATTCCTGAAAATGATGACATGCAGCCTATGCTGTATTTTGAATTTGTATTGTATTCTTACAGCTTTGAACTTGAGTCTTCCAGCTAAGTGTTCAACACATACAATAGAAGAACCTAAAGAGATTCGCCTGGAACCATTTCCAAGTGTCTTTTGTCTGATGCCTTTAATTTCTGCCATTTCCACAAATTAAAAAGTCTCTTCCAGTGGCCTTGCAGAAATAGCTGCTCTTCTGCTAGAATTTTTACAGGTTGCTATTCACTCAGATAGTAAAGAGGTTAATGCAGAGGAATTTGCAAGCAGAGAGTTACCTTTTCCCACTCCATTTAGTGTTGTTATACTGTTGTGCCAACTTCCGAAAACTGGGAACCATCGCAGTGGCAACTGGAGAGTAAAGTTGAAATTAAAGGTCATTGCCTGCTAGCATTTTCTACGCTAACGTTGGAAGAACTACAGACTTAATACAAAAAGTAGAAGAGACTCAGTCCAGTCGACGTATAACTATCACATTATAAAGTGAAAGCCTGGTCATATTCCTGGGAAACTCCCTGAGTCCCCCTCACAGGGTTAGCTCCCCTCATGTGAATAACAGGAGAAAATAGGAGAGGGGGAGCAAAAAGAGCAGCAGTAGTAGAGAATATGGGAGGGAACAAAGGGCAGATATTCTGTACTCTGCATGTACTACTAAGTCTATCAAAAGAAACAGAATTTTTGCATCTAAAAGGTTTCTCATGATGGACCAGTACACAACTGATAATGGAAGAGAGAAAAAATTTCAAGCCATTACTAACACAAGACAGTCTAAAACATCCCCTTATCAAACGCTTTTTCATAAATAAAAAAATACTATACAGCATTCTAGCTTGCAAGAGTCTTTTGCAGCTGTTCTACTACTTTAACACTTTAGTTAGTTTAGTTATGTTGTTGCTTTCCAAGTTGCTGCAAGTCTAAGGAAGGTTTTAATAGGTTTTCTTGAAATTAAGAAGCAATATCTCAGAATTCTCCCTACTAGCATTTTAAAACAGTCCAAGAGAAGACAGCATTTATTCTTAAGTCTCTAACCTTGGCTCTACTATTCACTGCATGGACATTAAATCTATTAAGTAGTTCAGAAATGTGAAATTTAATTTCATTCTGTATCTAGCAGCTATCTTGAAATTCAGGAATTAGCTACAATTTCACATGTATTAGCAGCTCAGATTTGGAATTCTGTTTACTTACTCTGTCCAAAAGAGCAAGAAAAGTCATCTAAAGATTTACCTTTTAATAAAGTGCTAAACATAACAGAATCACAGAATCACAGGTTGGAAGGGACCTCAGGGATCATCTAGTCCAACCTTTCTGGGAAAAGCACACTCTAGACAAGATGGGCCAGCACCCTGTCCAGGGGACTCTTGAAGGTTTCCAATGTGGCCGAGTCAACCACTTCCCAGGGGAGATTATTCCAATGGGTGACTGTCCTCATTGTGAAAAATTTCCCTCTCGTGTCCAATCAGAATCTCCCCAAGAGCAACTTGTGCCCATTCCCCCTTGCCCTCTCCATGTGACTCCGTGTGAAAACGGAGTCTCCATCTTCTTTGTAGCTACCCTTTAAGTACTGGTACATGGTGATGAGATCCCCTCTGAGCCTTCTTTTCCCAAGGCTGAGCAAACCCAGTTCTCCCAGCCTATCCTCATATGGCAGCTTCCCAGTCCTTTGATCATCCTGGTGGCCCTTCTCTGGACCCCTTCCAGCCTGTCCACATCCTTTTTGTAGAGCGGGGACCAGAACTGGACACAGTACTCCAGGTGTGGCCTGACAAGCGCTGAGTAGAGTGGGATAATGACTTCTTTATCTCTGCTGGTGATGCCCTTGTTGATGCCACCCAGCATCCTGTTGGCCTTCTTGGCCGCAGCAGCACACTGTTCATGCTCATGTTGAGCTTTCTGTCCACCAGGACCCCCAGGTCCCTTTCCACAGAGCTGCTCTCCAGCCAGGTGGATCCCAGTTTGTGCTGCACTTCTGGATTATGTTTTCCCAGGTGCATGACCTTCCACTTCTCCTTGTTGACCTTCGTAAGGTTCTTGCAGGCCCACTCCTCCAGCCTATCCAGATCTCCCTGCAGAGCAGCTCTCCCTTCTGGAGTGTCTGCTTCCCCACTCAACTTGGTGTCATCAGCAAACTTCATCAGGCTACACTTGATGCCGGTATCCAGATCGCTTATAAAGATATTGAGTAACACTGTGCCCAAAATCGATCCCTGGGGGACTCCACTAGCGACAGGTTGCCAGTTTGAGAAAGAGCTATTTACCACCACCCTTTGGGTGCGGCCTGTCAGCCAGTTCCCCACCCACTGCACAGACCACTTGTCTAGGCCATAACACATTAATTTCTCTGGGAGGAGACTATGGGGGACCATATCAAAGGCCTTGGAGAAGTCCAGGTAGACAATGTCCACTGCCCGCCCCATGTCAACCAGGCAAGTCACTTTGTCATAGAAGGCCACCAGGTTTGTCATCCTGATGTATGTCTTTATTTATGTACAGATAGTAACAGCAGCCTTCGAAGGATCTGTCCTTAAATGCTATTCATACATATTGCTCATGAACTCTTAAACTTTATTAAGGCTGGTCAGTCGGTACAGACCAGCTGACTGACAACTGTAGAGCACATTATTCGCAAGCAACTGCTAACACAGAAGCATCTCTATATGAAGACTTGCTTGAGTATCTAATAACTGAACATATTTAACTTTCAAATAATATTTGGCACTTTGTGCTGTGGGTCTAATTTGTTGCTATAGATCATAGCTATTTAGTTACTCTTAAATTTATCTTGGTGCAGTTAGCTTTTACTTGTGAAGGGACCACACATCCTCACAATCCAAACGCACTGCATACAGGTCGGCTGCTTTCCCAAAGGAGAACATAGCACAATAGCAATGACAAAAGCAGCTGTTCAAGTGCATTCATTATCTCATTTTTCAGTCTAAAAGGCAGAAATACAAGAGGTCCATGGGCTGTCTCCATGATTGAGATGAACATAAGCCTGCCCAGACAGGAGGAGGACACTGCATACCGATGTGTCAGCATCGGCTGGCACATTTCTTTGGCATGCATTTTAAGCAATCCTCAAGAAATCTCAGAATCACTAAGGATATGCAAAATTAATAGAAAAATGAATATTTAAAAGTACTAGCAAAACACATCCTAGCATTCAGGGTTTGTCATAACCTAACATCATGAGGTAGAATGGTATGATCATGCTAGCAAGAGACTAGAATCAAAATTATCCACTCCTAAGCTTTCATGTGTAGCCTAAGCAGATTCTCTGAAGAGTGATTTAAATCCCCTGCATAATTTCATTAATTACCGGGAAAGTGATTTACTCAGATTGACTCCTCATAATGTAAAAGCGTATTTAACACGAGTCTATTCTATTTTAATTGAATGTGTGCAGATGACACTAAAAAAAAATTTGTAATGTTTTTAAGCTAGTGCTTTGACAGAATGAACAAACTTGAATACTTTATCTAGATTAGCTCTGTGTTATCTCCACTCTTCACATGGCTTCAAGGTGAAAAATCACAAAGCTGAAGTTCTTGAAGTTAAAACAGTCTATCATGTAACCTTATGGAAAAATAAGTTTTGATTTAGTTACTACATCCAAACTCATTATGCTAAACCGAAGTCTATTCTGCAAGTTAAAAAGAGTTTCAAACTAGGAAACATTGTGCTCGATAAACCTAAAATGGATTGCCACATAGTTGAAAGTCAGGGCTCTTTTTTAATGTGCATGCTATTGTTTCCCAGTACAGCAAAAATAAAGAGAAGTGACATTTTAAAAGGCACTTAGGACTTATTCATTTAGGGATAATAGCTTGTAATAACTCCAGCTGCTCTTTTAAGTGCATGTTCTGTACCAAAATGCACTCTCACGGATTTCCCCAAAACACAAGAAATCTAGTGAGCAATGAGGTATTACAAGCCAGAAACGTGCTTTCTCAATTTTGCAGTAGTTTCACCCTGTGGACAAGTGATTGTAAAATATATGTTGTAGATTGCCCTCCAGTCTTGGGGTGGGAGAACTAGAAGTACAAGGCATCTTGACTTGTGAACAGCAGCGTGCCACTAACCAAGAGATTTCCCAATTTCCTGTCAGGAATCAAGAAGTTATTCCACGTTAGGAAACAGGACAGAGAATGTGTTTTGCTTTTCTGGCATGTAGATATTCTTTTTTTTTTTTCCCCCAGCTGCCTATTTATGAAGTCACCTTTCCTTCTGCACGTAATGGACCCAGGTCCTCAGAATTAGTTTCCAGGAAACCGCTGCTGCTGACTTAAGTTACTTAAGCAAGGGAGAAAATAGTTAAGTGAGAATTAAAAAACCTCCTCCTCATTTTTAATAAAACACCAGCTTTCAAAAAGCAGTGTTGGGCAGTTCCATCAAGTTTGACTGGAAGGGAATCTGGACAAGAAAAGCAAAATTATCTTGGGGTTGCGGGGCACAGAGAAGGTAGATGTGATCCAACTATCTCTACTTTAGTATTTGAAGGAGTTTAGCATACTGTGACATAACTTAGCTGAACAGGAGCTTGCAAAAAACAATTTCACCAGTTTACAGCCACATGCCGTTTGTGTCAACTGGCAGTAAGCTGGGCTCCTACCTGGTTTACCCCTAAGAGGCAAATGGTAGACAAATAAAAGACCATCTTGAAGCAATAGTCTAAGCAGTAAATAAGTCTAAGCTAAGCAGGCATGTGTTGGTATCCCTAATAAGCCCAGCCAAGATTCAGAGACTCATCAGGTTAGAGAATTTCATATCCACATTCCTTTTGATAGCCTTGCTTATGCTTGCTTGTAAGTAGAGCTGGCACACCTCTACTCAGGAAAACTGGAGATTATAGCTGTTCATATTTGTAAAGCTGTTCCAGGCATAACTCCACCCCAGACAGACTATGGTAACTGAGGGCGAAGACCATGAGGAAGAAACTGCAAAACCAGCCAGAATATTTTTCCAGTGCTTACCATCACATAGGAGTTACTTAGCACAGTAAAAATACATAGCAGCTACTTAGGCTAACCAAAGCCATCTGCCGTCTTGCCCTCCTCCTAGCAGAGGATTGGTCTGGATGTTAAGTCAGTTCACTTAGGACTCTTAATGAGCATCAACTGAGGGATATTAAATTTTACAAACTTTCATATTATATATTAAGTGGAGCTGGCCAAGCCTTCCAGTAAACTGACACACACACAAAAAAAAAGACACTAAGAAGTTCTGTGTGGAAAATACCAAGCAGCCTGTATACACCCAGCAGATGGTGCTGTGAGGTTCTGTGCTTCCTGGCACATTTTAGTTTTCATTTTTAGCTCACACTATGTCAGGCACTTCTGTGTTGTACAGTAGTGCTGTTATTCAAACAACTTGGGCTAAACAAACTCTTCATAAAACACACAAGCATTCTAAGATGCATCAAACCAAATCTCTGCAGCAGATACTAGTTTTCTAGAAGTCTTCAAGGAGTCAGGTCTGAAGCAGGCAGGCTACAGAAATAAGCTGGCAGCACTAGTCATTTTTGCCTGCTGTTGTTCATTCAAGCCAAGTACTACTGCTTTTGTGGTCATGTTAGGTAGGGACAAGAGAGATTACAGCTAAAGCAAGCTCTACTGTAACAAGGTAACAAATATTGATGATTTCCAGCTTTAAAGTTATACATCTAAACAAATTTGAAACCCCATTAAGTGTCAAAGGGCCCATTACTTCAGCAATTTACTCCTACATGCTTAAATAGGTCCCTGCATTTTGCTCAGGCCAATGTCCCATTTTAATCTCCTTTTCACAGGGTTCTGGCACTCACCCCATGCCAAAACACTTCCACTGTCTATCCAACAGGATCTGCTTCCCAGCCTCTTCTACAAACCCCTTAACACACTTTATGTTTTGGGCATCCTTCACAACTCAGCCATGCTATGCTTATTCAGGAAGTGCAGGATCGGTTGCAGTGCCTTCCATGCAGAACTTGAGACAATTAAGCGATTCTCACGAAGAGTTACAAATGAAATAGGACAGCTACAGACATACTCACTTTCTCAACACAGGTCATGACATTATCAGCTTTTCTCCTGCCTAAATAAGCTTTTTCTCTATATCATGAGAAACTAGTTTTACCCCAGTCCAGGAACTAGTCTTTTGTAAGTTTTGATACTTTTAAAATCAATAGGTAGAAAATAAGCAATATAAACTCACCAACAGCAATGGAATTGTCTTTTTGTGTAAGTTAGCCCATTGGGAGAAGTCTGAGGAATCAATTCAATAACTGAGGAAGCTGCTTTAACACATTGACTGCTAGGACTAGTTATCCTGTATAACTAATTGATCCTAGCATACAGATGACCTTCAACTATTCAGGCATGCTAGTCTTGTCCTAGATACTTTGACACCACATGCAGTCTGTAATTCCACTGTCCCCGAAAGGGGGGGACCTAGCAGCCCACTACCATGTTTGTACAGATGCTTGCTGCTAGCAAGTACTGACACAGGTCTCAGCCTGTACCCCAGCTGCAAGTACAAAGTTTAATGGTACCAGATTATCTTGAGTCATCAACTCCCATGACAAACCAACCAGAACAACAACAAACAAGGCAGAGAAGCTTTAGAAGCTTCACAGTGAGAAGACTCCTCCCTGCCCTGAGAGCCATCCACTGTGAAGCAACATTGAAAGCCAGATCGACAAGACATTCCTGCCTTCTGCTCCCCCAAGGGAACAAGCACCACATGCTTTTCACCTATCTGCCAGGCTACAGGGCTGCATCATGCTCTCAGGCAGTGCCCAGAATAAAGCACCATCACTTGAAATGCTTACCTAGCTTAACCTGCTAGTGCTGGACAGGGAATTCAGTAACACCGAGCCAAATTCAGTTCAAATTAGCAGACATTTATGAGGGTTTGGTTTTTGTCATGATATCAGAGTGTTGGAGTTGAATGTCTCCAAAAAGACAGCTCGAAGTTGGATGTCAGTCAGTAGTTGCAATGAGCAATGCTCTTCTCTCCCCACTTACGCCTAAAATTCCACCCACTCCCTTGCAGTATTCATCAGTTGTGCTACAGTGTGATGACCTGGCTTAAAGAGCCAAAAGGGAACGTTTTCTGACCTTGTTTTCCCTCAGCAGAGCAGGATTTAACATGTGCTTCAAGACAAGCTGTTACAGAGCCAGAGCCTAGGGAATAAGAATTTTGATTCCTAGGAAGTACAGTCTGTGTAGCCATGTTGCTCATCTGCCTCTATAGCCATAGAAGAGTTCCTCCCAAGTTACTCAAGGTTGCTGTCCCTCCCGAGTCATTATTTAATCCTTAGAGACCAAGAGCCAAAGTCTAGAGCATGATTTATTGTTCTTTTCAGGGAATACAAAGGCAGCTTTACAAAAAGATGGCCAGTAGTCATTACCACAGTGAATTTACTTATAGCCTAATTCACTGTGAACTGAAACCTGCAGGCAGGTATAAGCTGTAAGAGACAAACTGTTCTTCAAAGTGACTCAGTTAGCAAGATAGATGCCTCACTACAGCTTGAACACATTCCAGTATAACCCCATAATCTGTCACTTTGACTACTTCCAGGACATATCCAAGAATAAGAACCTTAAACTTGGCTGGCAGTTCTGCAACTGATGTGGCTGCTTAAACCATTGAGAGCAAACTGTTCCTCCTGCTTTACAGGAAAAGTAGATAAATACAGCAAACCACAACTTGAGTGATACAGAGGGGACAAAGACACAGTTCAGGACTGCTGGCCAGATAAGGTATAGTCTGTGTCATTTGAAGTAAGCATTTAAAGAAATATTTTTGGTATACAGTGTTTTTGTCAAGTGGAACTGTATGCTTCCCTCTCCCCCACCAAAGCAGTGGAGTGTTGGTGGAAAAGGGGAGCCAAGTAAGACTTTAATTGATGACATTTTATAAGAAAATTCAGACTTCTGATCCAGAGCCAGAAGGTAGGGTGTCTCACTTATTCCTTCAGCTGGGAGACTTCATAGAGGTATGCACCAAGCATCTTCACCCCCTGGATGTAGTTGCTCCTGGAAAGAAGACAGCTTCCATTAGCATTGTCTTAGTTTAAGCTGTATTTTTAGCAGCTGTGCTTTTTGCAATATCATAGAATAATTGCATCATTAAGGTTGGAAAAGACCCTTAGGATCATCGAGTCCAACCGCTAACCTATCACTGCCAAGTCCACCACTAAACCATATCCTCAAGCACCACATCTACCCTTCTTTTAAATACCTCCAGGGATGGAGACTCAACTGCTTCCCTGGGCAGCCTGGTCCAATGCTTGACAACCCTTTCAGTGAAGAAATTTCTCAATATCCAATCCAAACCTCCCCTGGTGCAACTTGAGGCCATTTCCTCTCATCCTATCACTTGTTACTAGGGAGAAGAGTCCAACCCCCACCTCACTACAACCTCCTTTCAGGTAGCTGTAGAGAGCAGTCCTATGCATGCAACCAACACTGCAGGTATTACTGTGCAGCCAACAGGCAGTTCCAACCTCCCTGCATCTATCTCCCCTGGCAAGGAGAGAAACACCACCCTTGGGTAGCCAAGTTTGGAGACCAAAGTATGAAAACTGCTTCTGGTTTCAAGTGTATAAAACCAGAAGCTGTAATGAGATCAAGATTGAGGTACAGACTAGTTATCTAACCAGTGACTCTCTGCTAGGGAGAAGTGGCACTTTGCCTTTCACATAATTAAAGAAAATCAAGAGCTCAATTCTTCTTGGTCCTTTTCATAATATACACCATGACCCACAGTACAACTCAGGCTGGCACAGGGATAAATATTCTCTTACCTATTTAGCTTCTCATTTTGAGAGTGGGCACCATCATCTGCAGCTCCAACAGGAAGCAGCATGACATTCTTGCCTGTTGCTTCTTGAAAAGTAAGGGTAACAGGAATGCTTCCTCCTTCCCTGGTCAGGTCTGGTTCAACTCCAAAAACTAGAACAAAGTGATGCTCTAGTCAGTATGGAACTGTACTTGTTTTTCTGACACAGATCCTTACTGCTGCTTAAGCAATGAAGTATCAACCACTTCTGTACCATGTGCTGGCCAAGTCTTGCTCTGTTTTAATCAGCCAGACTGCAGAGGTTGCAGAGTTATGGCATTCACCCCCCAGATGTAGTGCTGGAGTCCTGTCACTTTCAGAGTTTAGTTACACAAATAACACTTCATCTGGGAGCCTGTTTGTACTCCAACACAGAAGTCAGATTCGCTCTAGTTGCCCTAGTGTAACTGATTAGGGGTGCGAGGATGACTAAACTTTGGGTGCTTTGGCTAAGCAAGTGATCTGAACTACCAACAATCTCATCCTTGTGCAAAAGCAACACCATACTACTATACTGGAACAAGGCTGTTGGTAATGAGCTTGGCAGCAAATTTCTTTCCTGTACCTCAGACTTGAGTTTAAGGATTGCATGTGACATGCTTCATGACATAAGTTTGGCTAAGTATGTACAGAACTGACCTCTGGAAGAGTATGTACAGAACATTGCAAACATGACCTCCTCTGTATTTCTGGAGGTGCTGGAACAAGAGCTTTTTAGTCCTCCCAATGACAAGCAGAAAACCCACTGACCTGTGTTCATAGCCCTCCGACCAGCCATGTAGTGGGGATGGTTGAAGTCTGACACCCAGGGTTTTCCACCGTGGCCTAGGTATACTTTGAATTTGTTGGGGCTCTGCAGCTCTGCAAACTTTTTGCTCAAGTAGTCTTCAACCTGTAAGAAAGATTAAATAGTCTTATCTACTGTTAGCATTTGTATGAACACTGGTAACAGCTGTACACTAAAAGCATCTTAGGGACTTGCAGGTCACTACTACTGTGCAGCAATACTTTTCCTATTACTATTATTTCATATTATCCCTATGTATCTCTTCTCTGAAATCAGAGCATCACCTTTAGGCAAGTTAGTAGTATACTGTATAACTGTCAGCCTATATGTCAACCTAATGCTTTTGAATATGCACTTCTGGCAATACAACTGCTCTAAAATTAGCATTTACTGCTGAGTCTTATTTGAGTTAGCTGAGAGAATTTGAATAGCAAGGCCACAAACAGTCCAGCGTGGGACCATACAGCAATTCCCTCAATTATCTGAGCTGAGGTGCAGAACAGGGAAGATAGTAGCAAAGTAACCGGAACCACTTTAGAAACTAGAAATACTCTTCCCCCAGGCATGAAGAACAGGAGAAGTTGAGACTAGTTTTGAGACCAGCAACCCATCTCAACATACGTGCTTTGTGACTTCTTCTGGAGTCATGTTTGGCACAATTCTGATTGAGAACTTGCCAATCACTTTCCTAGGAATCACAGTCTTGGCTCCAGAGGCTGAGAAGGCTCCTTCAATTCCATGGAGAGACAAGGAAGGGTATCTCCACCTGTGCATAAGGATATCTCTCTGCAGAAGCAAAGGGAAAGATGCAAGGTTACATGAAGTTTGGGGTTTCCCAAAGTAATAATTTCTTCAATCTAATAAAGACTTTGCAAGAAACAGTGCTTTCTCCCATGGAGAAATGCAGCTCATTCATGATCCCTCAGTTATAAACAGAAGCTGTCACTCCCATTAAGCACACATTTTGATACAACAGCTGGATTTTCAGCACCTTAAGAGATTCCATAGCTCTAGTTTGGCTTTCTCCTAGTGCTATGGAACTTACAGGACGTGATCAGTCTGCTTCTGACACAAATACCATCTACAAGGTGCTCAAGCAGAATGTGCAGGGAGTGTATTGGAAGCTCTAGTCCCCACTGCCTCAAGTCAGGCAGGTGCCTTTATCGCTAAGCCCCATGCTTATGAAGATCACAAGTTTTCTAAAAGCCTCACCACTGTGCAGACAGGTGTACAAAGTGCTCCTGTTTATATTATCAGTTGTATTAAACTGCCTGAACTCTGGGTTGATTAAAGCGAGCACTGTTGCCTTTTTCAGGTACACTTCTGCATTTCTTCCTTGTTGCCTTGGACACAGCTGTTCAGTACACTGCATACTGTGAATTCAACATATTTGTGTCCTGTATAGCTACAGTATGTCAAACTTGAACTTCACTGCAGAGATTCAGGGTCTTAGAACAAAACAACTGTTAATGTTAAAGCCCACAAAATTTCTAGGTACAACCTGCCTCTAATCTTTTCTCAAAGAGAATTTAACTGTCACTGTTCAAATCTTTCAAGCACATTGTTTCTCACCTGGAGATTACAGCCGCCTTTCCCACATCTCCCCTTAGTCCTAAGACCCTTCTTGCATGCAGCTTAGTTAGAACTCCCTTGGTAAGTTAAGCTAGGATTTCAGTCTAGCTAAGACTGAATAGCTGTAGTTCAGCATAATATATGAAGATCATCTTGTCAGCTCCTTCTTATATACAAGCTGTATTTCATCCATTACTTTATAGGACAAGGCTAAACAAGGAAGGCTGTGTGCTCTCAGTTGATACAAACCTGAGCTTGTAAAGACAAGGTTGAGGATATAAAATTGTTACTTATACCTATTTGAGTTGAGTCTCAAGTCTCCTCCTGACAGTACAAGGACAGAACACAGACCTGCACATGTAAACTTGTCTTTTACAACACTTGTTTCTCCATTTTATGCTAGATTTATTTACATCTAGGGTTTAATGCTTAAAAGTATGTAATGCCTATAGCTTGCAAGATTCAATGATGTTAACAGCATTCATTTGTAGACCTCCCAGGATGAAGATTTCAGAAGTTCACACATGAGTTTATTGAACTCAAGCCCGTTCAAAGATTTGGGCAGCTGCCTAGTTCATGGCTACGAAACAGTCCTTGCTTGCCAAGTCTAGGAAGATATTCAATATGTCAACCTTAAGGTCATCACAGCTAGACCTCAAGTTGTTGTCTCACCTTATAAGAGGTCATCTCTATGAGCAACTTCATTTCTAGTAACCCACTGAACTTCCCACAGATGTAAACAGGGTATCTGACCTCTGGAAAAGTGCTAGCAGTTCCTATCTAGCGTTAAGAGAACAGCACTAGATAAAGTTCTGTACAAGTTTGAAATGCTACTTATACATAGACTAAGGAGCATATTTAAAGTTGCCTAGACTGCTTGCCTTAAACATGGGATAACCTAGACTAAGTTTCCAAGCACATAACACTTTGCACAGGAACTGCTTAAGTATGAAATCAGCTATACAGTAGGTGAAGTTATCTTCAAAGCAATCTCACCATTTTAAAGACATCAGATTAATTCTCTGCCTACTAAATTACTTGGTAACTACAAAAGTATCCACAGAAGCTTGCTTCTGTCTTCTAATATAGATAGCTTGAACTAACACAGCTAACCAAGGTAGAGAGGAAGGAGCACAATATACCTTTGTACCATGCAATAGCTTTGTTGCTCCTACATCTTTTGCATATTCTTCCAGGTCGAAATCAATCTTCTCATATAGTGCCAGCTCCTCATCAGTAACAGGTGCCACTGCTTCATTAACACCTGGGATAAGAATTTTCCCTTTCTTATCAATAAGAGAACCTGTAAACAAGCACTTAATGTCAGGATTCAATCAGAAGAGACAAAATGTAATTGCTGGGAAGACTTCCCATGGAAAATACAGCCTTTGCCTTCTGAAAGCTCTGTAAATATAATAAAACTCTGACCTCTACCTCCCAGAGCCTGTTCCACTAAGCATGGAAGGCACTTATAGAATTTGCAGCTATCCAAAATGAGTGCTTCCTTGCAACTGCATTTAATTCTACTGCTACATATTTGGCTGGCTGTCTGAAGGGAGGATTCCCCAGGAGTTCAATATGGCATCTGTAGAGAAGCCTGCAGAAAAGAGCTGATTTAATTAACATACAAATTTGCAGCAAGGTTTTAGGGGAAGCTAAAGTAGATAGACAACTTCTTGGCATGACCTTCCTTATATTTTTGTATCTAAGGCAGCAGTCTGTTTTATGCATACGTAGCAAGCGCCATTTCATCGGTCATTGCTTTGCTAGTGTAAGCAGCCCTTAGGAACTCCTCTCACTGCAAACTCATGCTTTAACGACTTTGACTCCCACTCTAGATGCTTTCAGTGAAGCCTGCTTTTTCTTACCCATTAGAGTAATGAGATCTGTCATGGCCTCATGTACTGAGCCACCATAAACTCCAGAGTGAAGGTCTTTGTCACTGCATTCCACCTGGTTTGAAGTGAATTAAGATTCACGTTAATTTTAGCATGAAGACACTGACAAACAGACTTTTACCCTAGCTTTTTGCTGCATATGTTTTGAGAATGCATCTGTTTTTGAAACCAGACCATTCAGCTGTAGTGCATTAAAGCGTATGTGTTTTATTGCTCTGTGGAGTACAAGCCCTTAGTACTGACTGTCCCAACCTTGGAGACTTCAGTGGTGACATCTCTTCCTGCACTCAAGGAAATATCTGGATGAAGATATTATGCCATGAGATAGTCCTCCAGTGAAGGTGGTGGCTTATCTTGCTTCATACATTTGAAAGCTATCCCTCCCACCCAAGTATCATATCAGATAGTAAAACGAAAATATTTAGACAACTGGTAGAAACAGTTCTACTTAAGTAGTCAGTTTCACCTTTTCTGAAGAAAAGCTATTGGCATCGAAGAGTTGGAGCTACCACTCTTCTCCAGTAGAGAATTCAGCTTAATACTGTTTTTCCCCTGTATTTCAGCACTTACCTCTATGAAGTAGTAGCAGACACCCCTCAAGCCATAGGTGATACAAGGCTTCTTCTTGCCTAGCCAGTAGTTGTCAGAAATGCAAACATAATCCACATCTTTGAAGAAGGTGTCTCGCTGAGCAAAAATCAGTTCATCAAGGCCTTCAGATCCTGATTCTTCCATACCCTCCAGGCAGAACTTAACATTTACTGGAAACTCCTTTGAAAAGTAAAATCAAGAACAGATGAAGTATGTGAACACACTGGACTCCTTCGGCAATCAGTAAATTCAATCTGTCACATAGAAAGCAATAAAAACAGACTTGGGTAAATTAGTTCCATGACAGTGGAATTTGTTAATTATACACAACGTATTAAGAAGCTTGGACAGCACTTACATCACCCTTCATTTGATGGAATTCAGACTGTTCAAAAAAGTTTTAACCAAGCTGTAGAACAACTTGTTCCCAATCCTCTTAACTGTGGGAACGCAGAGATCTGTTGCCAAAGGTAAGTCACAGGGCTAGGAAAACTAATATTAACCACAGAAATTGCATGCTACAGTAGAAGAGTCAGAGCTATCCTGTCTATCCAGTCTACCATATTCTATGCCTAGACAGCACTTGAGAACTGCTAATTCTTCTCACAAGTAATAGCAACTTGTTTTGCAAGATGAAGCAGACATCCTGAGCTATTTCTGATTGCAATGTTCTTGAACAGAAACAGCAAAGCTCCCAGTTTAGTGTTACTAAGTTAATCTCTTCTTCGAGTTCAGTAGCAGTGAGACATTAAGCTTTGCTAAAGGCCAAGCTAATTTGACATCCTTACATGAAAGTAGTGATCACATTTGTTTATTCCTCCTGCTCCAGACACTTGCATATGTATTTGCCTTCCTACACATTGCATTAAAGCGAAAATGTTTAAAGTGCAATCTAAGCATCTTCAAGACTAACTTGTCAGCAAGTCAACTCAACCCTACTGGGACATCACAGAATTCACAGGACTATTGCATCATTCCTCCAATCAGCTGAATAAGCAGGCTTGCCTCACAAGGGTTTGTGGCTTGGACAACATTTATTGCTAGACTCAGCTGTATGAAAAAAAGCAGCATACGTTTTGGGCACATACCTGGTTAGTTTGTTGATAAGCTTCCAAGGCATTCAGCCAGGCAAGCACTGGACCTTTGTCATCTGTTGATCCTCGCCCATACAGCTTTCCTGTAGAAACAGGATACAAATTAACAAGCATGAACAAAAATTAGGATGAAGCTCCAGTCATCTCTTGCCTGTAGGAGAAAACATCCTTTTGGATAAGCTTTTTAGCCCTGCTTCTATTAACTTTTCATTTCTGATTCTTCTGAAGTAGCAGTTTTACATCCCACTTCATATACCCATGCAAGTGGGATAGGTACAGGACTGCAATAGTTCTCCCACTTAGGGCTACCCAACCTCTTGCCCCAGCTGTGCCCTAGATGGGACTTGAACATAAGCCTGGAAAAGATGTAACTGCCTTGGGCTAAGTTGTTCCCATATCCTTCACAATAGTATAATTTTCTGAAAACACAGCAGTAAGGGTATAGAAACAAACGACCTTCTTTTAACAGAAACCTATCCAGTATTAGCTTGAATTCTTTGCTTGAAGAGTAAGACTTCAGCAGCTAGTGACCAATAGCATCTCTGGATTCTCCAGACAAATATGAATCTTCCCAGAAAGGGCTTTAGTCAAAGAGAAGTTTTACAGACTACAGGGAAGTCCCAGGAAACATAGCACACAGGATCACAGTCGAGGTGGGTATTGCTGCAACTCAGCTGTGTCTACAACCCCTAAGCACTAGGCGTAACCACAGTGACAGAACAGGTCAGACATCTTGCAAGGTAAGGCGGCATTGGTAGATATGCCTCCTACACTGCCAGGCCACACAGAGATAATCCACAGCCTGGGGCAAGTCTAGCTCTTGCTATCAGATGACATAATCCAATTTGGTAACTTGGACTCTGCTGCCTGTGACCAAGTGCCCAGGTAGAAACACTAGTTACCACAGATATCTTTTCTTGACACTTATGCAACAGGAATGGTTAATGTCCTTCTATTCATATGACCTTTGACACTCAACACTGAGCAAATGAAACAAGTAAGATGCTGTTGGTAACACCAGCTTTAAACAGAAAAGAAAGTTTTTGTCTCCTCTTGCCTACTGGCAATGTGTTGTTTCAACAGGAGTTACTGCATGATTTTTCATCCCCATTTACAGGAAAGGGACACTTGTTTGGGGACTAGCTCTGTAAAACTCAGCTTCTGCAGTACTCATTGTAGCACAGTATGCAAACACAAGGCAACCCAGGGAAGCTGCTGTACCACTCCTGTCTGCAGGCATAAAGAAGCTGTGTTGAGTGTTGGCTCCCTGTAACGGTTCAAAATCCCTGCAGTCTGACATGCCCTTAAAGGCAGCAAGTTGTGAACAGCACAAGAAACTAGTTCTAGAAAGCTTTCTGACAACAAGTTGTTGCCATAGAAGGCAGCAGTTAAGACTTTGCTGTAGCTACAAGGAAGATAACATGCAAGTACAGTCTAGACTATCAGAAAAAGAAACAAGCCCTGAGAGTAGCTGAGACTTTGCAGCTCTACTTGTTTACCTTTTCCCCTCCTGCATTTTTTATCTCAACAGTATTAAATAAACACCCATGTCTGTTCTTACTCTCCTCTCCTTTCAAGGGTACAACTTCAGAACAGCTGAGAAATACCACACTTGTTACAGGAGTGCTCATCAGTCTTAAGTCCACCACTCTTACCATCTCTTTCTACCAGTGTGAAGGGTTCACTATCCCAGCCGTCCTCTAGTGCTGCTGGCTGAACATCCAGGTGACCATATACACACACCGTCTTTTTGCATGGATCTGAGCCAAGTGTTCCCAGAACAATTGGCGGCAGAGGGATCTTTGATCCATCAGGCAGCTAGAAACAGGCAAGAAGTTGTATGCAAATGTGGAACATCAGAGTAGCACATTTTTATCAGATTAATATGGAGGTGATGAGATTAGGGGCATAGACAGCTAAACAAAACTAAGATACTTAAACTGATTGCCAGAAGCAGTGTGGCAGTGAAGGCATGACAGAACCATGCCAGTAAAAGTTTCCTGACAAGTTCCAGTAATAATCAAAGTATTCCAAGCCACTCAGAACCGTTAGCTTTAAGCAATCTTTCATCAGACTTCCGCAGATCAAGCTGTCTGCATGCCAAACTGCCATATCTAATGCTGACCTAAGCATAAGTGATGAACTCCATTCAATATTGCATTCTGCATTGCTTGTCACTGCACTTTCACCCTGCCCACAGTATAGTTCTCGACAAAGATTTCCTGGCAGTGGTATCACTGAGTATAATACATGCCTACACCCAAAGAATGTCAGCATAACAGCTGGATTTCCTATGCCAGCCTACATTGTTAAGCAAAGGTCAGGGTAGCGCTGATAAGCTTAGTTCAAGAGTTCAAGAGTTGAACTTGCTTAGTTCTTTCAAATACTCCTTAAGCAATTATCACATGCTATTCTCAATCAGCATACTCCCCTCCAGTGAGTTAACACACACTCCTAGACACTGTTCCGCAGATCAAGATCAGCTTTATGCTTGCATGAGCTCCAAGCTCCGATTTATTATCAACAGGTTACATGGTCCTTGGCCAGCTGCAGTTCTAAGTGATTAAAGAATTATTGCAAGAATTTACACTTACAGTAATCAGTACACAGTAAAAACTGCTGTGCAGCAGTATACTACGTTAGATCAGACAACTTCACCAGATGCTTTACATTGTCCTTCACTGATACAGCAGCAATGTACATACTCTATTTTGTCTATACTTAATATAAAAGTAAATGCTAAAGTTAACTTTAATCCAGCTATAAGAGTTTTCTAATTAGAAATGTTACTTATAATAAACCCTTAAAATCAGTTCTTGCTCCCAGAAAGATATATTGATGAAAGGAACAAGTCTGAGTTAATTGAAATACTTTTGATGGGATCTTAGGTTGCAGGTAGTAGCAGAGCTAGAATTATCTTACAGATTCGCTCCCCAGAGGGCACATGATGCCAGCTGCTTCCCTGCTGGGACCTGTAGTGCTACAAGTAAGTGTATTCCAGTCACCAAAAGTAAGAACTGCTCGGAGGGTCCTGATTAACAGATTTCACCCAGGAGTCAGTAGCACCAACTACAATGATGATCTAACACTAGCAAACACTGCAGTACAACAGGATTTTGAACGCCACTATCCAAGCGCTACTCAAACAATTTTGGTATGGGTCTTGTTCTGTGACATGTAGTGACTAGGACTTCAAAGGACGAGCATATCAAGTGGATTGTTCTCTAGGATGTTATCGCTATCATTCTCCTAAGCACATAACTTCAGTCAGTATCTTTACAGCCTATGGGTCTGAGGACCAACACCAGCCTGCTGTTAAAAAAAGTCTAACATTTGTTTGCAGGTGCTCAGTTCTTGTTCAGTTAGAAAAGTATTTGAAATATATTTAACACACAGTCCAAAAATGCAATACAACATGCTTAATTGATCTAGATCCCAAAGTTTACTACAAACAAGGGTTTTAACAGGAAGCTTAGGACATGTGGCAGGGAAGACAATCCCACACTCCAACAAGCTACTGCCCTTCTAGGCCACTACCCACAAGACCCTTGAGTGGTGACCCTGACCAAAAGCCCAGACATCAAGGAATTAGTGATCCACATAGTTAGCCTGAGTACACCCAAGCCTGTGCTGTGCTATGCTGCACACACATCTTTGCCTTCCTGCCCATGTTGTGCTGTGCATAACCTTGGGCTGCAGGATAAGCTTAGCCAGCTGACTGTAGCTGGAGGCAGTTCCCACTTGGTACTGACAATTATACCACCTGCATGTCCTTATCTTTGAAAGCGCAGCAAGAAGTTCTCATGTGAATATCCCTTTTGTTTGGCAGTGGAATCGAACAGCTTGAATAAATAAAATGGGATAACATTTCCATGAATGGGATCTGCACACCATGCTGCATGCTGACTGGAAACCCACTAGATGCTGCACAGGTTGGGGTTCCCAGCATCCGAAGGGACATAATAATATCTATACTATTCTCTTTCTTTATAGAAGTAGCTCTAATAAACAGCATTTAAAATTATACTTTATGGAGTCTAAGTGTCTTTCTTATTGGGATCATAAGATGACAGCCTGGCACAAAACACCTTGTCTTCAAAAGATACTACCTACTAAGCTGACGTGGAGATGCCCGCATACCGTTTGTTTCCCAATGTCCATAAGCTGAGTTGTGCCTCCCAGTCGCTCAATATCCTTTGCAGCAACCTCCATCATGTGTCTGATTTCAGCCCTCTTCTCCGGCCATGCTGACACACTCTGGATTGCCACCCATTGAGCCAGCCGCTACAGAGACAGAAAAGTTAAAGGTTTCACTACACATGAATTATGGCACAGGAAGCACTATACAAATACACCACCTTGCAGTTCAACTAGTACTGTTTTAGCCAAGCTTAAACTTGAGGCAAATCAGATCTCTCTCTCTGCTCAAAGGAATGCTCTAAACATTGATATTACACTCAAAAGCTCTCTAAAAACCTTACTTTCTACAGCTGCCCCTGCAGTGTAGCCCAAAATCTATAGATACAGCAGGTAGGCTTAACAGTATGACAGCTTGTGCACGTTGTGCCTTTCTGGTTGCCATTTTTTAAGAATCCAGAACCAGCTGATGTCCTTCAGGCTTCTCAGAAAGGCTGCCTTCGCTTCCCCGCACACCCACGTGAGATCAGTGAGAGCAACTGTCAGAAGTCAAGTTGAACACTTGGCATACTTCTTGCCTGGGAGTTTATAGTGCTGTACACCACTGATCCCTTCACAGGCGAGAGGGATTGCAATACAAAGTACAATTAAATTTCAGGTTAAACAGCAAAGTACAGAAAGTAACCTCTTTCTCTGTCCCCCAACATGAACAGGCTTTACTCCAGCACTGCTTGTATCTTTCCTCTCCCATCTCAGAAGGGAAGAGACAGCATAAACCTAGTTTGGCATTCATGAGGTAGAGCCAAACTCCAGGTAAGGCACTGCTTGCACTATACAGTAAGAGAGCATCACCTAATAAATCTGTGGGGCAGGACAAGACTTTGAAAGAAAACTTACCTCAATATAGACGTCCTGGTGTTCATCAATGTATTTAAAGAGTGTTTCAAGAGCAGACATTTTCTGACCAGATTGGTGTCGCTGACAATTCTGTGACAGAAAATTAGTTTCACCCGCACAGGTTTCAGAGACAGCAGTCAGTAACTGAGCAGCCACAGAAGACTTTCACCTTTCCTCTGCTGATGCCACACACTAAGCTGTGTAAATATAAAGCTTGAGGCCACTCCCTCTCATGAAATCATACAGTGAGGTGGCTAAACAAAACTATATTTAATCTCAACATAACTGTTTCTGCCTCTCTCCCCACAATAACTTTGGAAGTTAAACTGGTCTATAGAGATACTTCAAGTCATGTACTTCACTTTACTGCAGACTTCCAGGCAAAGTTACTCCAGTGAAACTTACTCTTTGAAGTTGCATTTTATTATAAGAGCTCAACTAATACTGTGCCATATACTTGAATGCTAGTAACTAGGTCCAAGGAAACACCACACTTTGTCCTCTACAAAGGAGGTTAAAAGCTGGCAGCTTAAGAACTCTGTTTTCTTCAGCTTTGAAGTCTTAACCTGCCACTCAGCCTTCCCAAAGAAGGTCAGAGTGAAGTCCAGGGAACAGAAACCAGCCCCAGCAGGCCATGAGCAAGTGGTCAGTGACTAGTTCCATGCTACCACTTCCTTGTTTTGTTGTAGTTTCAACTGAAGCTCAAGTGAGAAAACCCAAGACGCTTCCCCTCCACAGTTTCCCATCTTCCTCACTAGTCCAAAAATCCATATTTAAAAGACATACTGTCTACTCAGCCAAACTTAAATGTAGTTATCAAGTTAGACCTAAAGATACAGCACCTCTTCTAATCCAGGAAAATAAAAAGCTTTACAGACATGCCTCTGAAATACAAGTGCCTAGACCACAAGAATAACTCTGATGTCCATGTACTACACTGAACAAGTATGTTCAGCAGCCCCAAGTGCTGTGACTCAGTATTTTGTTCAGTCAGCCTTATGCCAGATCTTTAAGCCTTTCTTCCACTTGTACATGGAAGTCACAAGACAATATGCTAATTGTTAAAACATTTGACTGTGCCTTAGGATTTCTTGAACAGCTGACTAAACATAGCTGAAATTAATACTTTGAAGCTGCAGGTCATCCCACACAACATAGGATACAAGCACATCCTACCATCCCAAATCTACAAGACCTACTGAACGCATTTTCTTTCAAGAGAATGCTCAAGCATTCTCTTCTAGTCATGAATGGTGAAAACTAACACCTTCAAAAGGACTATATAGACATAACCAAGTTAAAGCAGTGCTTCTCACCAAAGCCTGGTTTCCCTATGAAGCCACTAAAGCCACATGCAGTTAAGAGCTTAGGCATGATTCACCTGGAGCTTTTCAGAGAAATTAGAACACAGGCATCAACCCTGTGCATCTGAGACTCCACTCAGCCAGTTCCCAGAGCAACATCAGGGCTTTAGCTTCACAGCACAGAACAAAAAATACAACATATTACATGGAGGCTGATATCCTCTCCCACACAAATAAGATCTGAACTACTTGCTAAGTTAGGGACTACTTTAAGTATAATCTTAAATGACTAGATATTCTTCAAATTAGAGGGGTACTGAATCACTTCAGTCTCACTCTAGAGCTGCCAAAAAAGTCTGCCCCAGGCAGCTTCAAACTTGCAAAAGCAAGTGTAGCTTACTGCACAGCAGGAGTGTGGATATTACTTCCCCTCCCCTCTTAAAAATCAGGACTAGAATTCCCCAGAGATCCTTCAGGCTGGAGAACTGAATCCTTCCTACCTGCGTGGAAGCTGCTCCACAGTTCTGCCTTTTCACGGCACTACAACAGCTGCGTTATGGAATAAGAGAACATAAGGGACTGTCAGTGCACCATGATAACTTCACCCCCCCTACCCACAGGCAAGGTGAGCGCCCCAGGCGAGGGTATTTAATCCGGCCGGGGAGGGCCGCAGCCATCGCGGCCGCTCACCGCCCACCACACGCCGCTGCAAGCGGCCACGTACAACCCCACGCCCACCCTGCGGGCGCTGCTCTTTGGGCTGAGGGTGACTGAAAAAGTCAAATCTGGGACTTTACGAGGTTTTGCAGCGACAGGAAGAGCTGGCGGCAGCCCCCCGCTCTGTGAGCGCGGGGAGGTGCGTCGCGGGCCGGGTTTCCTGACGACAGGGGGAGGCTCACGGGGAGAGACCAAGCGTGGGGAGGGGGACAGGGGAAAGCCAGAGCAGGGGAGGCCGAGGCCGGGCAGGGGCCTCCTACCGCTGGATACCGGGCAAGGCCCAGCTGGGCCGCCAGGCACCCGGCGCCTCCCCGCAAGGCCGAGGCGCGGAGGCGGCCGCCGGCGGGGCCGTGGACAGGCCGAGCGCGGCCCTGAGCGCCGGGCCAAGGCGCCACAACGCGAAGTGGACGGGACGAGCCGCGGCTTCCCCCATACCCTCCCCGCCCTGCCACCACTCACAGACCGCTGCCGCCCCGGCGCTCTGTGGCAGGCACCGGTTGCTGCCGCCGCCGCCCTTTAAATAGCCCGGCGCCGACCCCGCCCCGCGCCGCGCGCCACGGTGGCCAATCCGCGGGCAAGGAGAGGGCAGCCCGGCGGCCCCGGGGCGGGGCTTGCCGCAAGAGGGGGCGTGGCCTCGGCACGGCCTGCCTGCCGGGGGAGGCGGGGCCCACCTGTGTCGTGTCCTGCGCTGGGGCGGGGGGCGGGGCATCACCTGGAGGTGCTGGGCTGCCGGTGTCCCACCCACTCTCCAGTGCGACGGCATGAGCACGGGCGTAAATAATATGAGACAAATACAGGAGATAATACAGGAGATAGTAAGGGGGGATGTGCCTTGGGAGAATATAATACGGGAGGAATGTGGGAGACCTTGGCTGGAGCCCGCCAGGAGAACTGAATTACTCCAACCAGAGATGGGAGTGTCCTTATAACCTTCTGACATTTGTGGTTTAGATGGATTAGATAGATTTGGATGTCGTTTAGATAGATTAGAAAAGGAAAGTGTAATACCAACGGTAAAATGCAAAAGCGAAGATCACCTAGTATCGGGTTTCCTTAGCTCCTAACAGTGTTGGAAGGGCATAAAGTCATTTCAAGTGCAGCAGGATAAAAGTTCAGGTAAGGCTTGCTATTGCCCTGCACCTGGCCTAAATGAAGCAAGGCCTTGTAAGACAGGAACTGCTAAAGCTGCTTCTGTTCATGAGTAGTTGAATAGCCTGGATACACATTGCTGTTAACCATGTATGGATATAACAGTTTGGTAACTAATATCGTTTTATGGACATTCTTAAAAGAACTGCACAAATGGTCATTGGCCCCAGGATGTAGTAAATGGATTTGTTACCTGAATTACTGAGGCAGGTTCACCGCTCAGTCAAACCTATTAGGCAGGTGGTCCTCAGCGCCACAAAAATTAGGAGATGTGCTGATAGAATTTGCTGAGGGCATGAGGCCGGGGTATGGAGTCAGGATAGAGAAGGAAACTGGAAGAATGTGGTGACCCTGAGGATCACAGAAATAAAACCAGGATGAAATTTGGTAACTGGCAGCTTGCGAGCTAGAAATGAGTAAGGAGCAGGGCATGCTAGCTGGTCACAGGAGGTCTGTGAGCTTCCAGGAGCTGCCATGGAAGAGAACTACATAATTTGGTAACTCAGCAGGTGGTGCCTGGGGGGGTGAGGTAAGTGCTAGGACCTTGCACAAGGCTGTGGTGTGTGGTGTCCCATGTGGACTGCTGGGCACAGATACAGTCACCCACGGGTGATGAGCTGAAACCACTCCAGCAGGTCTCCGGGAGCTGCTCGGATGACCAGAGAAACAAATTGTCTCTGAGCATATGAATTTGGTTTAAGTAACCTACAGAAAAGACTGAGGAATGACATAATTGCAAGCGCTTTTTATGCTGGGGTTAATGCACAAGGGGGAGGAAAATATTTACTGGTGGTGGCTGTAAGGGCCTGAGGTTTGGCTGCTTGGGCTAGGGGCCAGCCAGGGAGGGAGCAGTGAGGGCTGCCCTGTCCCACTGGTGATGGTGGGGAGAGGCTCCCTGTGGTATATGACAGACACAGACTCGGTAGGGTGTAGGCACAGTATCACTTTAATATAAAATTCTCTGATTTTGTATCTCCCCCTTTCTTCTTTATGACCAATCTGTTGATTAACAGTGTGGCCATAATGCAGGCTTCTACCTTTTGCACTCGCTGGATAGCTGACCGTAGAATCTGTAAAGACACTAAGAACAAGAAAAACAACACAGCACCTATACCAATACATACCCACATTCGAAGATTTAATCCACTAAACCAAGTTTTTGGATTTAGCCATGACAAATCATTCCTTAATGTTTGAAGCACACTTTCACTTGTTAGGTCTTGCAATTTCTTAATTTGGTCCTTTAATTGATCATGCAGAGATTGAATGTTATGCTGAAAAGATAAGTAAACACCCCCTGTAAATGTTGTTTCACAAAATCGCAGCTATGCTGAGTACTATTCCACAGGAGAGGCGTGACACATAAAGCTCTATGTTTATGTTCCCAATCGCATTGCAGGTTTACTCAGGTTTTGAGTGCCTCCTGCCAATCTCCCAGCCACATCACTGTGGCTTGTATGGCCTGAAATCGAGATAAAACCTCTTCATCAATTTTTTCTTGTATTTGAAATTCTTTAGTCACATTTGTCAAGGCTTCTCCAACTATGTGTGCAGTTTTAACAGATTGTGTAAGTGAGGCTGCTGCTGTAGCAGCCAAGGCTATAATAATAACCACAGAAATTATTGCAAATATCAACCATCCTAAAAACCATCTAGTTCTTCTTTTTGTCTCACTTACTTTTTGTTATAAAATACTAGCAAATTGAGCCAAACCACCTTCACCTTCCCACGATCTTGTCAAATTCACCGGTAACCGTAATTCCGAATGCCACCAAAGAGGAAAAAGATAAGACTTATTTTGTACATTACTAAAAGATACACAAATCCTGTTCATCTTCAGCATGTGTTTTCACTTGGGCTGGCTTTACATTTCTTGCAGGGATCCAGTAAGGACCTGAAGGAAGAGAAACACAAGCAAGCACATCCCTGTCCCCATGTAAGCAGAGAACTGGTCCCACCCATTGACCAGATTCCAAATTCTTATAAAACACCTGGGGTCTCAGAGTGGAGGATTCCTCAGCTCTAAAATGTCTATCTACTGTGGAACTATATTGTTTAGACCCAGATAGATTAAGAAAATTTAAAACATAACTAGCTTTGTCCAATATTTCCTGCAGTGTTATCCCTACCGAATTCCCCCTTTTTTGTTTATCAGTAAGAGATTTCAAAGAATGGTGGGCGTGTTCTATAATCACCTGACAAGTTGGAGAATGTGGGATTCCAGTAATATGTTCAATTCCCCAATCCTGCAAAAATTAGAGAAAATGGCGAGAAACATAAGCTGATCCATTTTCTGTCTTCATCTTCCAGGGAACCCCCATGGTTGCAAACCATCGCAAAAAATGTTTCACAACATCCTGGGCCCATTACCCAGAATGAGCAGTGGCTATTAAAAACCCAGAGAAGGTATCGATAGAAACGTGGACATACTTAAGTTGTCCAAAGGAAGAAATGTGTGTGACATCTTATTGCCACAAGTCATTTGCATTTAAACCTCTAGGAGTAGTTCTAGGCAAAACAGGTAAAGGAGAAAGCCACTGACAATCTGGGCATGCCCAAATTATATCCTGAGCTTGTTCAGTTGTTAGAGAAAAATGTTTCCGTAAGGAGTGTGCATTTTGATGAAAAAATTCATGAGCCAATTTGGCCTGCTCAAAAAGCTGGGGAGAAACTGCAGCCATTGTAAATCGATCTGCTATTGCATTACCTTCAGCAAGAGGTCCTGGTAGGTTAGTGTGAGATTGAATATCAACGACAAAATAGAAATGTTGTCTTGTTTTCAAAAGCTGCGCCAGTTTTAACAATAAATCAAACAACTGTTTGTTGTCCACCTCCCATATAAAAGCAGATTCTAAACACTGAATAATACGCGTGACATATGCAGAATCTGTGACTATATTGCACATATATTAAGAGGTTCCCTGGAAAATAATTCAAAAGCATGAACTGCTGCAGCTAATTCAACAAATTGTGTAGACCCAGAGAGATGCAAAACATCTGAGGCCTATTCTTCACAGTCTGCTTGTTGCCAAACAACTGCAGCTTTACCTGTTTTACCAGACCATCAATAAATACAGTACGTGCATTTTGCAAAGGAACAGAACTCAACAAGGATTGTGGTTGGAGAGGTAAGCAGTGTAAAGAACCTAATAAAAGATGACATGGCAGAGAATACAAAACAACATTAGTATAATCAGCCAAGGCAGCCTGAAAAGTTAAACTGTTACACAACACAGCATGAAACTCTTCTATTGTTAATGGTAAATGGATAAAGACAGGATCTCATCCTGTTATTTGTTGACATTTCAAATGACCTTGTGAAACAAGTCTGGCAATCATCTCTAGGGCAGTGGTTAACGTCTTGGCAAAAAAATGTGGTAGAAATAGCCATTCTAAAATGCGCAAAGCATCCTCTTCCTTTGTCCCATTGGCCTAGAAGAGCATACAGTTGAAAAGAATGATAAATGACAAACAATCAAACTGACAACTGGAGGGAAATTCAGTGAGCAAATGTGGAATTAATTTTATCTGTCACTGTTTGAAGTGCTGACTGAGTGTCTTCTGTCAATCGTAGAAGAAGTTAGCTCAGGGTTCCCTTTCAGTAAAGAAAACTGTGGTGACAGTTCATGTGTTGTTATACCCAACAGAGGTCGAAGTCAGTTAATTGTTCCCAACAGCTTTTGTAAATCATTCAAAGTACTCACTGTGGTAGCAAGTCAGACCGACTGTGGATATACATACGAATCAAGAAGTTTCCAACCAAGGTATTTCCATGGAGGAACTGATTGCACCTTTTCTGTCGCAATTTGGAGGCCGTATCGCTGAAGCTCAGTTACTACATCTTCAAAAACTTGGGAAAGAAGCAATTCAGTTTCAACAGCTAATAAAATATCATCCATATAATGATATAACACAATGTTATCATACAGTCTGTGAATATTTGACAAGGCTTCACTGACCACCACTTGACATATGGTCGGGCTATTTTTCATCCCTTGCAGTAAACTACACAATGAAACCGCTGCATAGGTCAATCACTATTAACCACAGGAACCGAAAAGGCAAAACAAACACAATCATCACAATGTAAATGAATAGTGAAAAAGCAATCTTTCAAATCAATAACCTTCAAATGCCAATTATCTGGAATCATAGTTGGATTTGGAGTTCCTGGTTGTAGAGCCCCCATAGGTGCCATCACTGCATTAATAGCTCGGATGTCTTGCAACAATCTCCATTTACCAGACTTTTTAGGAATAATAAATATAGGAGTATTCCAAGGGCTCGTGGAAGGGACAATATGACATAATTTCAATTGCTCTTGCACTAATTCATGAGCCTTTTCTAGCCACTCACATTTCAAAGGCCACTGGTCTACCCATACTTGTTTGCCTGTCAGCCAAGTCAGCTTGAGTCATGGCTGAATGTCAGTGGCCTGCATTAAAAATGTGTCGTTAGTGCTATGTTCCATTGTTACAAGAGATCATGACCCCATAGAGTACAAGGCACAGTCAGAACATAAGGTTTTAAAACCACTTGTTTGTTTTCAGGACCTTCTACTATCACAGAATACATACTTTCCCCAGGTACTTGTGTTCCTCCAATTCCAGTAACAGCAGCAAACGCCTGTACTAATGGCCATTCCTGTGGCCAATCTGACCGCTGAATTATAGAAACATCCGCTCCAGTGTCCACTAGACTCATGAACACCTCACTGTTAATTCTACAAGTCAACAACAGTTGTCCTGTGGTAATTTTCTGTGTCCAAAAAATGTGAGGTAAACCAGTGCTTCCAAACGCAGTGGATCCCCTTTTGTCAGCATGGGAGGGGTTTCCAGCTTGTATCTGTGTGTTGGACAGCAGGAGCAACTGTGCAGGTCGGTCCCCTGCAGGTATAGTGCAGGGTGGTGTAGGTGTCCAGATCATGATTTTTATCATTCCTGTATAGTCAGAATCTATGACCCTGGGCAAAACAAATAGGCCTGCTCTGGAAGTAGAGGAACGACCAAGCAATAGGGCACATAAAGCCTTAGGTAAAGGACTCCTGTTGCCAATAAATGTACAGATTGATCTCGAATTACTGTTGATTGACTGGTGGCCAGGTCCAACCCCGTGCTGCCTGCTGTGGCTGGTTTGAGAGACCTGACTGTTGTAGGTTGCCAGTGCTCGTCTCATATGTGCCCACCATGTCAAGGACTGTGCCAGTGGAAGCTGCGTCCTGTTGTGCTTTCTTAGGGCACCGGACCTTGTGCCCCTTCTCCCGTTTCCCAATGCTCTTCCAGGGAGCAGATTGCCCTGTTCATCAAACTTAGAATGACATTGATTAGCCCAATGGTATCCTTTTTGACAACGAGGGCATAGCTGAGTAGGTTGCTTTCCCTGCTCTCCTTGACCTCATCCTCCTCTTTTTGCTTTCGGGCAATCCTTCTTTACATGTCCTTCCTGATCACAGGAGAAACATTTAGTAGCAGCTCTTGCGACCACCAACTGTTGAGCTAAGGCAGCAGCTAACACGTCTGCCTTATGTTGCTCAGAACCTACATTTTGGCATGCTTTAATAAGATCATTCAAAGTTTTTGCTTGATTGCGGATAGGATCAATAGCCTGTTTACAGTCGGTGTTCGCATCCTCAATGGCCAGATGAAACAATAAAAATTCTGCTGCTTCAGAAGACTCTACCTCTCTATGTATAGCAGTCTGTAAATGATCTAGAAATTGTACATATGGTTCCTGAGGTCCCTGACGAATGGCAGCAAATGATGATTCTCGTTTTCCAAAATCTGGCACCCGTTGGAGTGCCCCGAAGGTTAAACCTGCCACTTAAGCAAAAACGTTTCATGGCGTACCAGCTTGTGCTGTCCCCGTAGCATAATTCCCTTCCCCCATCAACTCATCAAGACAGATAGCAATTCCAGCCATTAAGTTGTCCATTACCTGGACCTGAACTAGCTCAAGGTATTCAGAAACCCACACAGAATATTGCACTGCAGACAAGCTAAGGCGTAAAATGAATTTCCAGTCCATGGGTGTCATTGCATAAGATTCTTCTATAGCTTGTAGCAAATTCATTGTAAATGATGCCTGTAAACCATATTCCTTTATTGACTTGAGCACCTCCTTTATCACTTCATATGGTAAACGAGTATACTCCGGTGGCCTATGTGGTCAACATAACACAGGCATGGATTGAAGGAGTGATATATCCCCTTTTTTTAAGGCTTCTGTCCAACACTCATCAAGCAGCCTGCCTGGAGCTGTAGGTTGAACAGCTCCTTGCAATTGATAAATGGGAGGTGGCGGTGTGAGCAGTGGCAGCGGTGGCGGGGCGGTGGTGGTGCCAGAGGGGCGGGAGGGGGGGACAGATGTGTCAAAGGTAAACGTGAGAGAGTTTTTTGTCATTGTTATTGCAAAATCTCATCTGCCGCAGGGGCAGAAGCAGCCATCGTTTGTACAGGAGTAAGCGGGGGGTACAAATCTGGCTCCTGTTCAGGATCAACAGGATCGGGATCAAAAGGATCCTCAGGGTTATTTATATCCTCCGATAACAGAGGTTCAGCCACCACTTTAGCATAGTCTGGTTCCGGCTCAGGATCTATTAATTCAAATTAACTGGGTTCTTTTCTCCGGTTTGACTCATCAGGCAGTGGTGCAGGATCATTTACTTTCTGCAGTACCTGTTCAGCAGGTAGCAGAGTTCTAAGAGCAGTATAAACCACACGCCAGGTAATCAATATACCATCAGGGAACTCCAACTGCAAAAGTTGCTTAATCTGCATCTCCTCACCAACTTTCTGCCATAGGGCGAGATCGTATGATCCCTTGCTAGGAAACCATGGACAATGATCCCAAATCCATACAAGCAACCTCACCAGCTGCAGCAGAGCGACCTTAAATCCTTGCTTTTGCAAAAAACGTTGCAAAATTTCAGAATGTAACTTCTGTTCCCTAGTTGCTGACTGTCCCATAATGTAAAACGGCAGTCTAGGACTTCCCTGCAGCTGCTCACCTGTGCTGTCCAACGACTGGTGATTAGTATGACTGCTTGATGCAATATCCTCCATCCAGCTGCGTAGGGGTACACCACCGGTAAGTATTGTTGCTGCTTTCTTTTTGTTATTTTTCAAGTCCCTTTGTTATTTTTCATGTCCCTGTTCAGGTGCCCTGTGCTGTATGATGGACACAGACTCTGTAGGGTGTAGACACAGAATCACTTTATTATAAAATCCTTTGATTATATATAGCATTTCTGTAAAGGGGAGGCCCCTTTATTCCCCAATCACCACCCGATTCGTGTTCCCAGTATAACTTGATGTTTATATTTTCTGTTCCTTCTGGAAGATGCCTGACTCTTGTTTCTCAGCTCCTTATCTCCAGAATTTAGCCAGCCACCTGTTGTTTGCAAACCGCTGGAACATGCAGAGCTTGCTTTGTACATGTCCTTTCTTTGACCCATTGTCCTTGGCCATTTCAGCAAACAGGCCAAAGCTGCATATTTCTCATGCCGTTTTTATTAAACAAGATGTTGTTCTCCACAGCTCCCAGGCAGCCAGCAGAAATTTCCCTAAGAAAATGGAATTTTTGGAACTGTCCACTAAAGACAGAACAATGAACTATGCGAGCCTGGCAAAACAGAAGTTGAAGGCCAGAGATGAAAACGGAGAGATAGGGAAGCACTTGTTTTGTGACTATATCCTTGAGGAGAGCTGAGAGACTGATCAAAGCAAACATCCCACCTCAGAAGCTGCTGAGAACGGGGTGATAAAGTGTATAGTCAAAGAGAACAACTAATTGGGATGTAGATAAGAACTAAAACAAAGTGCCCAGTAGGGGAACTATCCTCGTTATAATACTAAAAATCAGGCCTATAGGCCAGGAACTGACACACACACACACCCCCCCACCCCCCCATTAAAAGTGAGCTGTACTGTTACATTGGGGCGAGAAAGAAAGTAACCAATTATTAGCTGAGGTGTGTGAATATTAGCTGTGATGGACACATTTAACTGTATAAATGCCTTGTAGTTTCTCGGAGCGGTGTGCTAGCTTTGTGGGTTACTACCTAGCACCAATCTTTGCACAAAAATGAATCAAATAAAATACCTCCGTTCTGTGTGTAGTTTGGCGTTTTGCATACAGGGCGAATGATCCTGCTTTGTGGGATAAGAGCAGGGAGGCCGCAGCCAGGCCTGCCCACAGCCCGTAGGATCTGCTTTTATCTAGGCTGCCACGCATGGCCCCGCCTGAGCTACAGCTCCCACCCCATCACAGCCCTGCCTGGCCTGGCTGTGGGCCATGTGGAGCTGGGGATACACAGGTGGATGCCTGGCCCAGCCTCAGCTTGTCCCCAGGGAGGTGCCTGACGCCCGGGGCTGTGGCTGCCCTGGTGCCCCCGGCTCCCTGGCTCCGGGCTGGGGGGCGCGACAGAACTGGGTTGCCTGGCCCTGCCCTGTCAGGGAGGCCCTGCCCTAATGGGCCCCCACGGGGAGCCCCCACTGCTCCTGACACCCCAGGCCCTGGGGACCTCCTGGCACCAGGGCACCCGGCACTGCTCTGTGTTGGTTGAAAAGCAGATGGCAACATCAACTGCATGCGGGCAAATGTAGCTTAGAAACAGGAATAAATTTTCTGTCCGTACTTATATCAGGGAAACCCTTGTGCAGGAGCAATAGGAAAGAAAAATATAAAGAATAAGAAACTGCTTCTAAAAAGCAGTTTGTTGCATTTATGAAAGGTATTATGTGACATGACATGCGATGATTCCCATGTTCCTACATGGAAGTAATTTTTGGTACTTTTTTCCTACATCCAAAACAAACCCTACAAACCAAAAATATGAATCAAAGACACAAGCTGCAAAAGAAAACCAAACCCAAAACCCAAACCCCCCAAATTAAGGAAGCATACAGTGAAAATATTGTATACTGCATTATCAGAGTTTTCTGCCAGCCTGTATTGATCTAAAATCCACAAAAGATTATGTGAAGAACAAACGCGGAAACCACACAGCAGCTTACCCAAGTGAGAACAAAAATTTTTTTGAAGGACAAGGGGCAATTATCGGCTTTGAGGGCCTTGTAAATTGTCTTTAAGTTTTGTTTTACAAGGCTAGTAATTTGGAGGTAAAAAGAATATATGCATACCTGGACCTGGACCTGGGGTCTAGCATTCAGCTCTGGGGCCCCCAACATAAGGAGGACATGGACCTGTTGGAGCTAGTCCAGAAGAGGGCCACAAAGATGATCAGGGGGCTGGAACACCTCTCCTAAGAAGACAGTCTGAGAGAGTTGGGGTTATTCAGCCAGGAGAAGAGAAGGTTCCAGGGACACCTTATAGCAGCCTTCCAGTACCTAAAGGGGGCCTACAAGAAAGCTAGAGGGGGACTTTTACAAGGGCATGTAGCGATAGGACAAGGGGTAATGGCTTTAAACTGAAAGACGGTAGATTTAGGTTAGATATAAGGAAGAAATTTTTCACTATGAAGGTGGTGAGGCCCTGGAACAGATTGCCCAGGGAAGCTGTAGATGTCCCATCTCTGGAAGTGTCCAAGGCCAGGTTGCATGGGACTTTGAGCAACCTGGGCTAGCGGAAGGCACCCAGGTTCCAACACCCATGGCAGGGTGTTGGAACTAGATGACGTTTAAGGTCCCTTCCAACCCAAACCATTCTATGATTCTATGATATCATGTATTTCTCACTCTGCCACCCCCAGACAAAAGGCTGTGAGGGGACACAGCCAGGACAGCTGACTCCAGCTGACCAAAGGGATATCCCATATTATATATAATGCCATGCTTAGCAATAGAACTAGGTGGGGAGTTTTTCCAAAGTAGCTATTGCTCTGAGACTGTCTGGACATTAGTCTGCTGGTGGGAGGTAGTGAAGGATTGCCTTTGCACCACTTGTTTTGGTTTGGGGTTTGTTTTCCCTCCACTTACTAAACTGTCTTTATCTTGACCCACAAATTTTCTTCTCACTTTTGCACTTCTGATTCTCTTGCTGGAGCGACTGGGTGGAGGCTTAGATGCTAGTCAGGGGTCAACCCACCACACACTGAAATAGATTGCCTGGGGAAATTGTGATCTTTCCAGTGTTGGAATTATTGTAAAAGTCTTTAGCACAAATTAGACAAGAAATCATCAGCATTGATAGAGTTCATTAAGCCTGTCTTGGGTGGAGGGATGGATTAAATGAGCTCCTGAGGTCCCTTTGGGTCACATTTTTCTGTCTTTCAGTCTCTGTCTAGATGTCATCTGAAATCAGTGACACTGGATCATTTAACTTTTTCTGGTTTGCAGCCATTAGCACCAGAAGCAGACTGAGGCCCGGAGGAGGATATGTGAAACACGGTTCTGCATTTAGGAACTTCAAGTAAAACTCCTTGTCTTACCAGACTTCAGATAAAACTCCTCCCAGAAGTTTACAGGATTGTAATTTTCCTTTGTCAGATTTTTCCTCTTTCAATTTTAATGATGGATTTGTTCCAGAACATAATTCTTTGCATTAAGGTTTCAATTTTGTTCCCCATTATTTTAGACAGATTCTCCACTCATGATGGCCACAGTTCTGAAATGAGACATGTGGAAGCAGTTTTCTTTTCCATAGAGAACCTTGTTGCAGGATGGAGGCTTGTGTAACTAAGCTTGGTTCTTGCTCTGCTAGCTGTTTGTCAGTGAAAAGATTACTATGCTTTCTGGGTGACTTCTCTCTCTGCCTTCTGATCACAACATCTGTTTTTGGCAAAGTATGAAATCTTCGCTGGGAACAGAGCAGGCTACTATTTGTGTTGGACCCAGCAGAAGGAGATAAAGTTTATGGGCCAGATCCAATGCTGGAATTACACCCACTTCTGCCAGGTTTGAATTTGTTGACTAAAGGTGAGCAGAGCTCCTTAAATCTGGAAATTTCCTTGCCATTGACATCCCAACAATGTGAGCCTCACCTATTAACTCTGGCTTTTCAAAACCAAGTGGTAGGAAGAATGTGGCCTCAGAGGCCAAACGTGTTTAGAGGAATAGCACTAAACTAAAATAAATCAAAGTATCATTAATGCCCCTTTTTTCTAGTCAGCACTATGGCTCCAGAAGTAACCCTGCTCTGGCCTCCAAAAAAGCAGGGCTGTTTATGCGATGTATGTAATTGTAGAGAGCTGAATATTTAGACATGCTCACGGCCTTCCTAATTTACATGTGCATGTGTGCCATATAATAATTAATGAGTTTGATCCTCACAAACTTCCTCTAGCAAAACAAATATAGTTTTCTTTTTTAATAGGTAATTAATTAAAGTACAGGACAGATCACACTTAACCTGTGTAGCAAGTGTTGATGTTTACGTGAGACAGCAAAGCGTGGGGTGCCTGTGTGCCCCAGTCCCTGGTCAGAATCCTGTTGGAGTGTGCTGTGTCCCTACATTGGACTATGTACCCCATGCTCTGTGTACGTGGACAAAGATGTGGACCCAGAGGAACGCTGCCATTGAAATAAGAACTGAATCCAAGTCTAGAGTCCCACTCCTATAACCCTTCTTCCCATCCTTGCACAATGGAACACTAGTACCAAATGGGGCCCATGTGGCTCCGCAGCCCAAGTAATACTAAACACTGAAAGGCCCTTCTTCCTCTCTCTGCTCCTTCCCTTCTTCTGCCCCACCATTTGTTAGCTGCTCCTTCTGTCATCTCCAGTGTCCTCTCACTACACTCAGCCCGGCAAGTGAGGGTTTGTATTCCCAGGGCACGTATCACCCTGCGGCTCCATGGAGTCCAACTCAGAACAGAGACATCTACACTGATCCCCCATGAGTCCTGCAGGGTCAGGCTGCTGTGCAGCAGGCAGATGAGCCTGCCTGAGCACAGCACTACAGCAGGGTAGCTCTGTGCTGCTGTGTTAGGTTGACTTTCTGGCTTGGTTGGCACAAGCCTGAGGACCTCTGCTCTGTGCCCTGCAAAGGTGGATTGGGTGCTCATAATGCCCAGGATTCTTAGGGCTCTTCTCCTTCCTCACTGATTCCTATGAACCTCTTCCTGTCCCCAACCTCCTGGCTCAGTGGTTTATGCATCGAGCCTTTCTGCAACTCTGATAGCCCCTGTATCAATATGGTTGTAACTTTCCTGTTAAAAAACTCAAAAGCTTGTTGTGACTTCAAATCCTCCAGTGCCTTCACAAAGTACCAAAACTTGATTACTCTAAGCCTTGAATAGTCACTATCTCCTTAACTAAGCCAATTCAGGACACCATAGATCTTGAAGCTTAGATAGATCTTGAGGCATAGATCATCTTAGGCTCTACATTTATCTGCAAACCATGAGAGCACAAAGTAGAATACAAGGGTCTTGCTGTGCAGTGCTGGATAACTACTCCTCACTCTTTTTGTCCTGGTTTTATACAAGGTGGCTTTTCCCCTCCCCATACATGCTATTTTGTTGAGTCTATACACAATATTGCAGTCTGTGTTTCCCATGTCCTCATGTCAGGATAGACATGTTAGAAATGTCGCTGTTAGGAACCCAAAATAAACCTGAAGACTGGCTAAACTGTCTAGAGGGCTGGAGAGACTGTCTCCAATTAGACAGAGTGGCAGAAAGCCAGACAAAAAGAAACTCTTCTAAATTTAATGTGTGCATTGCCCAAATGTTAATGTACTCTTGGCAGCATGTTCCCCATTGCACTGCCCTAATGTTGCCCAGGAACAGGCAGTCTTTCTATTTTGGGGATGTTAGGCTCAGTGAGGGCAGGAACTGTTCCCTCTTCTAATTTTGAGGCACAGATGAAAGAATGGTGGGAGAGGCTGTTAGTATATTGTTCTTCCCCAGCACCTTGGAGGTCTGGCTCGCAAACTGTGGAGCCAACATATCTTGGAAAGTCATTGAATGGGCATGCTGATTGATTCCTTGTTTGCTGAAGTTTTAGGCCAGCTGTGCCAGTGATCTAAAAGGAGTGAAAAAATGCACCTACATTTCTTTGGTTAATGTCTGTTCCTCTGCTAAGAGTGACTAAAGCACTCTGTGCTTCTGCCTGCTTGTCCTGGTACTCTGAATTAATACAACAAGGCAACAGCTCAAATGGGAACGGTGGGATGTGTGTCATGTAACAAGCAAATGTAATAGACAGGCAAGCAAAGGGTCAATAGTCCGGCTGGTGTGGCCTGACTGCAAATGAGAACCACAGCCCTTGGAGACTGCTTCAATCCAGCACTTTTCTCTGGAATGACCACAGAGCCCAAATGCCAAAACCTTTACCCTTTTGCAACTTAATCTCAACTACCCTGTATTTCTGCCCAATCGTGCCCAGTTTATCCGTGCTGAAAGCACATGGAACACACTGTGTGTGTGAATAGATGTCATTTTCAATTTCTCCTTGAATATATTTTGGAGTGTTGGGAGACTTTCTTTCGGTCTTTTATAAGTTGTTGATTTGCCAAAGTGAAAGAGAAATATTAAAGAGACTTGGCTAGCGCTGCGTGTTCTCCTCAAGCAAACGGAACTTAAGTGCTTCCCCAGCTGGAATTTTCCTCCAGGGTTGCAGCTCTGTAGGACTGCTCTTCAGTGCCTGTTGTGGTTTCACCATGGTTCCTTTCCCCATCCTTTGGTGGATCTCCCCTCTTCCAGATTGAGGATCACATCCAGAATAATGTAATCCCTGTTTTTAATTCTGGGAAACTTGCTATGAGTGTGTTTGGTAAGAACATACTGGTGTGCGCCTCTACAGCATGGGCTGAAAGCAGAGTTTTGTTATATGCAGAAAACAGGGAGTCACAAAAGCAAGGAATATTGAATATTGCCTAGCAATGGCATATCTGTGTGTTCCTCGTTTTGTGTACCTTAGTGTAAACCAAAAGTAATTCCACTGATATTGGATCAGAATTAGGCCTCTTCTTGTCTGAGGAAGCCACTGGCTAAGGATGTGGAAGGACTTCCTTCTACAACACACAAAGTCCTCTGAGCAGAGAGATGACTGACAGCTGCTCTTGGTGGTAGATAACTAAGAGGTTAGAAAGGGTAAATCATTGGAGAATAAGGAGAACTGAAAAAATATAAGTGGGGAGGATAATGGGATCATACTGAAGAAAAATGACAGAACACAGAAGACAGGAAAAGGATGACAACACGTCACTTCAGAAAAAGACTAATTCTATGGAAACATAATTATTATACCATATTATAATAATATATTATTATAATACATATTATATTGTATTGTATTAACTATTATATTCTATTAAGTGTTATAATAAAACAAATTAATGCCAATTTAATCATAAGAAGTTCTGGAGCAAAAGCTTCATTACACAAAGGTATTCTGCAAGCTTCTGTGAAATTCTGCTTTTAAGAAAAAAGCCAAAATGTTGTTTAGCTATTGCACAAGTGCAGATAGGGACAATAGCTAACTTAAGTGGGGATTTTTGTAATCACACATCCTTGAAGCTGAAAAGATACTTTACTGCCAAAGTCAACTGAAAACCATTGATGGCTCCTGCTGACTGCAGTGGCCATTCGCTCCGGCCATAACCAATTAAGTTTGTTCAAAAGAATCATTATTGCCTTATAAAGTATTTCTCAGTCAATTCAGTTTCTCTTGAAAAGACAGCTCACAAAAACCAATGTGGCCTGGTAGGAAGAGCTGGCTCAATGCCAGATTTTAGAAGAGCATAAGTAGGATGCAACGGAGAGGAATGTTGCGTCTCTTGAAAGACCCATCTACCAAGTAAACCGTACACACCAACTTGGCTTTGATGAAAAGCAAATTCTCCTCTCTGGCTGTTCTTTTTGTGTGAGGAATTGCATTGCAAGTAGGGTACAAAGATTGTGCCTGTGGAATAAGCCGTGGAAATCCACTTCTGAGGCTTCTCAGCCACAGACAGCTCTGCTCAAGGAAGGAGGCAGTGCCACGGCACTCCTTGTTTATTATGCAGGCTATTGATGCCTGTGTAGCAATGACCCCCTCAGAAATAGGCCTGGCCACCAGAACTACTCGGGTTCCTGGAGGATGCTTCTGTGTAACAGGAGGAACATCATAGAGCAGTGGCACTGCTGCTGCTCAGGCAGCTAGACAGGATCACACACGCAGATTTCTTGCTCAAGAGTATCATAGGGGAGTCACTTGCGCTAATGGATATTTAACCTTGGTATAATTATGGACTATATGTTGTAAGCAGTACAGCAACTAAATCGTCTACTCTTTGTTAAACAAATGTGGTACAACGTTGCATGCATGCAAACTAACAGTACATTACCTAAAGAAAAGCTAATTACTTGCAAATTTGTATTTGCAAAAAAAAAAAAAAAAAAGCAAAACTGGCAGAAAATTGAATTTCGCTAATAGATTGTTTTGCAACTTGCTCCATGCCCAGCCATTCATTATTTGCAAAGAAACTGCAAAGAAGAGCTTCAAGGAAAAAACTGAAAGTAATTAAGTGTTACAGAACTAATACTGAAATTCATCAATGACCTTGCTAAATCCTCTTTTTTTTATTTTTATATTTCAGATTTGGATTTTTAGAATAGAAATCAAGAAATGGACATATCCACTTATAAATGAGCTATGATCTACCATATGTGATGGCTACATTTGGTTTTTAAACATAGAGTACTATAGTACACAGCTCTTGAGCCAAAGGAACACAAGAAAACAAACAGAAAAATGCTATAAATTCAGATTTGCTTATGTGAATGGAGAAAAGCAGCACAGATTCTCTCTGGAAGGTCTATTTATAGTGTACAAAACCTTTCGTGTGCAATATCGAAAGTATCCACTTGGTGGTCACTTGTGCCTACAATGGAGATGCCTTTTTCCATCTCCAAGAATCACTTACTTGCTTTCCATTTCTCTTCTAGTATCAGAGAGCATGCAGACCTCTGGAAACAGCTGGGCTGCATTTTAAACACTGTGGCATAACAAGATCCAGGTGGGTGGGCCTTGGCTACCCTAGATCAGTCTGCCAGCGAAATAAATTTAAAACCAGCCTGGTGCAAATTCCTAGCATAAACTAATTCCAGGGAGTCTGCAGCCATAAAGCTAGGCCAGTTTTAATCTATATGACAATGTGGTAACCTTTTTGACTGTATCAGCCATAGAAATGTCTTCTTAATCAATACACTGGAATGTGTAATCTAGTCATTGGACTAGAAAAGATGGCACTTAACTCTCTTACCCTTTTGAGCTACCACACGTCTAAATGATTACAGCCCTGTGAAAGCCATATGTATATTGTGTAAAATAATCTGCCTGTTTAAATGACTTCAGATCACTCATGTAAATAACAGCCCAGCCCAATGCAAGAGGCCACAGGGAATTAGCTTATTAGATGGTGGGGTTTTTTCTTTCTACATAATCTTAATGCAACTTCAAAATATTTCTGGAATTGCTTCAGACTCTCATAAAGAGAGGCTACAAAGAGCCGGATTCAGCATTGGTATAATGAGATCACTTGGCCTGAACTTGGTGCACAGAATAGAAACTGCATAGAGAAAGACTGGAAAAGAATTGCAGCATTTTCCCTTCTTTGTTCTCCCTTTCACATGGTGTGGAGAGACATACAACACGCCACACAGTAGCAGATTCCATTGGAGAGCATCCTCTTAGGGTAGAAAAATTGTTCTGAAGTCACTGACTCCAATCCCAGGCAAATTCCACTTATAATTCCACTGACAAACTGATTAGGCTTCATCTTACAGATAATTAAGCTCTTTTTTTTTTTCCAGTTGGTGACTGGTAGCACAAATAGACAAAGAATGTAGCAGAGAAGCAATAGGTAATGCTGTGTCGGGCATCATTTTTGATATGTGGACAAAAAATTCCAGAGTATTTTTATGTCTCGATTGGTCCATCTATTCCAAAGAATTACAAGTAAACTGCAGTCTGCCGCAGTCATTGCCAAGGTATCTCACTGGCTTCTCCAGACGATACTGTTTCCAAATGAGAGGGAGAAGTTGGCATGAGGTTAATAAAGAAATTAATTGGAAGGGGATATACGAGAAGAGCAGGGCAATTAAAACTTGCAGTGTGGAATCTGAAAGTGGTAAAAGAGAAGAATAAAATACATACCTTTGGCTTTCATGGGCAACTATGCCTAAGAAATACCTGCTAAAAGTAAAAAGCAAACAGGACAAAATATATTACAAATCCTTTATTCTATATATACATGGGAAAGCTTTTTCTGTCTAAACACTTTCCCTTGTTTAAATCAGTGAATTACTCTAGGCTATTCCCTTGTCCACAAAGCTATACTCTGTACTTTATATTGCGCCATTTTGCTGCTTCTGGTTTGCAATGTGACCCAATAAACTCGCTGCACTCTGATGCAGTAAACTTCTGTGAGTAGTTTGCAACATATTCTTTTTGATTAATGGCATAAATGAGAAAATACATTTGGATTCCTCTGAGTGCCCTGCAAGGGGAATTTCACTGCCTAAAGGACATGTTCAAATGTATGTCAGACATTGTGATGCTTTTCAGTAACTCAACTTTGCCACAAGAAATCAGAAAGAAATGTTTATATGTGAAAATATATTTTCAAGGTAGATTTAGGCAGCACTTGAAAGTTTCCTAAGCTTCTAGCAGGAAAATAGGAGATTCATTTGTGCCCTGCGAAACATTAACAGAAATGTACCCTGTTTCCACAGATAACCTGGTGCTAAGGACAGAAGGTGATGAAATCAATCAAACAGAACAATAATTCCTGATGAACCGGTTTTACATTTCATTAACTTGAGTGCCAAGGTAGTTCTTCATGACTGATTTTTTTTTTCTTTTAAACTCTCATAAAGAATTAAGTAATTAGGAAAACAAGGACTGACAGCCTAATACAACTTGAGCCTGTGCAACACCGTTTGCATCTGAGGGCAATGAGAAACATGTGGGCTCAGCAGCTCCTCAGGCTGAGGGCTTCTGGCGGTCCTGGCTTGAGAAGCTGCTGAGCCCACATGTAGGCAGACAGCATGGGTAGATGCCATGCCAGGTCCTCCACCTGGCTGTGCCAAGGCATCTCACTCCTGGCCGCTGAAGCCTGCGGTTATTCCAGCTCTGAACTGTCACCAGTGATGTGCCCAACACAGCGATGAAGAAGAGACCAACTTGATGTTGTCATCGTGCTCTAAGCAGTAAATCAAATGTTTCAGTGATTTAATTGGGTAGGAGCTAATACAGTTAGTCCAGGATTATTTTTACTGCCCTTGATCTCTCTTGCTTTAATTCAACCTCTGCTAATTAATTTCCATCAAGCTTAATTCTCAGTTAAAGTGAGAATAGGAATATAGCTTCCTTTAGGAATACAGGAATGCAACATGAAATATTCACATTTTAATATATACAGGAAGCAAAGTTTCTCTGATGTGGGGGTTTTTCTCAAGGGAAAGTTGCTATGGGACAGAGGGACACTTAGATACATATTTTACAAAGGGTGGACTAGCATTAACTCTGTTAGTCTGAATAACCTTGAAGTTTAGGGAAATCTAAAATTAGCTTTGAATTTTACAGCTAGCAACAGATTGTTATTAAAGGGTAAACCCCCTGATCCTAAAGCACCCAGGCTTTTGTCTTTTACTGAATGCCAGCTTTCCGGGTCAATTCTTGATCTGTTCTGAAGATGCCGGTGTATATGTGTGCATACATGAAGGTAAGTGTACACACACACATGTATTTACCAGAATCCTCCAACTTTTCGCTCCCACTAAAGTCAGTGGGATATTTGAAAGTTCAGAGACTGAATAACTAGGTACAAAACCTTTCCCCTCTCTGAATGCTGTACTGAAATCTTCTGGGAAGACTTTATTCCCTGCAAATGCCTCCTGTGGGATTTACCATAAAATGAATATGGTAAAAGGTCTAGTATGAGTGTCATGCAACTTCCATTTGCTTCATCAGATTCCTTTCACCTTGTGCTTTTATTTTTTATTAAAACTATCAAAACTTTATTAAAACTATATTAAAAGTATTATTTTTTCTTAGTAGATTTCTTCTTATTCCATAATTTCAAAGCAGCAAAAACCTGCGTGTTAAAGGTAGAATTGCTCTTGCTACGTGTAGGAGCTGTCCCCACACCAAAGAGAAGGATGTGGGCTCCTTAACACACCCCCAAATCCAGTGATTTTTAGCAGGTATCTTGGGAGGAAATGAAAAGTGCACTCCAAAACCTACAGGTGCTGCCTGCTGGGCTAACGACCCCGACCCAACTGCCGAGGAAGCAGTGGAAACGTATGGCTGGGGTGAAAATGGGGACAGGACCCTTCCTTTCGGCAACCGTTTCCATTTAGATCACCTTATCCGTAATTTCGCATCGCAGCCTTAAGGTGCAGACATGTGATGCAGCTGAGCCAGTGGGACAGTTCCGCCTCCAGCATCCCAGAGCGCCTGGCCCTGCAACACGCTGCCCTGCAACAGCTCCACCAGCATGCCTGCTGGCATCCTCGGGACTTTCTAACCTGCCTGAAAATAGCCTCGGCGAAGAGCAGCCTTACAGTTTTCTGCCCTGTTAGTGAGTTGAGGAAACTCACTGGGAGCAAGACATGTTTTGCACTGGGCGAAGGCACTGGCTAGGCAGGCAAGACCTAGAGAAAAACAGGGAGGCAGTGGTGGGGAGGAGGAGGGAGCATCTTGCATCTTTCAGTAGCAATTAGAACAGCTCAGCTATGCCACCTAACCAGACCTGAAGTCTCCATACTTCGTTCCTAACTCAAAGTCAGGACTAATTAAGATTTGTTTTCAGAAATATCATTAAAGCAGAAATGATACATATACAGAAATTCATGTACCTGAAATAATAATACATAATATCCTTTGGGGAATGCTGACACACAGAGAAGTCAAGATCCACACTTTATAAAATAAAATGTAAAATACATGTAGTTTTGTTAGTGGCTAAACTATTACCCATACAGCTTAGGACCAAGCTGTAGGAGGTGTTCTGATGCCTGAGTTTCCCCTACCACCTGCATCCCTCTTCCACATGGGACATGTCTCCCTCCATCTCAGGACTGTACCAGACTTTGCTATGGCAGATCCGCAGTTTTCCCTCCTAGGTGGCAGCAGCAGCTGGTGATGGCTGGCTGTGTTCAAGCCTAGCTGGTTCTCCCTACAGAGGACCACCTAAGCAACTGTCCCTCTTGCCCTTCTCCACTTACTGTCCTAGGAATTTCCTGGTGAACACCCAAAACTGGTCAGAGACAGCTTCTGAAAGTATTTCGTATCGGGCTGAGAAATAGGATTAAAAGTTTTCAGTTCCTAGTTGCCCAGTCAGTCTTTCCTGCTTGTTACATTCTCAAGAAACAGGCTGTGTCCCCGGTGCCTCAAAAGAAAGCTTTCTCTAGGGAAAAGGATCGGGAGGGGAAAAAACCCCAGATATAAAAAGCATGGCCATAGGCAGCCTCTGTAGGTGAAGAAATGAGATGGTGGAGAGAGAGAGAGCAAACCACCCTAACAACAGAAGATGTGGCTGGTGATAACAATTCTGCCTGTGAGACACTTCGGAGAGGAAAGTGCTTTTGCTCTTTTTTTGCATCCCCCCTTCCCACTGCTAGTCTCTAGAAAGCTGCAGCATTTTCAGCAATATTTTCATCTTTCCATTTTCTTTTCTGCCATAGTCTGCCACCTACTTAGAGGCTGTACTGCAAGCCCTGCTCTGCCCTCACATGTAAGGGAAAAACTGTACTGACCATGCAAAAAGGCGTAGATAGCCGCAAGTTTGCCGTGCCTTTGCTCTTTCCCTCACTGTTCCGAGAGGTAAAATTCAATCATGCCAGCAGACACATCCTTCTTTTTAACGACTTGTACAGGGAGGTATTCTTCATTAAGTTGGACGTGATGGTACAGAACGTATATCCCTGAACCCAGCTCTCCAGCAGTGAACTTTCCCCTTTTCACATTAAATTAATTTACTAACAAAACGTGCACCAGAACAGCTTGCACAAGGTGCACATTAAAATGTGTCTATTGAATTATTCTGCAGTTCTCCATCCACGGGCCAGGTTCTGCTATCCTTACTCATTTGGGTAAATAATTTACCCTCTGAGTGGTTTAATCAACTGCAGTTCATCTTCCTGCTATGGGATTGCAAGTAGCCTGAGGTAACCATCCACAGGAGGGAAAGAAAATGAATCTGGTCCATTTTCATCATATCTAATGGCAAACCTGAACTGGATGCCCTTATTACATTGGGCTTTAGGATATGAATTTTCCCTTTGAAAACTGTGATGGCGAGATGCTATCAGATGGGAGTCAAGGGAGAAAAAAGTGAACGCTGTGGTCTAAACAGAGGCAGGGAACATCTGCAGCTGGATTGCGGAAAGGATGCCAGGATCTTTCTTGCTGCACAGGAACAAACATCAGGGTCTTTGACCTCTTAGGGAAGTTAACAAAGCCAAATATATACAGGCTGTCGCATGGAGCTGACCCCTCCTCAGAGAGGGACGTAGCTTCAGATATTCTCTCAGACAGTTTGTGGTCCCCAGCACCCTCGGCCCCCGTACCCCCTGTCCTGTTTTGGCAAGGTGTTCAATGGGGGGGCTCTGCCGGCTTCCTGCGCGGCTGCCGGGGGAGCCAGGGCACGGGGGGGCCGGGCCGGGGCCAGCCCGCACCCCCGGGCCAGGGGCGGGCAGGGGAGGCCGTGGCAGCTGCTGGGGAGTCAAGGGGTGCCCCATCATGGGGGGGGGGGGGGGGCTAGGAGGGTGCGTTTGTGAATGGGCGCTTCTTCCTCTCCCTCCTTTAGCTGACCCCGGCCGGGTAGAACTGGGGGATTTACTCCGGAATAAACAACTTTCTCCCACCCCCATTTGACGGGAGGCGAAGCTTTGACCAGAAGCAGCCGTCCGTGTCCAGGCTGCCTCTTTCAAAGTGTCGGGCAGCCGCCTGGGTGGGGAAGGCTTCCCACAGCAGCCTCCATCACCCTTCAAAACCTCTTTTATTCCCGGGTGAGAAACTCAGAGGGGAGGAAAGGAGGTGCGGGGGGGGGAGGGGGGGAGAAGCCGCCAAGGGGCTGCCGGGGCCGCTTGGCACCGGGGAGCGCAGACAAAAGCCGGCGGAACTACGTGGCTTCCATTCAAAAGGGGGGCTCCGCCAGGGCAGCCCCGGCCCGAGGAGGGGGGCGGCGGCGGCGGCGGCGGCGGGGGCGGGAGCGGGGCCGGGGCGGCGGCGGCGGGGCGGGGGGCGGCGGCCCCTCGGCGATGGGGGCCGGCGGGGGCTGAAGCGGCCGCCCAAGCCCAGCCCGGGCGCCACGATGAGGGGCATCCCGGGCTTGAAGCGGCTGCGGCTCAAAATCTGGCGGCGATGCACCGTGGTGCTCCTCCTCCTGTGGGCTGCCTGCTGGGTGCTGGTGAGCGCCCTGCTCTTCCTCCTCCACAGGAGCGTCTTCACCGAGCGCTGCACGGACGAGAAAAGCCGCCGGATCCTGGCGAGGCTGGTACGTGCCCCGGCGGGACGCGGGGCATCCCCCGCCGCCCGGGATGGGGCGCCGGGAGTCCGCCAGGGCTGCCGGAGCCCAGCGCCCCGCACCGGCTGCGCCCCCGCCCGCCCCGTCCCGCCGGGGCTCCGCATCGCCGGCGACAGCCCTGCCCTGCGGGGGGTCGGGCCGTCGGTCGGGCCGTCGGTCGGTCGGTCGGCTGCCTCCCTCCCTGCGTCCGTCCCTCCCTTCGCGGGGCGAGGGCAGGTGCAGGCAGCGGCCGGCTCCCGGCGTGGGGTGCGGGTGCGCTTCCCAAGCGCTTTGGAAGGGGCAGCTCGGCATCCCGCACGCTCCCAGGCGGGAGGAAACCCCCCCTCCGGGTTTGGGGTTGGTCTTGTTCTTTTGGGTTTTTTTATTTTATTTTATTTAGCCAAAAAGGTGTTGGTACAAAAGTCGTCTTTCAGAAATGCCACACGGCTTGTAATGCCTCCTTTACGTCTGGCGGGGGCTGGCATTTAAGATGTAGTTATTCGAAATTTAAGAAAGGATTTGGAAATATTCAATAAAATCCCCCCAACCCCAACAACAACAACAAAAACCCAAACAGATTTAGTACTGTGTAGGAAACACTTCGAGAAGAGGAGCAGTGTGGGTTAGTGCTTTGAATTTAATTTTGTTTCTTAATTAAGGCATTCGTAGTGCCGCTGGTTAGGTGAGAAGGGAGCAATCCTAATAGAAAATAATCTGTTACTACAGCAAGCAAAAGCTGACCATAGATTTACCCTAAATTCTGTATAATAAAGGAAGAGAAGCTATAGCCAGTGGTCCTGATAGCGTGTTTTTATTGGCAGTGAGATTCGGTTTCTTTACCCCAGCAGTCAGCTTGAAGTACAGCTGAGCTTGGGATTGCAGCTGAAGGAATGAATCCTGCCTGCTCCTTACGTGGCTGGGAAGAGCACAGAGGTGTGGAGCTGCAAGGAGCCGCCGAGCTCTGGGAGGTCCAGGCCCTTGCCATCACCCCTGCCAGTAAACAGATGGACAGAGACTTCAGTTTGGAGAGCGTCAGGCATGACTTCAAAAGCCCAGGCAGGGATCAGATTTCAGGCGCAAGCTTGGAAAGTTGTCTCTATCACTGTGTGATAGCTCAGTTTCAGACCCCGCTTCCAGAGGAAGAGTGGCTGATATTGCTGTGCTCATCTGGTTCCGTAGGTGAGTCCTCATCTGTTGCCATAGGTGAGACTTCAATAGCATCGTTAAGGTTTGTAAGCCACAGTTTTCCCAGATGATATTAGAAAGGGACTGTCCTTCTTGTGGAATGATTAGGAAACCAGCTCATCTTCATCAGCCCTGAAATAAGTCTTTATACATCTCCTGAGCACGGCATGAGTTTTGCAGTTCTACAAAGTGCAATTGATCTACAAAACAATCTGATAGCTTGAGTCTCACGCCTTTTATTAAGCAAAATTCAACTTCCAAGAAAAACTCTTTTACTAGTCATCTGTCATATTTTTAGTAGGAGATAAGAAAATGAGCTCTTTTGAGCAAGCAGGTGAAAATTGCATGGTTGTATACCCTTTCAAGTGGTATTTCTGAAGGTTTATTCTCTGGAGTAAAACATACATCTGTGGAGACGTGTACTGTACTGGGAAGGCTGGAGTAGCACTGGGCATTTTGCAGAGACCAACTTTAACTCTCAAAAAGACCATTCCTAATGCTGGTCTCATCTTCATTTACACTGAACACGCTAAATCATAGCAATCAATTTCTGTTTTCTCTGGAGAAATCCATTAATTTTGATGCCATTCAAAACCTTGCTCAGTATTGCATTTACATAGAAGTACTTGGTCTCAGGCCTGATCCACGCAAAAGGGACAGTTGGTACAGTAAGTTATTTAAATTTATATAAAACCTTAGTGGGGCTTACCCTAATTTAAACTTTTACATAAATTTAAACCCAGCTCTTTTAACTTATCTTGATAAGTGTACTAAGGATATTAAAAATTGTGTAGCCAATTTTAAACAGAAACAGACGAGCAAGTCCAAACCGTGCTTGTGTTTGCATTTTTGTGCAGTACAGCTGCTTTTGTATAAGGCTTTTGACTTAGTATCGCTTTCATATTTTAGTTTTAAAAATCTGGCACTTAGTGGCTTTCAAAGGGCGCTCATTAGGTAGATTTAAAACTGTCATACCGACAGATCTCAAAATGCAGCCATTGAGACGGGGATGGCAGTGTGGAGGACCATTTCTGGAAGATTTCTTTGGGGAATTGATTCTTCTTTTTATCAGCACTCATCACGATGATATAAAATCTTGTATGGTAAAGTTTGCAGTTAGTTCAAAGGTTCCTGGGTTGGTAAATAATAAACGGACCATCTTTTCATTGCAGGGTAATCTGCATCACTTGGTTAAATGTTTTCAGACCACCAACATGTGCTTTGATACAGTAAAATGCAAGCTAGTACACTGGGGAGCACAAGAGTACCAGCTATGCCAATAGGGTGGAAGACTGTCTTGTAAAACTGTATGACTTTGGAAAGGACGTCAGGGTCAAATAATTGCTTCAACACAAACTACCAGTGCAGCCTGTGCCTAAAAGGCTGGTATGATCTCTGAATGTCTCCAAAAAGGCGAGTTAGGGAAGGGCTGTTCGTTGTCTTTGCAGCACTGGACAACAGCATTCATTCGGTTCTGAGGTCTGTGCTTCCAAGGTTGGTGGAGGGAAAAAAGGACAGAAGAAACGGGGAGGGAATAAAACCACAAAAGTCATCCGGGGGATGAAAAAATAAGAATTATAGTGGGAGGGCTGGGGAGCTAAGCTTACATAGTGTATTATGCTTAAGGCAAAATGTGAAACACTGGAAGTTGGAATAATGGGGGAACGTGAAGGTGCAGTCAGTCTTTGCTGACCTTCTAAGTTATAATGAACAGGAAACTGGGGAGATTTTTAAAGCCATTGAGTGACTCATGAAGTGCTACATTCTGTGAGTAGAGAGAGACACCTTGAAGATTCTTCAAACTCCTTGATTGCTTATTTGAAGAAGCACTTTTGAAATTCTTGCTTACATTGGTGACCAGCAGAGAGCTGGTAGATCTGGAGGGTAGATCTGTGTTTCATCACTGTGAGACCAGGAACTCCTTGGTCAAGTCCTGTTTCACAGATCCTCATCTGCAAAACGCTGTGCAAGTTCAGTGTAAGAGGAATCAGATTCGGAGACTGTTTGTCAGGTACTGGGTTAATAATCCAAGATTTATAGGTTCAACTCGAACAGCAGACAAGCTCTAATCAGCAGCCAGGTTCAAAAATGACTCACCTGCTATGCCTGGGAAATGTAAGTGAGGCTATTTTTTTCCACAACTACTTTTTCTCATTAATGCCATTAAGACTGCTGTGATGGCAGCACAAGAAAATAAGCTGCATGTTCACATGTTTGACTGCAGGTCTTCTGGGCATGTGTTCTTCTAGGTGAAAGAGGTCTATGCGGATGGACCCTCTAAGAGTGGACTTGATGGACCACAGTAAAATTGTCCACAGGGGCAAGTGTTCACCCATGTGGATGCAATTACAAGATTAAGTCCTATATTCTCTTACTGTAGCAGAAGAAGAATTAGGTTGTGGTCTTCTCAATAGGACAACAATGATTTTAAATGTGATTATACTTAAGCTCCAAAGAAAACCCCCAATATTCCTTTTGTTTTTAATCATCTTTCTAATATTGCCTGGAGTTCCAGATGGTTCCTAAGCTACTTCTGCTGTGGAAATTACATTTTCTACTTAAAAAGAGAAAATAAATTTGTATTGCATTCATAGGAATGGATTTTCAAAAGCAAGCACATTGATCTGCATGCTCTGAAGTCTGGGGACAGCGCAGATAGTCTGCTTGACCATCCTGATGTGGATGTGGATGTGGATGCAGATGTGTGTGTTTCACACAGGCACATCACCCTGGACTCAGGGTCAGGACAGTCATGCTAGAGTTTTCCTACCTGGCTCTTCTTGCTGGCATTGAATGTTCTCATTTGGTCTGTGAGAACATCAGAGTATAAATAAATTCTGTGCCTGTCTGAACTGCCCTCACTGAGCTGCTTTAGTCAATTCATCGTCATTCTTGGATTTTGGACTTAATCCTCCACTCATTCCCTAGTGTGTTGTTTAAGGTTGGGCTCTGAATGTTGCCTGGCATCAGAATGTATTCCTCACACCTCAGAGGTGCACACCTCAGAGGCTGTTCTCCGGAAATACATCAATCAGTTGAATTTTATGATCATGTTTCTTGTGTACGTAACAGCAAGTCACAAGTGAGGTGGGGGTCAGGCAGCCATTGCAAGTACTGCACATGCAGTGGGAGCTGCCAACTTGCTTAAATTAAGGTTCAAATGCCAGAAAGCAATGAAGAAGGCTGACACTGTCAAGCCGCCTCCCAGATGTTTGGCTTCCTACACCACTAGAGTCTATTCCCCTTTCACCAGAGACCTCTGATCATCCCCTCTACTGATTTGCCCAAAGCAGTCCCTGCAGCTGCACTTCTGAATGCCCATAGGAATATACTGACTGCCTACACTTTTTGGAAATGATAGTGTGGAAACAATTATGGGTTGAAGGGAGGACTGGTAAGGGAATCCTTGCAGTTCTTGTATGAATTTGCAGTGACTGCTTAACTATCAAGCAGCAGTTCCCATGTTTCCATGAGCTGATTTTTTTCCAGGTTTAAAAATATAAGCATTTCATTCATATCAGAATGTCACTTCTGATAAGTGCATATAAAAACTGGAAAAGTCATTTTGTCCTACAGCATTTCCATATTTAAAAATTTTGAAAGTTCTTGGTCCAAGAGGCATTGAGCGCAACCTCGGTTTCCTGGTAATGTGGAACGAAGTTCTTACAGCTTCACTCAGGGCATGTTGAATGCAAGGTTGAAACATCCAGGGCTGCGGAAGGTCCCAGCAATCCAGCTACCCATGGATTTTCCTATAGTTTAAGTGTGGATGATGTTAAGTTATGATGCTCTGAACCTTCCAGAGAAGTCCTGACTTACACTGGAAGTTATCTCCTGTGCCTTAAAGCGTTACAGCGCAGAATCTCACATAGTGCAGCCAAATGTGCTGAAAGCTTGTCTCACTGAATTCATATGTGGCAAGAACTTAAGAGTAACAGGTCATCTAGAGCATTTCATTGCCCCAAAGAAGCCTGTCCTCTACCATCCCAAAATCCCCATTTTGAAGCAAGATTCCCCCTAGTAAAAGGTCTCTGCAGACTTCTGAAAAACCACTGAATAACCCAACGGTTGTAGAAGGTGTGGGCTTGCGGTACCACGACTGCTGCAAGACTCTTGAGCGTAGGACTATTGCTGATTCTTTGCTTTTCTTCTAAGTGGTCCACAGGTGTATGGTCCTGCTATGACTATTCTGCTCTTTCACTCCAGTGTCTTGACTACAGCAGTGGAACCCTGACTGGCGACCTCTGTGAAGACCTGTGTGTGGCACAGAAGCTGGTGTACAAGCACTGCCTTTACTATGACAGAGGTAAGAAGGTCATCCAGGCTGACTGGAGAGGCCAGCCCATCATCCTGAAATCCAAAAAGGAAATCTTCTCCAGTTATGAGCATCTCAGTATGCTAGAGGAGGTGGAAACACAGGATATTCCTGAAACAGAGCTTCTACTGATGGTAGCCTTGGAGGTCAAAAATGTCCTGGGGCTAGAACTGTCTAACAATACCATGGGGCCCCTGTGGACAAGGAAGAAGGGACCACGCTGGAAAGCACAGGTGGCCAGCATGTGGTCCTTGCTCCAGCAGGAAGAATATATCTACTTCAGTTTGCTGCAGGACTTCAGCAAACACGTGCTGCGAATTATTGGCTCTTGTGGACACTTTTATGCTGTGGAGTATCTCACAGCTGGACATGCCTGGCATAAAACTCTTTTTCCCTTGGAAAATGTGGTCGGTCCCTCCCTTGCTGGCCACAGAAGCAAGGTGAGAGCCATCATTGACATTGCGCTCAGCTTCCTGGACATGGTGCAGCATTTTGATAATGACTTCTCTCACCGACTTCACCTGTGTGACATCAAACCAGAAAACTTCGCTATCAGGCATGATCTCACGGTAAGTTGAGTCTTTGGGGTTACGTTGCAGCAATTTGAGGTCAAATTCTAGTCTGCAAGTGGCTCCTCGTACAGCTTTAGGCCAAGTTTTTGTAAAATCAATGCATTTCCAACTGACAGGGGAGTTTCTCTACTGCTTTTTCTCCTTTCAGTATCATGTTTCAGAGTGCTAGATCCTGCTACTTGTTTCGAGAACTGTTTGCTCAGTTCTGATTTGTTTCACCTCCTCAAAGGCACCAGCACAGACAGGGTCCCTTGGACGCGGTGAGGAGTACCTCCTGAAGGCAAGGAGATCTCAAAAGCTGTAATGTGAGTCACAGCAACTCTTTCTGGTAGCGATGCTGAAAGGAAGAACTGTTTGAATTTGAAAGCTAAGGCTGAATTCTCTGACCTGGCACAAGGAGAGCTCCCCACATACAAACACATACATCTTTGTGCTTTAGTGTTCAGCTTATCTGGTCTGGAAATGATCCAAGGACGGCGACGTGAAACTCCCTGGTACAGTTACTCTTCGACTTTTTGTTGTACAGCTGTAACTCAGACCTGAATAGCTGTGCATGTTTTCTAAATAGTTTTGTAGCTCAGCACCACATTGCTGAGTGTATCTTGCATTCATTCTGTGGACAGAAATTCCACTGGTTTCAGTGGGAATTGTGTGTATGGGCTGGAGGCACTGTGCAATAAGTGTTTGAACTAGACTCACAATTTGCGGTGACATCAGTGGAGTTTCTGCACTCTGAGTGAACATAAAGCATTTTCAGGAACTTGAATGCTGTTTTCTGTACTCACTGAGTGTTAACGTAACACTTGCATCTTCAGAGTACTAGACAAACATTGCCTAAACTTATAGCCATTAGGAGCAATTAGAGTGCTTCCCCTTCACCCTTCCCTTCCCTCCCGTTGTTTATTCAGGTGCAATACAGCGGCTGAACTGGGAATGGGTGAGGAGCTACAGCAAGAAACTAAAAAAGCGTACTAGCGTTTAGGCAAAAAGTGGGGTACAGCAGGGATTCCTCAAGGCAGGCTTTGCCCATCTTTTTAAGTTACACAGGGCTGTGACTGCCTGTGGCTGAGCACACACCAGAGCATCTGTTCTACCACCTGCTTAGAGGAAAAGAGATTTCATTTAGGAAAAGAGAAAGAATATTGGCTATGTCTTCCCTTATGAGTTTTCTTGGTGAAGCTTCCTTCTCCAGGATCCTCCCGTGACTTCTGGGGTCCAAAGAGACAGCAGTCACCTTCTGGCATAGGAAAGTCATTTAGTATTTTCTAGGAGAATGGATTAAAAAGGCAAAAAGTGAGACGCTGCTCTCCCAGTTGTGAGTTACTTACAGCCTGTTGGTATCGCGTGTTTTCACCCCACTGGGCTGGGAGACAGGAGATATGGACAGAAAGATGCGGGGAGGGGGGAACACACAGAGCGAGCTTCTGGTCAGTGAAGAAGGAAGGAGAGTGAGAAGCAGAAACTCTAGGTGGTTTTATCAGCCAGATCCAGAACAGGGACGCAGCAAGGCAGCCTCTTTTTTTGTCCCTCTTATTTGTTCTAAGCAATTTTTTCACTTGCTTGTTCCTTGTGCTCTCTATAGGATAACAATAAACACCCATAATAATACCACTGTTTCTCATCCTAGCAACGAGATTGCTAATACCCAAAGAAATGTGCCAGGAGTGCAATAGTTTTCCTTTGAGGATTATTTTCAAATGGTGGGGATAAGCCTCTGGCCCTCACTCTAGCCTTCACATGCTGTTCCTGCAGCACGGAGGGGAGAGATCACTGCCTGGTAGATCACCCAGGGTAATCTGAAGCTGCCATGGAGCTGCATAAGGGACAGAGTTGGAAGGAGGTCTGGGTGAATATACAGTGCTCCAGGAGAGCTGCTTATTTTACCAGCACCTCAGAGCAAACTAGAAAGATTACAGCACCTTAAACATGACTTTAAATCAGGTCAGGAGCTAAGTTAGGTTCTTCCATCATTTCCTTAGGTACCTTCATCATCAATTACAATCATAACAAACCCCACCAAAATGTAGCTGCTTACAGGTGAAATATGTCACCCAGCTCTGTCTTCACAGGGTCTGGCTGGATGCCCACACATTTTTGTAACATATGAACTTCAGTGAAACCACTGAAGCCTTTGGCAGCCACGCATTTGGGAAGCAGGGCGCTTTTTCCTAGCAGACCAATTGATCAGGTTATCAAAGGTTCTTAGTGGGAGCAGAGACCCCACCAGGGTGCTGATACAGTGACCCTAGGGCTGGGAAAACTCTGCACCACTTTTACTGTCTCTTCTCCAAAGAAGTGACCAGCAAAACTGCAGAAAGCCTAAGGAACTAAAGAAGAAAAGAAAAAAAAATTTGCCTGTCCAAACGTGTGAAATTCCTTAGGCTGCATCATCATTATCAAGCTGTCCAAGAAGCTTAAAAATACTTGAGTTTTTAAGCTATGCCTCATCTCTTTAAGATTTTCCCCGGGGAAAAAGTAGAATAAAATGAAGATTAGACCTTGTTCTTTCTCTTGCCTGTGGAAGGTTTATTTGGCCTTCTACCAGACCAGACATCTTTAGTTCCTGGGGTTGATCCAGCTGCTGCTCCAGCCACGCAGTTCAGCCTCCCCTGTTATCTGGGGGGGGGGGGTGTGAATGTTAAAAATAAGACTATCGTTTGAGCCCAAGTAACTCTACTTTGCCCAGGTCCCAGACATTTTCCTCCATGAAAATGTATTTGTCAACTGCTGCAAGGGAGAGTCTCTGACCCTGACTGTCAAGTGTCAAGCGGAGCTCTGGGCGTATGCTGATTGCTGCATCCATGGTGCCGAAGGCAGGCTGCGTTCACTGTGGTCACCCACAGTTTGTCTCATGTCAAGCAGCTGCTGTCCCATTACCGGCTTCCTTTCTTTCCCTGTTTATTGCTGTGGGTTTTTTTAAAGTGAAGTATTAATGGGTGGAATGACACTGGCAGAAAACTGAGACCACAGCCCTTCACTCCCAAAATGGTTTCAAACCTAGCACAGGCAGCAGCTCTGCAGACCTCTTTGTGCTGCATATTCTTTGTGTTGCAAGCCTTGTGTCAGGGTGAGAAAACTGAGTCATCCCTTCAGCCTTTGCTTTTTCTGCTGAGACCAGCTGCTGACGGGACTCTGTTATGGACCATATTTCTGGACAAGCAGAACAAGAACCACGCACAATAAAAGAGTCAAACCACAGCAAACAGGACTGAGCAAAGCAGTCTTGACTTTCAACAGCCTCAGGGGTCTCTCTACAGCTGAGCAGACCTCAAACCCACTGAATGCAATGGCAGGATTGGAGGGGCTGTACCAGGTATGGGTACTTCTGTACATCCCACTTCTCCTCTCCACACTGATAAAGTCAGGGGTTTAGTCTGGACGGTGAATTGCGAAATGATAGCATCTGGCCTGTGGGTAATTTTGCACCGTCATATAATTAAAAGGTTGAGTTGCCATCTGCATAAGGTGCAAAAACAAGTAAATCAGTCTTCAAGCTGGATGGTCCTGGTATAAGGCAGATCAATCCAGCTGACCCCAGGGATGCATATTGTCCACAATTAATTTTCCCCTTCCTCGTGCCGTAAGCATTGGTTGTTTTTCTTTCAAAAGTGGTGTTTATAAGACTAGTCCAGCTCAGTTAAGTTAAATAAAACCCTTTCATTGTGATCCCAGTTCTCCACTGGCAGATGCTCTCAGCACAGCATTTCCAAAAGCATGCAGCAAAGAATGCCTGCACAGCTCTGTCCCTCAGGCTGTCCTGTGCCAGATCTGATGGCTTGTTTTGATCTGCAGGTGGTCGCTATTGATGTGGATATGGCCTTTTTTGAACCCAAAATGAGGGACATCCTTGAACAGAACTGCACAGGAGACGAAGATTGTAATTTTTTTGATTGCTTTTCAAAATGCAATCTGAAAATCAGAAAATGTGGGGCACAGAGAGCCAATAACAACTTGCAAGTGAGTAGACACAGCTGCTTTATGCATCCATTTCTTTTAAAATCACATTGACTGTAAAATGCCTGGTATGTACGAGGAAACTGTGAGATGAAAACAGTCAGGTTTTTAAATGTGGCCACATAAGTGCCAGTCCTGCTCAGAAATCCCATCTTGGGGCACACAAACAGGTCTTTATATTCACTAGAGTTTATTTGCCATATTTTTGTGTAGCTGTTAGCCCAATGCCTCAGCCAGGAGAGTGAAGAAAGCGGGCATTACTGTCTCCACTAATGGTAAAGCCAGGGCTGTCCACGTGTAAGCAGCAGGGGGGCTATGGCTGCGATTCTCTACAGACCATGTACACCGATGTAGTGGAAAAGGGAGTCCATGGGGTTTTTGGCCCTGGGATGAGGTGTGAGAGGCACTAGCAGAGCAGAGAGGCTGGGGCAGTGTAGCTTGGCGGCCTTTTGCCTGGTTCTCGCACCTCTTCACTGTCACCACTTGCTCTGCAGACGTGAAAGAGCAGTCTTGAGACGAAGGGGGATTCCTCAGCTAGAGCATAGCCTTTGTGGATGCTCCTTTTCTGGCTGGAGGCATTTTGGATTCAGATGACATTTTGCTACAGTCCTAGGGAAGCAGCAGGGCAGTAGTTGTAGCTCCTAAAAGACAACAATCTGCTCTTTCCCTTTCTTCAGGTAATTTGTGACAAAATATTCCGTCGCTGGTTTTCCCCAAATCTCAGAGGACCGTTGGTTTCCCTCCCCCTGCAGCTGCAGCTGCAGAAGGCTGTGCAGGAGTGTGCCGAGCCGGGGCACGTGGACGCTGCCGGGCACCAGAGGACTCTGAAATCTCTCTCCGAGTTATACCAGCTGCTTCAGGTCACTCAGCGAGAACTGCAAAGGGCAGAGTAGACACAAAAGGCAGAACTGCAAGGACCGCATCCCAGCCACTGCTAAGGGACACTGTGTACAAGGCAGCCCATGTTTTCTTTCTCTCTCACTCTTTCACCCCTCCTACCCATTCTATTACATTTACAGCACAGCAATTGTTTTTCTCCTATGCAAATGAAATTCATGGCTGCAGGTGCAGCAAGTCCTGTTAATATCCTTTCAAGTGTGAAATTGTTTTACATTACCTGCATTCGTTCTTGCTTATTTTCCTGAGCTCCTGCTAGCCCTCTCCATCAGCATTCAGCGCATCGTTTGCTTACCAAGAGCTGTAGTCACTGCTCAGATAGCATCTGTCTGCGTGCGGTGCTCAGGGTGAGGGTGCATTTACAGAAGAAAAGTGTGAGTGCAGCAACACAAATGTCAATAATTAATACAGTGGGTAGGTGGCTGTGGATAGGTACATGCATGGTGTTTGTTTTAATTTCTCTGTAGAATAACGGTTTTTTAAATTAGGGACGGAGAGCTCTGTGTGAAAAAACAGTCTCAAATAGGGAAATGTATTGTCACACGAGTGAAGAGTTGCTTTCGTACAAAGCAGTCCCTTCCGATGTCCCCGAAGGCATTTTCTCTGGTGTGTTGCATTACCTGTGCCGTAGCTAATTTTCTGGGGAGAAATTGTACAAAGGTACTTAGGACTCTTTTAAAGCAAAATAATTATAACCCTTGCTGAGTTCCCATGTGGGTACTTATATTCTGCAGTGGAGAGGTACGAATAATGCCACCGAATTTTCCCATGTGAACAAGCCCTTAGGCACTTGTACATCAGACCACTTGATAAGAAGCACTCCTTTGCCAGAGAGCAGAATCACCCAGGAATGCCAACAATCTGTCCTTTGCACTGAACAGAACAATATCCAGACCCATAGTTTTCTTACAGAGTTGTTTTTTTTTAACGAAGAAAGGGAAATTTTTCATAAGAATTCATTATTTTGCAATCAGTTACATAAATAAAGATCCCTAGATTAACTTAAAATCATTAACTTTGCCTTTAAAACATGTGTAGCTGTGGCTGGAGAATCTAACGTACGGGTTCAGAAGACATTGCATGTGTTTAGGCCCAACATTGTGCAATATACTCCTGAGCTGGTTTTGGCGTGAACACATCACAAAAGCAACAAACAGAAAAACCAGCAGCCTGTGACCGCCCTCAGCTCAGAAGGACGCTGCAATATTAAGATTGACAATGCTGGTTTGTGGGTGTGAGACACATAACAGCACCTCATCTTTTTTGGTTTTATATCCCTCAGCCTTATGACAACCCTGAAGCCTGTGAGCACTAATTATACATAAACTTTCCATTTCTGGAGTGGTTTCTTAAATGGATGTTAAATTGCCTGTGACCAGAAAAATGTAAGCTGCTTAGGAGACCTTAACACTTACCCAAAACTAGCTCAAATTTTCAGACTAGTGCTAGGTTTTTTTCTATTCCTTGCAATAAGCTACTGTAATTTTAAAAATCACACAAGCTCTCAACAAGCTCATAGCGAGGACAACGTTGGCTGCCTTGCCTGGGGCTCTACTGAAGACAAGCTGCTGCTAAGCTAGAGCTACAGGTTAGGAGATCCTGACCGGTAAAGTTGTGCTCAGCCCACACTTCTCTAACCAAGGAGACAGACAATGCTTCAATACTTTAAGATCACCCTTGGCAGAAGCAGGAAGGCAAAGCAGAATAAGAGGAAACCCAAATTCCAGAACAAGCCCTGTTACAAAGTCGTCAAACTGATAGAGAAGAAAATGAGTAAGGATAGAATCAGATTATGGTAAAGAGTTGGGGGCAGATAAAGTATCGGGTAGAAAGAAGATGAGGAAGAATGAAGGAGAAATAGGAAAAATGAAGTAAAAAATATGGCCCACTTTGTGAAAACTTGATTTATGACATAAAAGCAAATAAACTGGCATTTAGTCTGAGGAAGAAGAGACTGAAGAGAGCATGGTAACATTATTCAGAAACAGAAAGAGGCTGATAAAAAGACAGTAGAACTGTCCTGTCCAGATTTCGTTGGTGGATATGACAAGCAATGAGCTTAAATTGTAGCAAGGAAAATTCTGGCTAGACATTTTCTACAGGCTTTCTAATAGTAAGAAGCAGTGGAGATATGGCACAGATCATTCGGGAAGACTTCAGTCTTCATAAGTTGTGATTTTTAACTACAGACAAGAGTGAGCGTCTGTCAGGAATGATGTACATGCAGCTACATTGATGATCCTGCCTTTAGGTAGCCTTTTATCTCCAAGTCCTGTGATTCTGTTATTTTACCAGCTTATGTTTTTGCTCTTGTGACTCCCTCACAACAAAATCCACCCTTCTGAGACACGGGGATGGGTAACTCTCCTTTACCTTCCATGTGCAAATCCACGGGGTCCCCTGGGAAGGGAAAGCACAGAAGTCTCCTGCTGTGCAAATTATGCTACAGAGCCTGGTGGTGTGATCAGGGTTTGTGTGTTCCCCACATGACCTCCCTGCTGAAGGCACTGATCCTTGCTAGGTCAGCGTGATGTGGTCTGTACCCCCAATGCTGCTGGGGAACCTGAAGATCTTCTACGTTATCCGTTTCCTGTTTCCTTGGTCCCATGAATTCTTTCCTGCTTCCCAAGCCTGCAGGATGCCCTCAGGGAAAAGCAAGCATCACGCAGACACTCGGTGCTTGCGGCAGTGTCACGCTCCAGCGTGGCAGGGCTCCCCTGCCCATTTTCAGGTTTGCATTTCAAACGGGCTAAATTTCTGTTGGATGTGTGGTTTCAGTTTTAAAACAGGTGGAAAAAAAACATAGTGAAATGAAACCAGCCAAACGCTGGTGGAATGTCACTCTGCTCAGAAGGTCCTTCTCTTTGGCAGGTGTGAGGAAGGGACGCTGCCTTTGACAGATTTCTCCAGCCCCCCCAGGGCCTGGCTGCAGCTGCCTCCACCTGGCAGGGACCTGAATCCCCCACACCACACCCTTTCCCAGGTCATTAGGTTTCACTTCTTCTTTTCAGGATACAGAGAAAAATCCTCAGAAACCTCTCAAGAGCAACACAAGTGGGCTATTTGTACTTGGCTGGGCTGTGAGATTGCATATCGCTGATGCAGCCAGCTCTGGCTGGCTTTGGAACACCTTCACCGGTGAGTGGGAAGACAAGGAGAATCTGACAGGCTGTGTGAACACAGGGCTTGATTCTTCAGTGCCCCCTGCGTGCCTTCTAAAGTCACTCAAACCTGGGAAATGGGAGAGAAACATACTACCAGTGAAGCAAAATAAATATTCTGGCTTCTTTAGCACAGGTACCACTGATGAAACCAGGAATAAAACAGTAGTCATGCCTTTCTCTCCCTGGGACAGAAAGAAAAAAAGTGAAGGTGCTGGTTTAATTGCCATTTACCTTAAAGAGACACGTGTAAACTGCATTATTTTACACCCATCTTTTATGTCGGAAATCTCTATACAGGTATCTGACAACGAAGAACCAGGCTCACACGTCCCTTCCAACACAGCCCTTTTTGTACTGCCTTGGCAGCACTGCCCACCAAAACCAGCCCTGGCATAAAGAGACACCCAGCTGGCTCATACTTCCGAGGGCACAGCCAGGTCAGGCGGGTGTTGAATGAGAGTCCCGTGTGCTGTTGAACCCGGGCTGTTGGCACAGTTCGTTGCAATACAACAGCCAGCAGTGATAGCTGGGAAATTCTGCAGTGAAACAGTCCTGGGGTATGTTCAGAAAATTAACAAGTTGTCAAAAATTAAATCATGCACTACGAGAGTCTCCTTAAAAAAAAAAACCAACCCCAAGACACAAGAAATCCTCAGTTTGAAATGCTTTTAGGTCAGTTTTGAAAATATCTAACATACTCAGTTTTGACAGTTCCTATAGGGAAAAATCTGCAGGTTATTTTCCCAATTCTAGTTAATTCATACTGAAAAGGTTTGCAAAATAAAAAGATGAAGATTGAAATGACTCACAGTTTAAAAAACAGTGTTTTGCCTGCTCTATGAAGTGAAGCTGGTTAGTAACCCCATCACTTTCTGATGTTTACTTTTCATCCCGATTCAGACGAGAAATTTCACAAAAGCTCAAAATCTTTTGCAGAGAATTTTTCACCCAGCCCCAGTGGTCAGATCTGGACAAGAGGAAGTCCACATATAGTTTTTGAAGTCACCTTTGCTTCATACTTAATTTTTTGTGTACTGTTTGTGACTTTAACTTGGGCTGCAAGGGTTTCTGCTTGATTTCTCTCACTTTCAGGTGTCTCCAAAGCACCTGTCTACTGGCATCCCTGTTTGGTGTCTAGCTCACTGCAGCTTTGTGAAATCATGGACTACATAAGATTCTTTGCACTGTTCATCCCCTCCATATAAAAGATGACTCCTCTTATATAGGTTCACTAATAGCATTTGGCTGCATTGGGAATGGCCACTTAATCCAAGACGGCTGTTCCCATTCAATTGATCTCAGCCCCATCTCTTTGCTCAGTCAGTCCGTTCCTGAATCCTTTTCGCCCTATAAAAGTGGCACTACCTCTTGATTAATTTCTACCACTTGCTACATTAGTGCCTTACTCAGCAACTTTCTCCCCATATTTATGGCTCTCTGTGGAACAGGAATGGCATTGAGTCATTGTTTATTCCTTCTTTGCATCTCAGTTACCAGCATGTGCTTCAACTCTTCAATAATCTAAATACACTGTCTTTTCCCACATTTTACAGAAGGTGAGTCCAGTTGGAGGCCTCACCTTTAGGAAAGATAAATTCAACCCTTTGCTCAGGATTTTCACAGAACCACTACTTCTTAAATGCAGATTTTTGTCCAATTGGCATCGTGTGCTCTGCAAAAACATCCGCAAGCAATAGTCCTGCACTAGGGTGATGTGAAACAGAGCAAAACTTCTTAGCCCAAAGGATTTCTGTGGCCTCCCTTGTGTTTTGAGGTTGACTTAATGGTGACTAACCCAGAACTGCAGGTCATTGCCATAGCCACAGTTCTTCATATAGAGACTACTACGCCCTAGTGTGAATTCACTGACCCTCTGTTCGCTGAGAGCATTGAGATACACTACTCAAGTCAACAGATATAACTAGAGATATTCGGGACAGGGGGAGAAGAAAGGGAAGGGTTTGGGGTTTTTTGATTGGAAATATTGAACAAAACCTACAGGTGAAAAATGGGATCAGGGGCTTGAAGGAGTTAGGGATTCCTCACTGCTTTTTTTTTTCCTTTGGTTGAAAAGTGTAGACCCAAGCTGCAAAAAAAAAAAAAGAATTAAAGAAGTCACATACCATGTTGCCTGTCTTTCAGCAGGTCATATTGTTGCATGTACTGGGCAGGAAGGTGATAAATTGCAACTTTTAATAAATATCAGTCTGTAACATTGGAGCCTTGTGGTTGTAATATCAGTTTACACATCTGGACAACCAACTGTAACAAAACCCATAAGCAGTATCGGAGGAAGTGTACAATCAGATTAGGCATCTTGGCAGATGCTCTCGGAAGGCTAGTACAGATGAGAGATGAAAACCCTCTGTTGTGGCTCACCTGCAGTGAGTCCAAGCAATAAGCAGAGTCACTCTGCGGGAGCCTCCAGTCACTGCCACTTTCCAGGATCCTCAGTGAAATCAGGAGGAAGGCTACTAGGCTTTCAGTAGCAGAAAAAGGCAGCAACACATAAAGAGGGAGAGAACGAGTTGCTCGGAAGTATGAAAATCCAGGGCAACTGAACTCAGAACTGAAGCTAAGAAGAGACCCTGCGCTGAAAAATCAGGGATCGTCAATAAATTGATTGGAAAAAAAAATCCCAAACAATTCCATTGTAGTTCTTTAAAATAAAAAAGAACAGCAGCACAGGGGATATACTGCCGGCATCTCCAAAGCCATTTGTTGTACGTGTCTAAGGATCTGTCAAGTAGACTGCGGAGCTCTATAATGACGTCTGCAGCCTAAAGGCTAGACAGAATAAAATAGCTTAGCAAAAGCTTTTAGAACTACTATTTGCATAAATGCGGAAAACTGCCCTAATTAGTAACAGCCTGTGTTAGCCAAAAAAAGGAGAAAAGAGCGCTTTTCTCAGTAAAAGGTTTATTATGTCTATGAATTAAAGTATGGCAAAATGCTGAAATCCCTGAAAGGCTATGATCCATGATCCTGTGGTTTGTTTAAAGTTTTGATCCTGCAGGCTTGGGCCCCTAAACAGCAGAGTAATTGCTGAGCTCCTTTAAACTCTGTGATTATTGGTGCCTTCTGCAATATACTTTGAGCTCTTTTTTCTGTAAACTGGAGGGGCTTTTTCCTATACTACAAATGTGCCTAAGTGGTGACGGCAGCCAGAAGGATGTGCATATGATCCAGTGCATAATCACTTCCACAAGCATCTGCTGCTAGTGCTTTCAAGATACATGTAATCCAAGCTGGAGACTATTGTGAATACCTCTCATTTTCCCTTTCTGGTTCCTTAGCGGTTTGCTTGTAGCTGGTTAGAAACAGAATCCCCCATCCTGCTTAACTTGGTTATAATCTCTCCAAGATTCATGCTACAGCAGGAAAAGACCAAACTGCACTGGGTTCAGTATGGGTTCATTCTCTTAAAGGTACGACATGCAGAGCTGCAGGAAAGAACAGAGGTTAATTTTTATTTCTAAAGAAGAGATTCTCCAGCTAAATATAAGTAGCTGAAAAAACAGATATTTCAACCAGTATCCCCTGTAGATTTATGAATTAACATTTGTCTGTATTTGCATAATCTAAAGCCCTCTGCTCCTTTCCCATTCAAAAGAAAATTGAAAAAGCAGAGTGTGTTTACTACGCCAAATTTCACAGGGATGCCAATTACCTCTTTCCCATTTCTGTGTCAGACATTTCAGGTTGTTTCTTTGTCCTTAGGAAATGGATTTTTTCCATTATCCCAAGAAAGTGAATGTCTGGAAAAATACTGTTTCCAAAGCTGTTTTTTTCCTCTTATTCAAGGGTTATTAAGCACCATTCTAATCTCGCAGAGTGTTATCAGTGGCTAGATATTTATTACATGAAACCAGAGCCTGATTAACGGACTCAATCTCTAACAATAACTAAATAAATATCCATGTAATTACTCCAGCGTTCAGAACTTTGCTTTTAATGGAACGATACCAGTATTATCCTATCTGATTCTAGATTACATATGTACAAGCAAGTAAGTGCTTTGCCAAACTTATGTTCAGATATGCTTTCACACAGATTAACACTACAACTGACTCTTGGCAAAACTGTGTATCTGGACAGGAGCATAGAGGAACAAAAAATAACCCTTAGAAACTTATATCCATGGTCTTTCTTTTAGTCGTCATACTCAATTGTTTGTGGAGTAAAGGCAGTGCGTGTGCACACAGGTATTCATGCATCTGTTTGTTGAACTACAACTTTGTGTAACAAATGCTCTGTGAAGAGTCCACAAATGCCTGGTATTTTTATTTTTTCCTATTATATTCTATATAAATTGGGAAAATGCAAGGGTGATTAGCAACATGAATGAGCATCACACAGTGTAGAGAAATAATGAAAAATTAATGGAATGCTTAATCAAATTCTGCATTTTTACCCACTGATTTCACTGAGCTTTCTTAAGTGGTGAAAGAGTTAAATTTGTTGGATCACATTCTAGTCTCCAACTCCTAGAAAATATCAGATGGACAGTATTAGATTAGCCAAAGCAATATCGCTGAAGAGGCATCAGAAAATGCAAGTATACTGCATGAATTTCCATTGCCATTTCAGTAGATATCTCTCAAAAGCGAAGAAGTGAAGCCAAGAGCTGGACAGGACAGTGATAAGCACTATTGAAATGCCTGCAAATGGACTACATTAAATAGCAGGGACAGATCTTCAGTCCCACCTCATTCTTTTTGCTTTCTTTTCTCCTTGCATATGCACTTACACGAAGTCACATGTGGTATTAGCATGTTTTAAGGCTCAAGGTGGATTTACACCAGCATAACTCACTGGCATTTCAGTGCGTGCTCTTGATTCACGTCAGCAGGAGAGCGAGAGCAGGAGCTCCTTGCATTTTAAATGGCCAGAGGTAGGAGTAATATGAGCAATAAGCTCATTTAATAAACATGAGAATGCAGAAATTTCACTACAGCTCAGAGCTTTTTTTCTTTCCCTAGCTGAAATCTCTGTGGAAAGGGTGGCACATGGCTGTGCTGCCCCATAAGCGATCCAGGGATGCTCCTCAAGGACCACAGCACTGTCCATCACCACCACTTCACCGACTCTGGCTCAGCAATGGCATCTGGCATGCTGGTGATGGGGCTGTGGCTCCACTCACGCCTCAGCCACCGCCTCTCAGCTCTAGGGCAGGGCAGGGGGTACAGGGGGCACAGGTTATTCTCTCCTGCACCTGGATGATGAGCAGATAGATCAGGCCAACCTGCTGGTTGAAGGCTGTAGCTCAGCCCCTCTCCTCTGATAGCACTCATCACTAGGCAATGAGTTACAAGTGTTCACTCCCCCAGTCCTTGAGTGCAAGCTCACTGGGAAATAAAAGCTGCTTCTCTAATGGATCTTCATAGGGTGCTGGAGGGAGAGTCTCTAGCACTATTCCCAATGCTGAGGTGTCTCTCTTGTAACTGGAGCCCTTCCCAGTCCCAGCATAATGATGGGGCGCTATGTGGGGGGCTCACCCCACCGCTTGCTGTCCTGCTTCTCCGGTGTGGGCTGAAAGACCCTTTCTCATGCCAAGACTGGTGCCTCAGAGGAATCCTGTGTTCATGTCAAGAAGGGCAGTGAAAGAAAAAACATACAGCACCACTGGAAGTTTCTTGCCTATTAATCTCAGACGTTCCCACAGCTCCAGGATTTTGACAGCCTCACACAAACTGTGGTGTGAAAGACCTACTCTCATAACAGAGCCTGCTGCAAAAAGATCGCAGGGCTGAATTTAACACTGTCTGCTTTTCCATGTGGGAAAGAGATAAGAATTGTCTGAACAATCACTACAAAATAAGGCAGCTTTTCTGGAAAATGTAAAGAAAGAGAAAGAATTTGTTGGGCTCCATCCTTTCATGCTATGGATAGCAAAGCACAGCAAGGCTGTGTCTAATTTGTAGTCCAGGAGTTCACAATGCTGTCAGCCAGGTCAGATGCCATCTCTGGAAGCAACAGGGATTTCAATGCAGGCGCACTGCTAGGGCATTTGGATAAAAGTCTGGTAGCTGGAGTGTGCAACTACACAGCTATATATGTTTAAACCAGCTGCTCTGAGCATGTGTTCTCAAGCTGCAATGATGCTGGAGTGCAGAGCAGAGCTGGAGCAACGCCAAATCAATAGGTGTGGGCTTTTAAAGGGTGTTGTATGTATCTCTGTGGACAGTTCTGGTACTGTGTAGTGCTATTAAAAGATGATGATGTCTTTTCATTAGAAGAAGAAAGCCATGCCAAAAAAAATAGAGCCTCTCTCTTGTATAGGAAGAGGGAAGATCATTATGAGAAGAGGCTGGTAGAACTGGGCATGTTTAGCCATAAGAAGAGACTGCTGTCTCAGCTGACAGGGGTGTGTAAAGAAGATCGAGCCAAACCCTTCTCAGAAGCTCCTGGTGGCAGGACAAGAGGCAACGGGCACAAGCTGGAACATGGGAAATTCTAACTCAGTATTAGGAACAAGTTTTATACTGTAGAGAGGGTCAAGCACTGGAACAGGGTCCCAGGGAGGTTGTGGAGTCTCCATCCTTGGAGATATTCAAGCATGACAGGACAAAGGCCTGAGAAATCTGGTCTAATTGGGCCTCTTTTGAGCAGGGGGTTGGACTTGGTGACCTCCATGTCTCAGAGGCTGCCAGCATGCAGCCTGTCAAAAATGTCAACCACAGTTTAAAATCAGAAAAACATAATGGTCTTTTCTAACTATTATTACTCAAAATGCCCAAATATTTCTTGTAACTGAGAATATTCTTTCAGTGAAGCAGCAAAAAGCACGTATTCGGTCTCTAACTGTCAAGCGCCCCATCCAGTTTGCAGGCATCTTCTACTCTAAACCGAAGCACAGATTTCACGCTCAGGCTCAGCCAAAGCCACCTCAGGCTCTGAGGAAGCTGAGGAATGGGGAGAACACGAGTTTCATGAATGCCAAGAGTTGCATTGCCTACAGGATGAATCCTCTGCAAAATTCTTGAATCCCAAGACTTAATCTCCATCTGAACATCGAGGATGATATGATCATGGTTCAAACATTTTGTTGTCTCTATTAGGCTAAGTGGATCAGGGCCTTATTGTGCCGGGCGCTCAACAGAACCAGAGTAATAAATGATGCCTGAGCTTGCATTCACATTTGGACCCCTCTGGCCTCCTCTGTAAAAGACCTTCAGGGGCAAGAGTGGATATCAGTATAATCTATGTCCACTGCAAGACCTCAACATGAGAAAAAATCAGAATCAAGCCCAATAGTTTGGTGCCCTTTGGTGTGACTTAGATTCTTCCTCACAAAGAGAACCTCAGTGCTGAGAAAACCCCGCTGCTCCTCCTTTGTCTTAGGCACAATTGCAAGATTAAGGACGAAAAGAGAGCAGCCAAGCACTGGAGGTACAAAGATTTTTAGAAGTAGCTGTCATGTACCTAGCAGAGAATTATAAAACAAATTCTGCAGAAATATGAAAATAAATGCCTTTTAGTTGTTCAGATGAATAAGACATAGCAAGATTCTAACTAATGTATCAGTATTGTTAGAAGCTTGAACATTATTACTTTTTCTCCCCAAAGTAGTATATGCGGCAGATACAAAAGGGTTGTCGTTTTGTGTTTAGTTTTTAGTTGTGTTTTTTTTTTTTTTTTTTTAAACCATTATGCCAAGTTGCTGTTTTCAAACACATGTTGATGCTGGGAAGAAATGGGCATGTATCCATCTTGCCTTCAGGCCAAGCCATTTAACCAGAACTGGGAATACTGACAAACTTTCTCAATGTCTCTCTTTCTCTCCAGTGCAATTGTATAAAGCAACTCTTTGCAGATCTCTCTATGCAAATGACCAGTAGGAATATCCTGCTGCATGCTTCCTTTTATCAAGTGGAACCTTATTTTTCATGTACTCCGAAAGAAAGGTAACAGGTAAGTAGCAAACATTCTCACAGTCATTATAAAGGGGTATGTGTCGGTCTATAAATCAAGAGCTGGCTCGATGCCATTCGCTTCTGAATAGAAACTGACTATTTTTGCAGAGTTCTGCTCACAGCAGCTGAGCATCAATGCTAAGTAGTGTGTAGCTATTAGGGAAAAACCGGGCATGACAACACAAATCATGGAGCCCCTGATGAACATCTCTGCACATGGCTGCTGCTTTAATCACCAGCAGAATTTAATGAGACACCTGCAGTTTATAGACACTCTTGTTCCAACAAAAATTGCCCTGAGAGCACAAAGTCTTCTTTTAAAAAATATTCTTCAGTAAACCATAAACCACAAAGAGTTCATTGTCACTAATAACATACTCCTCATTAATTTATTGTTGTATGAAACCATATTCCCCCATACATATCCTACCACAGATTTGAAGATTAAGTCAAAGGCTGTGAAGACCTCCTAATTAGCACAGTTTTCAACCACTTTAGTTTTCATTAATAAAACAGTGCTGGAGACCTTGAAACTGACCCCTTACAATGCTGCAAAAATAGTAATTATTCCTAAATCTGGCCCATATCAGGTGAAAGAGAGGACCGAATGCACCCCATGGGTCTCTAGGTAGGAACAAGCTCAGGCAGGTTGGGATTCCTCTGCTGCTTGAAGCTACAATGGCATCCAGCTGACTGCAGCCATGGATGCTCCTGCCTCACCTTCCACTGCCATTGCAGTGAGGGGACAGCTTGGACTACCAAGAAACATAGAGGTAGTTCATTAGAATGCCAGAAAGGCTAAAGGTAACATATACATTGTCATTCCTTATCACATTTGCAGAGAGGAGGCAATAAAAGCTTTTATTTTTTAATCGGCAATGTGTTCTTTGCTGCATGGCAGAAGAAACAGAGAATGGCATCTGCTAAAAAGAAAACAAAACCTGCTCCTCTGAATCAGTGAGCTTAGAGAGAGGACAAGGCTTGTTGCTGAGAATTAGGGATATTGTCATCCACCAAGTAGGCAGCTGGAAATCACTGGCATGAACTGCTGCACCTATGGTGGTCCCCAGGGCTTTATTGTCCTGGACCAGAACATGGTGTGGCCACAGCACAGAATCCCATCCAAGTCCCTTCAGTAGGTGCACAGGCTTCCCAGGAATTTGGCTACGAGCTGTTTTGTTGCTGCTGACAACAACATTTGGGCTTTTAACATCTGGGATGAATACTTGAGGATTTTGGTCTAATTGTCTTGCAGCCTGCAAATATCTGAGAGTTACCTTAAGACTGTTCCTTAGAAGGGTCCTCAGAAATTGCTACCACATTATAAATTGCAATCTGTGCTAACACAAGCCTGCTGCTTGTAGGAGGAAAAAGATGATTTGTGGCATTAGTTAGTGGAAAAGCATTTAATAGCAGCATTGAAAAAAAGTAATGGACATTTCATTCTGCTCTTCTTTTGTTGTCAAATATAATCTATTTGTCAGTGGCTGCCTCTCCGACATCTCACATCCTCTTCCCTCCACGGACAATAGCTGCATTTCACACTATGCCAGCTGGTGTAAACAGACACATCTCCAGTGAAGTTAATGGAGCTGCAGCTTTTTACACAGTCTGAGGATCTGGCACTGAGCATTTTAAGCTGGCTGTGCAGTCTCATCAGTTTTCAAATGGGACATGTTAGAGACCAACTCCGAGTCAGACAAAATAGTTGTCTAACAGCCCTGCTATCCAGGAAGCCACAAATGCCCTCTCAAAGGCAGTTCTGGTGGAGCCGGTAAGACTCTTTTGCAATATATTCCTTATGGAAAAAATAGGGCAGCACGTTTTTATTCCTCTCACATTATACAGCGATTTTCTCATAATCAGAACAATAAAATTTCAGAATGCATTTATTTGAAAAATGATTTTTTAATAAAGTAAATGGAACCTTCTCGGCTAACGGTAGTGAAGGAGAAGAATGTTAATGGAATTCTCATTAAAGAAAACTTCTTTTCAAAATAGTACGGACCATTGGGAAAGGAAAATTAGCAGTCAGATCCTCACTGACTGCAATCTGGCATCATTCTAGTGACAGACTAACATCTCGTCTAGCGCCGCAAATGAAATTACACAGTCAAGTTGTGCTCTGGCATATGCATTTGTTATGCACTACCTTGTATTTGTTACTTGCTAACTCAGGGCAGAGCAGTAAATTTATTTTTAATAATGAGAAATAAGCAGGTGACATCTAACAGCAGACTTCTTGAGGGTTTGGCTTTCCTTAAAAAACAAAACCAAAATAGCCTACAAAAAATAGCCTGCAGATTTCAGGCTTTAATCAAGCCTCAGTAGTTCAAAACCTCACACCTATGGCCGAGGGGAGTTTTTACATGCTCAGTTGTTACTAAGCACAGGGTCATTTCTGTCTCACCTACACCCCGGGGGCCAACCCAGTAGTTCCCTTTTACCACCACAACTGAGTCTATAGCTGTACAAAGGGTTAGTTTTGTTAGAGGCTGGGCAATCTTGATAAAGAGTCAACTTCTAAAGGATGCAACAACATCCTACCTCCAAATTACATGAAGGTAACCTATTGATTTGGATGTTTTTTCATGTTTTAGTATTTTCCCATGCTTGAATTGCCCCTGTCACTGTTACAGCCCACAGGACACAGAAGCTGAGAACCCCACAAACATTAATGCATTAGTCCTTGAGCAATACCTCTGCAAAGCAGTTTTGCTACTATTAATTTTTCCAAATATTTCAAACAGCTCTCATTTATAATGATTTTTAGAGACAAAAAGGAGCAGTTAGTTACACTGCTATTTGGATTATTAACAGTCATGGGGAGCTAGGTGCGTTGCAGGTGGATACTCCAGCTAAGTACTTAATGTGCCTCTCCTGGTACAAGTATCTTTTAAGCCTAGCCTGAACTGACATGCTGAAGGACACAAGAGGTTTGGAGGAAGGATAAGGTGAAACCCTGACCTTTGGGCTAGTATTTTCAGCCCGAAGCCCATGTGCACGCCTCGCCTCGCCTCGCCTCCTTGGGCTGGCATCCTGCCTGCCTGGCAAAGCACCCTGAAACCCAAGCTAGTGCTGGGGTTGGTGGCTCTAAAGCACCGACCATCTCCGAGGTCTACAGCACTGGAAGAAAAACAGGCAGTGGGATCTCTGTGGAGGTTATGCAGGGAAAAGATTAGGAAGGGAAGGCCCAGCTGGAACTTGAACTGGCCACCACCGTTAAAGATATAAAAAATGTTTTCATAAATACATCTGTGACAAAAGGAGGGCCAGGGAGAATCTCCCTCCTTGTTGGATGCGGAAGGTAACCTTGCCACGAAAGATGAGGAGAAGGCTGAGGTACTTAATGCTTTCTTTGTCTCAGTCTTTAATAGTCAGACTGGTCATCCTTAGGGTTGTCAGGCCCCTGTGCTGGGAGATGGCGATAGTATGCAGAATGAAGTCCCAGTTGCTGAAAAGGTGGCAGTCACTGACCTGCTCCTTCACCTGGATGTTCACAAGGCCATGGGGCTGGATGGGATCCACCCGAGGATACTGAGGAAGCTTGCAGAGGAGATCACCAAGCCACTCTCCATCATTTATCAGCAGTCCTGGTCAACTGGGGAGGCCCCAGATGACTGGAAACTAGCGAATGCAACGCCCCTCTATAAGAAGGGTCGGAAGGAGGATCTGGGGAACTACAGGCCTGTCAGCCTGACCTCGGTGCCAGGAAAGGTCATGGAGCAGATCATCTTGAATGCCATTACGCGGCACACATGGGACAACCAGGGGATTGGGTTCAGCCAGCATGGGTTTATGAAAGGGAGGTCCTGCCTCACTAACCTTCTATAATAAGGTGACCCACTTAGTGAATGAGGGGAAGGCTGTGCACATTGTCTACCTGGACTTTAGTAAGGCCTTTGACACTGTCTCCCACAGCATTCTCCTGGAGAAGCTGGCTGCTCATGGCTTGGACAAGCGCACTCTGCGCTGGGTTAAAAACTGGCTGGACGGCCGGGCCCAGAGAGTGGTGGTGAATGGAGTCAAATCCATTTGGTGGCCGGTCACGAGTGGGGTTCCCCAGGGCTCAGTGTTGGGGCTGCTCCTGTTCAATATCTTCACTAATGATCTGGATGAGGGGATTGAGTGCACCCTCAGTAAGTTTGCAGATGACACCAAGCTGGGTGGAAGTGTCGATCTGCTGGAGGGCAGGCAGGCCCTACAGAGGGACCTGGACAGGCTGGATCGTTGGGCCGGAGCCAACGGTATGAGATTCAACAAGGCCAAGTGCCGGGTCCTGCACTTGGGTCACAGCAACCCCAGGCAACGCTAAAGGCTTGGGGAGGAGTGGCTGGAGAGCTGCCTGGAGGAAAAGGACCTGTAGGTGTTGGTTGACAGCTGCTTGTATCAGGAATAGTGTGGCCAGAAGGAGCAGGGAGGTGATCGTGCCCCTGTACTCGGCACTGGTGAGGCACATCTCAAGTACTGTGTGCAGTTTTGGGCCCCTTAGTACAAGGACATCGAGGTGCTGGAGTGTGTCTAAAGAAGAGCAACAAAGCTGGTGAAGGGTCTAGAGAACAAGTCTTACGAGGAGCAGCTGAGGGAGCTGCAGTGGTTTAGCCTGGAGAAGAGGAGGCTGAGGGGAGACCTTATCGCTCTCTACAACTACCTGAAAGGAGGTTGTACCGAGGCGGGGGCTGGTCTCTTCTCCCAAGTAACAAGCGATAGGACAAGAGGAAATGGGCTCAAGTTGCACCAGGGGAAGTTTAGGTTGGACATTAGGAAAAACTTCTTCACTGAAAGGGTTATCAAACATGGGAACAGGCTGCCCAGGGAAGTGGTTGAGTCTCCATCCCTGGAGGTATTTAAAAGAAGGGTAGACGTGGTGCTTGAGGATATGGTTTAGTGGTGGACTTGGCAGTGATAGGTTAGCGGTTGGACTCGATGATCTTAAGGGTCTTTTCCAACCTTAATGATTCTATGATTCGATTATTCTATGATCTCTGTGCCTCTCTCCTTCAGCCTCTTCCAAAGGGAGGAGAGAAGTTGCAGCAATGCCTCCACTACATCTGCAGAGACTGAAGGTAAGGTAGACAGGTTAGCTCAGACACCAAAGTCAGCCTCCCTGGGGTCAAGAGCAAGTCTGGTGCAAGTTCATTTACTTTCTGTTGCAGGCTATAAAGGTGGGGTGGCATTTGGCAGTGTTTCAGAGGAAAGCAGGTGATGAAATGCGTTGGAACATATATGCTGCGGCACAAAAGGAGAATCAGGTGAATAAACATCAAATATGGAGTCAAGGGAACAGAAACCCTTTTTCCTACCAGTTGAATCACAGCCGGGGGGCCCAGACTAATTCTGTTAGGAAACACAGAATACCTGAGAGGCACAGGAAAAATTTGAAACTCAGCAGGAAATCTGTTCATGGTGAAGCCGCTGAGTGAGCTGGAGAAAGAAATTACTCAAAGGCATGGAGCAGAGCCAGGGAAAACAGACAACAATCGACCAGACATTACAGAAGATTCTGGGGATAAATTGCCCTAGAGAAGTGCAGTGCTTCTTAGGATCGGCTTCAAGGGTTCTTAGGTATTATTTCTTGTGTAAAGCCTCCACAGCCAGTTGCCTGGGAATTCTTTTTTGCAACATTTTAAACACCGAGAAATAACGGTTGATCAAAGCAAATCTTTTGCAAAACAATGTATCTGCTTTGAGAAATATCCACAGGAACACAACAATAGTATTGAACTAGTGGGGATTTTTTGGTGTGGGTTTTTTTTTTTGCCAAGTTACCTACTAGGCTTAATGTGTCGGATCTGTTGTTCTGTGGCTCCTCGGCAAAAACAGTGGTCCTGCAGATGCCAAAATTTTCATACCTAGAGGTTGCCTTAATTTGTGAGCTGCCTCAAAGCATATGACCCCTATCGTTTCCAGAACCCTTTCGCAAATCCAGCATTGTAGAAGCCCCCATTCAAATGACAATTTTCAGAGAACAGACTCACTATTTGGGAACTGGAGACTTCGAGCAAAGGGGACTTTGAGATTCTGAACTCTCCATAACATTTGGGATTCTTCTGTTGCTGTGAATGATTCTCACTATGCTGCGTAAAACAAACTCCTAATTTTAGTGTCACTCTTCACAGCATTTACAAATATGGGCATGCCCTCCATTAGCAGAGAGTTTAATAGCTTTGCAGTACTTTTTAATAAACAAAATCTTCACATTTTTCAGTACAGAGACCAAAGCATAAGTAATTCTTATAAACATTTTATTTGAAGCAGCATTAGAAATCAACTTGGCATGTGTTATATCATTTGCCCCGTTCTTCTGTAAAAGCCTCCTGTTCTGTTTTGCATATAATTTTATTTCAATTACTGTAATTCCAGTTGCAACTAATCATACACATTAAAAATCAGCTAGCCTTGAATAAGCCTTTTCAAAAAGCTCAACACTCTGTGCTGCTCATTCTTGATAATTGATACATTAATGCACACCTGATTTAAAATGCATAGCACAAACACAAAGTGCAAATTAGAGCGAACCAAACTGCAGTCGAGGTTTTCATGGCTCTGTGGTGTGTGGCACAGTATTCACCAGCTGTGGCCCAGAGGCCAGTAGGCTACATTTAAGCCCTCCCTCCTTAATTTATTCCCAGTGACTGACTTCCCTGGGAGCGGGGCAGAAGGCGTAGCATGCTCACTGGAAGCAAACAGCACTATACCACTGTATGAACTCAAAAAGACCCGAATCTTCAGATCTAGTTTCTCACCAATCTGATCCCCAGACAACCCCTCAATACAAGTACATCCCCCCTCCAAAAACTCATCAGGCCATTTTATTGTCAAATGATGTTAAATTGTTCTAAACTTGAGGCAGTAACATTTGTGGTTTTTTACCGTTACAATTAGATATCAGCAAAAATTGCAGATCCAGAGCCTTTTTATTTCTCTGGGATGCTTGATCCCCAGCGTACTCTGGAAGGGCTCTGCAGGCTTTGAGTCAAGCCTGTGATTCCCCACCGCAGCCGGCCCAGCTCTGTAAGGCTACGTTCAGAAGCAATTGCTAGATGAGATCTTTAATTTGTATTTGACAATGTTCAACTCATGTGCACAGTAGGTGGGTGGGGGAATTTGATGGCTTTCAGATTGTGTGGGGGAAAGGGAAAAATAGACTTTGTTCTGTATTTGGCGTGAAAATGATTAATCTATTTTATATTCTTTTAAGTTACAAAATGGATGTGGAGCGAGAGAGACTAAGATTTTAATCTTTCCACTGAAGTAAAATAATTAAAACAGTTTCACAAACTCATTTATTTCCACATGAAATATTCTATTTCAGGCATGTTTGAAAAAGTGTTTCAGAAGTTAGTGATTTAAAGCAAGCAGCTGCATACTGATAACAGGGGAAATATCTCACTGAGGCTTTAGATCACAGGAATCCACTCAGCAAAGGAACTAATTTTTCTTTCTGATTTTGAAAAAGAAAACCCCACTGGTTAGAGTGCTAGCCTGAAATTGAAACACATATCTGCTTATTTTGCAAAAGAAACATTATAAAAATGGGTTGAAAGAGCTGCAGCTCTTTTAATAGCTCACAAACGATAATTTACTGCGAAGAGAAAAGCTACTGAATCTTCCTCCTCTGATTACTATTCATTTGTTATGTACGGAGAGAAGATGTGCCACTGATCACATGTGTATTTTAAAAACTGACTGATTATGAACTCTGTGCTTGCTATTGAAGTTATTGTCATGGAGGGGTGACTGCAGTGGATTATTTGCCATTATAGCGCTCGCTGCTGTCTGCTGGTCTCAAAGTGGAGACTCTACCGCCACAAATACCTCATGCAATAAGTTCTTGTCATGATTTCTTTCCCATTTAATAGCCTGCTCATGTACCTTAACCCCTGACAGCTCGGTTTTATCAAATGATAAAATGTTTTATCACACGAATCAACGCTTAGATGGGCAATGTGTTTTTGGAGAACTGGTGATGACTTACAGGTCAGTTTGCTCAATCCGTTTTTCTGCCCTTGGACTTGTCATGCATGAAGACAAACAAATCCTGGCAGCATTTACATTTGATGTCCATCTAGAATAACTCAGCAGGTCAAAGAATTATCTCCGTCTGACACTTGGGGTCACCACGGGGTTTTCTGGGCCAGAGAGTGCCAGTGGCGGGCAGGCTGTCTCTCAGTCAGGCTCCTTGATGGCCCATCAGGATGAAAAAGAGGTTCTCTCTGCTGTGAGAAGTTTTCACCTACCGATGTCTCCTGCAACATTTGGGCCCATGATTTTCCTGGCAACTTTTCAAAACTAGGCTTTTTCAAAATTATTTCCATACTCACTCAATAGTTGGACATTTGGAGTTTGGCGGACTTGGAGAAAAAGGTCTGCAAGGGAATTCAGGGTTCAGAAAGTCACACTCGTGTTATCAGTATTTTAATTTGCCCTGAACTCAGACATAAGCCCAGGAGGAATCATTAAATATTGTAATCTTCTGTAGATCACAGGCTTTCATAAAGTTACTCTTTGTTGAGGCCCCAAAAATGTTTGTTTGATTACTCATTTCTTCCATGAGAGATTTGATTATTGATTTGAAGACATCCAGACATGGAAAGACCTCCACTTCTCTTCATGGTTTTTTTTCCAACAGCTAATCACTCTCATTTGTTTTTCAATTAAATCTGTCTGATGCTGGCTTCCATCCATCTATTCTAACAACATCTAGCTCATGAAGTAAGACAGCTTTGGGTAAGTCAGGGTCAGGCACTGGCAAGCTACATCCGCTCAAGCAAAATGCTCCACAAGAATGGTTGTTAGCATTTTTAATTATAAACGATTTATATATTTATTTAAATTAATTAACATTTTTAAAGCCCATAGTGAATTAGTGTTTTATATAGCATTTTAAAAGGCATTGAGCACTATATGAGCATATGGTTTTATTTTAATATTTCTCTAGGCAGGTATTATTGAGAATTGGCAAAATAAAGAAAACTACGTATTTGTTCTTCTGCTTTGTATAATGAACATCTGCATTCTTGTATACCTCAAGTGTCTGTTTATGAAGTTAGAGAAATCCACTGTAGGCCAGAACAGCACTGGAAACTCAAAAGAAATACCAGCCTGGCTGCCTAAAGAGCATGAAATAAAACTCAAAGATTCACCTGTCTCTAACGAAACTCATAGGAAAAAACTTTGAAGACCCAGCTATGGCATTCAATAGCTGTATTTTCATTAGAAGCTGTTTCTTCTCCGCCAACTCTACCCTGAAGTCAGGATGGGCAGAGAAGCTGAGGCCTCAGATGCTCAGAAGAAACAAGAAACGTAGAGAAAACAGCAGAGAGAAGAAGAAAAAAACCCTCTGGGTCTGCATCCATCGAAACCTATAGAAGTTTTGTGCTCAGTGCTAATAATGTATGCTCTACTGCTCTGACCGAAATATGTCTGCTACACAGTCCCCTCAGATTCAAGAGCTATTATTATCACTCTCTATGTCAATGTCACTGCGCTGGGGTGGGCCCATCTGCTGGCTGTTTACAGGCTGGGTTCGGAAGGATGGCACCATAAGGACATATGAAAACCTGAGACGAGCACAAGAATGCTTTGTAAATCCACCAACCTTGGATCCCACAGATATGTAAAATCAGGTAGAGAGCCCAGGGGCAAGGGTGGGAAAAGTAAAAATATTTTAAAAACCCAAACAAACAACCTGCAAAGTACTATTCTAGAAAGTTACTGTCATCTTTCTAATAGGAGTTTCAAAGGTCCCTATGGAACAAACTAGCCAAGAGTTGTATTAATAACTGAGACAATGGTCTAACTTCTTGTTGTTGTTCTCCACCATGGAAGAACAACACTGCACTTAACTAATTGTTGTGAATGAATCAATTACACAATTACCACTAGTGCAGTTATCCTATTATGCCCTTTCACACAGCTAAAGGAAATCAAAGACAATCCATGTAGATTAATGTGCTGCACCTTTTCTGCAGGATACTCTGGCGTTGCACTAAGTGCTATTTCTAGAGATTGCCTGCAGTGGATTTAAATTCTGCTTGGGTTGAATAAAGAAAAGATAATGTTGCTTCGATCTCTTTGAGTCATCTGGGTCTTGTTTTGAACATATTTCAGGAATATTCACATGCTTCCCATACATACTGTAAGAGTATTTTTGTAACATAAAGTTCTCCTTTCTAAGGTCATTTATTTTAGTTTCAATGCAGCCATGCTGATAAATGAGGGATGAAGGAGCATGAGAATTTACTTCCTCATTTAGTCACGAGCTCCAAGCAATGAACTGTAGTCCCCACATATTAAGAACAGTTTTGCACCAAATCTTACATATGGAAGCTCCCATGACTTTTAATTAGCAGAGTCAGGAACTACAGGATTCATCTCTGAGGCCACCTCTATAGCCTTTTATTATGTTATTCCTGAGGGCAGCAGAGGCTGAAGCACTCCGGTATCTATACTGCAGCCCTTTAGGGCACCCTGGCACACCCTGAGCATGGCGTCTACTCCCAAGCCCTTGCAGCTCTCTCCCAGTTTGTTTACATTACACGCATCCGGGGCCCTAACAATCTGGCCCCACACAAATGGCTCTGCTTGGCTTACATTACTGCTTGCGACTGCCACTTAACACAAAAAGGGAAGAGGTGGGGAAACCCTGAGCACCTGTGTGGACTTAGCCTTTATTCCATTGCAAAAGTCAAAGTCCCTTGGTATTGCTTCCCTTAAAAACATCTTTGCTTTTCTCATTCCCATGCTTTGCTCATATCCATGCAACAGGGCTACGAATAAGTGCATTCTCATGGTCTTGATGCCCTGTGAAATTTCAGTCCAGTGTGAGTTGTCCTGGAAGCCACTGTGGAGACAAGCTCGCCATGAAGACTGTGATAACTTGCCATGGCAGGAGAAGCACAAACAAAGCTCGCTCTCTGTTTTTCTAAAAAAGCAAAAGAAACCAAGGAAACCCACTGCAGGGCATTTTGTGATGGGGGTGTGTGTGTGTCACTAAGGGTGAGTCTAAAGGATGGCCCCTTTAAGAAGGGAAGGACAAAAAGCTTGCAAACAGAGAAATTAGCTGTTTGTAGAGCTGTGCAGGGCTACTGGTTAGTGTCAATCACAGATCCACCTTCTCTGTGCTTTCTTAGCCTTCACGTCCACCATGCAGCGACTCATTGGGTAGTTCTGGTAGTTCCAAATGGGAGCCAGGCTGTGCAGTAGGCACAGCCACCACATACACTCTTGTTAGATGGCTTCTGTGTCAACACTAGCTTTGGCAGGGGTGGGGTGGTCTTGCTGGTATATCCGTCATGCCGTCTTGGCATGCTGCAAGGTCACTTTCCAGATATCCATTTACCCAACTGGGAGAATATACTTCCTGGCAATGACCACTGATCACTGGGCATAGAAGGATGTAGGAGCTAGAAGAGAGATGGTGGTGCAGTCAGGTGAAGAACATCATCCGTCCAAAATCAGCAGCACAGTCCCTCACCCCTTGCACCCTGGAAAAGCCACTGCTCCAGAGAACAAGTCTCAAGATCCCCTTTTCAAAGGTCCCTTCAAAGCAAATCTTGCAAGAGTAGACAACTGGCAAGCTTCTCAGTCTTCCCTGGATCTTTGCTTGGGCTGATACAAGTGTGCAAGGCAAGGCAGGGGTAAAAACCCACTGACTAGTGACAGAACTTTCTGCCTGGGAAACATCAGACTGGGTAAGACTGTGGGAGAGAGCAAGCCTTATGGGAGAAGCTGGTGATGTCTTACTTTCTGGGGCATGCCAGGCTGCTCAGAAATAGGTTTCTGGCATGTACTCATGGACAGAATTAGCTGGTGCCAGGCCCAGGAGGGAATCAGCTCCATGTGACTCACGTAGCACCATCAACCAATGTGGATAAATATTGCAAGCCTGGGACTGGGGAATGGAGGGGTAGGTGTTGGGGCACCAGGGGAGGCAGCCAGCCAGCCAGGGGCTGGGAACTGAGCCGGGTCAGCACCTCACAGCAAATGGCTTGCATCCAAACAAAGGCTGTTCCTGTTAAGGTCTTTTCTGACTTTGTATAAAGTGGCTGTGGGAAGCTCTGGCTTGCTCAGAAATGACATAGGGGCTGAGTCTGAGGACAGGAGCATGGCAGGCACCTTCTGTAGCTGCAGGCACGGGAGCACTGGGCACACACAAGCCACATCACCCTGCCACCCGCTTCTCCTGCTGCTGCTGACGGGGGAGATCCGGGTTCAGTGGCCCTCTGACCACTGGTGCAGGAACAGGGAACCATCTTCTAGTGTGAGGAGGGCAGGCTGAGGGATGTGAGAGAGGGTCCTGCTGTCCAAGCAAGGCACCCTGACCAGTGCTGCGGCCACACTGTGCTGCCTGGGAGTCCTGCCACCGCAGGGACACCTGCCTGCGGGGAAAGCTGGCCCTGGCACAGCTCAGCTGAGCCAGCACTCCTGGCCAGGGAGATGCTGGCCGGGACAGAGGCTCCCTGGGGCAGGGATACCCTGAGTGACTGCGGCTGCGGGTGACCCACTCGGGAACAGAGCAGGAAGAAAAGCAGAGAGTGGCAAAGAGCAGCAAAACGTCATCACGAATGGGAGCATGCACCGTAAGCACAAGCAAGAAGCAATGGAAGTTGATGCAGAAAGGCCAAGGGTAAAGAAGAGATGAGCAAGTGTATGAGCAGAATACCTATGCTTGCAGTCTTATTTTAAGTCAAAATATTTTCTTCCCTCAAAAATAAAAGTTAGAAGGAAAAGGGAAAAGAAATGTGATGTGTACGGCTATGAATTAAATACCTTAATCTCAAAAGACCAAAATGGAAAAAATAAAGCTTGTTTTAATTCTTGTTAGATTCCCTTTTCAAAAGACACCTGGCTTTGACACTCTGAATGCATTTAATCACATCTGCCCTATTAAGCAACAGAGTGAATGACCTAAACTGTATGAAGATTGCTGCTGACCCAAACATGACTCACTAGGAATAAAAGCCAGCCCCACTAATTACTTTCTGTAGAGCGTTCCCAAAAGTGCATTATTCGCACTGAAGTTCTAAGCACGTTGTAGTTCACGAGGCGGAGGTGGGAAAGACCCTCTCCAGGCAGAGAGCTACGCCCTCGGACTGAGCAGGCATAAACTTGTGGGAGAGGGGAGTGACAAAAACAACACAGAATCCAGTAGGACTGATTAACTAGCTTCAATAGAAGTGTTGCCATCATCATAAAGGGAGACACGATTAAATGTACGAAGAACTCGATGGGAATCAGATGACCTATAATCAGTTATACATTTCGATACTTACTCTGTTCCTGTCCATAGCCTGTGCCTCCACCTACAGCTCTCCTGTCTGGTCGAGTATAAGCTCATCAGAACAGCAAGTGTCATACCCAGTGACACTATGCGACTTCCAGATTTTTACAGACCTTCTGACCTTATGTGACTGTTATAGCTAAAAGTGATAATAAAACATATTATATCTTAATGAAATAGTGAATTACTGCATAAATATTTTACCGTATGTTCACAAAAATATTAAAAAAACCCACTCGGTGCATTCCGTGCTAGACTTTTTTGTAATGAACATGTTAAAAGAGAGCTGTGTTATTATTCTGAATTATTCTGAAAATACTCACCCTGATTATGCAGTAGTAGGCATGCGTAGTTGATTCGAATGAGCTAAACCTTGCATCAAATTTCCTCTGGGTACTGTGTGAAACTGCACAATAAATGAGTGTTGCTGTAACTTAAACAGATACTGACTCTTCGGAGACATGAAAATAAAAATGTTGTGGTGTTAAAATGTAGCTGTGACAGGTCTATTACGCTCTTCACAAAATCTGCTTTTTTTTTTTTTTTTTAACAGTAGCTGTCTTAAAAATTAATGATGCAGACTTTCAGTGTTATCTCATTACTGATGCACAACCCAGTAGACTCAGAAGAGATTCCAGCTAGATGGGTATGCCCTCGGTGTGTGGGGGAATGGGCTCCGCTCACCAAAAGCTTTCCTTCTGTGCAACTTTATTTTTCTACTTAATCTATAGAGACTTTACATGAGATCTTCCACCCTGCGTCCTCCTTTTCAGCTGCCAATAAGGCTGCTTTAGGTCTCCGTCTTGGGTTACAGGTTCCATCTGATAGCATAAAAATAGGGGGTTTTTGATTGAAGTTTGGAAAAAAACCCAAATATTTTAATCTGTGAAGCAGAAAAAACCCTTCTTCTACAGCAGCTTTCAAACTTCCCGGTAATATCTGAAAAGATCCAAACAGATGAGAACTTTCCTCCATAAAGATGTATACAGCATTCAGAGCAGTGAAACTCTCAGTGTAATTATTATGATAAATTCCTGCTGGCTTATTATCACTGAATAACAATGCAGGAAGTGAGTAGCTTTTAGCCTTTTAATTTGGACTTATTTACAATTAATTAATCGCTGTAGTCATATGTCAAACATGTAAACCAGCTTTCTAAAGGAGTGCCTCTGTGATTTAACACAACTTCTTGCCCACTCCCACCCAGTCAGCTCCCTCCAGCCCAGAAAAAAGCCTGGGAAAGTAGGTAAAATCGGCATTCTGACCCACAGGCCGGCGTATTTGGCTCTGCCGGGGAGCGCAGGACGTGAGGGAGTACAGTTCAGCATCCCTCACCCAGCCGGGGCCTCAGATTTCAGCAGACACAGGATAGCCGATGGATATATGCACATCCAGTATTCCCAGTACTCGGGTGAAATCCCAAAACTGATGTTGTTTTTTTCCCTTTACATCTGAATGGTTGTTTACACCGCTTGAGCTTACGCTGCTAACATCAATCGATCCATCTCTAAAGGAGAATTAATGAAGATGTATGCTGAATACCAAGCTGGGCTGGCCGGGTGCCCAGCTGTTGGAATGCGTTTGCTCCCACTGATGTGCAGAATTCAGATTTCAGAGTTATTCTTTCTAAATTAAAAAAACCGCAGACGCAGAATATCCAGTTAGTACTATAAGACTGAAAAATAACAACCCAGGTTTGGTCAATAGGACAAAGCACTCACTTTGCCCAGGTGGCATTTTAGTGAGGGCGTTCCTAAAGGAACTGTGAGATTTGATATGAAGTGAAATGCTTTCGTCAGCTTTCAAAGCATCCGATCTCCCAGGAAAAAAAAAACAAACTTATGTAGCTGAGTCTTACTTAAGTCTTTCGCTCAATAAAAAGAGCGCTATGGAAATTTCCTGGTTAGCAAATGTTTGAATTTATGCAAATTTCAGATCCTTACAATGCCGGTCACATATGTTAAAAGACGCACCGTAAGCTGCAGAATGATCTCTCTTTACAGAGGGTCCATTTTTCTTTTTTCCATATTATTTTCCTTTATATGAATGGTAGAAAAAGAAATGAAGTTAATTTTCTGATATATTTTTTCTTCTGAAGACTGAAAACCACACATTATCATTCTGAATTATAACTTAGCACCCTTTTTTCCCCTTTTCAGCAGAGGCTGAATCATTTTTCATCTCCCTGCTTTGAAATGTCCCAGAGCCACGCAGCTCCAGTTGCAATAAAAATATTTCTGCTGCATAAAACAATGAAAAATGTAACATAAAAAGTTAAATAGGTATCTGCATCTGTTTTGGCTGTGTAGGCGTAGGTACCTGTTGCTAGCACCTCCCCGCTTTTTATTTTTATTCTGGAAAGCACTTCGGCACTGAGCGGCCTTAGCTGCTTTTCCTGGTACTGTTTGCTGGCTGAACTGAGGCAGGTGGCCGGCTGCTTTGTAAGACGAATGTTTATTCTTGCTAAAAGCTGTGGTGCGATACCGTGCATAATTAAGGGAAATGCGTTTTACTGGACTGTGGAAGCCCAAAAGCACATAATCGCATGCTTTATGTTTATTTATGTTAAGGTTCAGCTTTGGATCATCTACCCGGGTGACCACTTTGACTCCCAGCACGCCTGCAGCGTGCAGAGCGATGCCTTGCAACAGGTAGGTCCTGGTGCGTAGCAGAGCGAAAGCTTTACCGCTGCCGCTAAGTCGGCATCTCCCGAGATGCCGCACCACAGCCACGCTGCCAGCTGCAACTATCAGTGCGCTTGGCTAACCGTGGCTTTCTTTAAACAGGAGTTGATGGTTTATCAGTATTTAATTCAACTCAAACACTGGTAGAGACAGCGCAGTTGAACCCAGCTAAGCTTTGGCATCCTATTGCCTTCGACACAAACGGAGTCGTGTGTCCTGGGTTCTGACACGGGAACCAGGATGGCAAAATGAAAATTACCCCTCGCACGTCCCGCCGCGGCACCTTGGCAACAGGGAGCTGCCGAACTGCTGCCCAGCCTGAACAACGTTTTTTTCACATTACCCACACTCTGCATATTTTTCAAACATCTGTAAAGAGAGACAGCTGTATGTATGTATGTGTGTATAGACACGCACATGCTCTAACATGTGTGTGTGCAGGCACAATATGTATTTATTTATTTACACACATATTGGGCTGCTCTCACACTGGAACAAAACTGTATCTGTTCCCGAAAGTGATTATTTGGTCCCAGCCAAGGAGCTTCACCCTGCAAGAAGATCCGCTGTATTAGCTTCCAGTACTTTTGAACTTCTCTTGCTGGAGCAAGCTTAAATCCCTTTTACATAGCGGGTTTAGTAGGAAATTTGTTTTCACTGTTTTGAACAATAAAAAAATCATCGCAAGAAGCTCCGTGTGTTCCCGATGGAATTGTAAGCTCTTCGGGAACGGTTTTCATGTCTCTTCCAGCAAAATTAGGCTGCTTTGTCCCAGATTCTTATGCTACCCTGGGGGGGGATTAAGCTGTTCAGAGGTTGCATCAAGTTCTGCACAGATCCCAGGGAGAGCATGCTTGCTCTTCCTGGCTGCAAATTTTTAGGTGAGAGGTTGAGCTGCTGCTCTGTGCTGTCCACAGGCCAGCAGAGCCACGTCGGTTTGTGAAGAGACGGGACGCTGTGCTGCTGCAGGGCTGCAACGAATCATTCTCCTGAAGTGGTGCAAGAGATACCACAAATCTTCAATTCACGGTTCTCCATGAAGCGTGGGCGAGCACGGTGATGCAAATAAGCACGCAGCCCAAAGTCCTTAAATCACTGTATTTACTAAATTACTTAGTGATATAGTGACATAGTACTTTTAGAGATCTTAATCTATTTTTAAACCAGCTATTAACAGCAAGCTGGTATGAAAACGGCACCAAAGGAACTAAAGAGCAAGCTTCCCTGCTGTTACAAGCACCTATAAAATGATGTGTAAACTTCTAAGTTCAGATTTGACAGAGCGCTTGAGCATATGCCAATTTAAAGTATGTTAGGGGTCCCTTCGGCTTACAGCTGTGAAGACTAGGGAGGAAAAGAACACTGTCAACTTACGAAAATATTTGAGAAAAGATCGCTCTCTGGAAGTGCATATTCACTAAATAATGTAAAGTTATTATGAATACTTCAGGTGAAGCTTTCTGAATCCTCCAATACAGCGGCCAAAGAAAGCTTTCTCAAACGTAAATCTGAAAAGAACTTAGAGAATCAGATGACTTGAAAACTGATGAAAAAGCTGTAAGACACTATAAAACCCAGCAGGCGTCAAAGGGCAGATGATACCTTCTGCCGGCTGGGCTGACCTCTTCCCAGCTTCTCACACCTGGGGGCTGTTCTAACTCTTCACATTTCCACTCATTCCTGGTGTACATGTATATATCTTCGGGCGGGTGGGTGGGTCTGATCCTTTAATCCTGAGAAATCACGCCTGCAGACACCATACATGGACATTCCAGGTTATCCTAGGTGTCGAGGGCTCCTGTGCTTCGAAGGCGTCGCGTACCTGCCAGAAGCGAGGGCGTTCTGCCCAGTTAGTAAGAACTGATTGAAAGGAGAAGCTGAGATGGGCTCTTCCAACCCCTCCGTACAAACAGCAAAGAGTAAGGCAGTAGCGAAGGTCACTTCAGCATCGCCAAGTCCTCCCAAGGCAGCCAGAGCACTAATCCTTCCTCCCCGTTGGTGGCATTCGCGCCGCCTCTCCGGCACCCAGCATGTTTCCACTCGTTACCAACATCTTACTATACATTTACAAGGAGTGGGTGGGTGGGGTAGGGTAACAGGGTCCTCTCTGCAGCACAGACAAGGAAGTATTCGGCAACTTAGCACGAATGAATAACTCAACAGTTTATTTCAGATGGAAGAAATTGGACCTGCAATAATTACATTTTCTGTATTTTGAGTGCTATAATAGATAACACAAAACGATGCAAACATTTTAAAATGCAAGAGTAATGCAAAAATGACTTCTGTTATAATACAAGGCAGACATCGTCAACCAGCAGCATTTAAAAAGCAACAATAGGAAACAGGTCAGCAGAAGCACTAATTTATCTAGCATCATAGAAATGCAATGGCTCTGCAGGCTTTTTCGTATTGTAAGAGAGAGAAAAAAAATCAGTTCCATATAGTCCAACCTCTGAAAGAATAACTAATCCACAGCTTTTGAAAAGCAGCTTTGTACACCAATTTCCAGGCAAAATGTAAATATGATTTGATTTCTTGCCGAGCATATTGCTCTAGTTTTTGTAATATTTGTGTTGGTTTGTATTTTGTGTATTATGTACGAGAAAATTAGACGTTGTTGAAGTGCCCGCTTTCTTTTAAACACTGGCACCGTTAAATCAAAGCTATGTTAACAGTCACCATTTGAGGAAAAAAAACCCACGAAGAAAGCAACAGTTGTCACTGTAGTAGGGCAAAACACTGCTTTGAAAAACGAGGCAAATAAAAATACAACTATGGCAATATATCCCTAAAGAGGTTTTCATGAAGCGCATGAAGTTCCACTGCACCAATTCCTTTAGGAAAAAAGTTTTGCAAATGTATACCCAGAGCAAGTGCTTAAACTACAGCTCAATATCGTTCAAGTTTAGGAGCTACTGTTGTGACATTTGACTCTTTTTTTTCTAGGGAACACAAAAATATTCACTTGAAAACAGCAATTACTAGGCAACAATCACATATATGTATATATTTGTAACTACATCTTCAAGCAGGTCATTGAGGATGCATTTATGCTGATCAAATTACTCAAAGGGCAGCTACGCATTCTGCATGAGCTGCTGAAGTGCGGCGTTATCAATTAGACTTAAAAAAAAATCTTTTACATTTCTGAAAATGGAAGTTCATTAAAAATTATAACAAGAATTAAAGAAGCTGAAATCAAATCCAGCCTTCAGATTACTCCCCTAAGAAAAATTGTACTGTTTATTTTCTAACCATTTGCCTCGACAGGGAAAAGTTATTTAGGAACGTTTTACTGATGAATCAAAGAGGCCCAGGCATTGCAGCAAAGAATTAAATATAATAATATCATAAAAAGAGAGAGATGAAACTTCAAATTAACTTGGAAGAATGATTAAGTGTGTAAGCAAGTACTAGGGCAGACATAATGAGATTCAAAAACCAAGCAATTAGCTAAATTTTCAAATTCATTAGAGGCTTATTAACCTAAACTGTCTGGAGAAGCTCCTGATATATGGATTCACTTGACTGCATGTATTCAATCCTCAGTTTTTCATCCAGAAACAGGTACCAATGATGCGAAATAAACAGAGCAAAATACACAAAGCTCAGAGATCCTCAAGTATGTTAATGACCTCCTGGGAACCTGAATGGAGGGAAACATAGAAAAAGTTTAGATCACAAAAGAAACTGAAAGACAAAGCAGAATGCTAGGGTTAATACGCAGACAAAAGTTGTTGCATTTTCACATTTGTATTTTCATTCTTTTTACAAGGTTTGGATTTTTCAGGTTAAGTGTTTGCATTTTTACACAGAACAAGAAAGAATTCTCTCCTTGATAAATCTACGGTCCTGGTCTCAGCTTCATCCTTCCTCTCAGGCCTGGGTTTTTAAATTCAAAGCCCTGAAAATATTACAACCAGTCGTGGTGCTGGAGGAAGGAACTTCGGCTGCAGAAGTGTACTCACACCTTCCTAACCAGGTGAGCTCAGGCAGCCAAACCACGTTTGTAGCTCTACAAGAAGGTAAGAGACAGAATCTTAAGAAACAATTCTTTAGCATTTTTAAATGGTCAGCCATGGGGTAAAATAGATTAACCCTAACCTGGAACAATCCTGCAGCAATGAAAAACGGACAGGATAATAGCAATAATGTTATGAGAGCATCTATTTTTTTGGGGTATACCTCAAATACTTAGGTACCAACAACCTACTAAAGAACACAGCCCAAAGGTTATTTCTGATACTAGATTTGGTCAGGAAACAAATTTTCCCCCATCATAAAACAAGTTGCTTTTATCATTGAAAGGCTAAACATTTTTAGATTTTTTTTTCAATGAAAACACAAATATTTTCACCACATGCACATTCCATAAAAATATTTTCAAATTTAAGTTAAATCTGTGTCTTCATAAAACCAGCTCAAGCTACTATATTTATACACCATATGAAAAGGTCTTATTTTAGCCTAATATTTCCCACCACAAAAGCATTTGAAAGATGGCTTTGTTGAAATTCGTGTACCACAGCTTTCTAATTAGAATAGAAATTCCTAAATGTTGGCTTGGGGAAATTCACCTTTTACAAGAAACGGTCCAACAGATCTCTAGCCCTTATAGACAAAACTGCTGAGAATTTTTACCTAATTCCTGTTCTGTGGATCCCATCTTCAACTTGTGTTCATACAATACCCTTACAGCAATGCTAGCAATTACTTTCATGTAAAATAATATTATTATTACTATATGCAATGAATTTGTAGCTTCTCATTTGCTAAATGAAATCTGGCAACTAAAACTAAAGGTCAGTGTCAATGACAACACAGGAGCAGAGCAACAGGAACAGTTCTGCAGAACAGTGGAAAAGGCTTGGGAACTTCATTGCTGCTATTTTGCAAAAAACAGAATGAATGAGAATGATTTAGTATTAGCATCAAATGTCCAACTTCTTGAAATGTTAAATTCTTCTCTCACATTACTTTGTTGACATACCCACTATTTTCACCAGCAAAACAAAGAAGAAATGATTATGCTATGATTTCTGAGACAACTTAGGAGGCTGTGCAACTTGGCATGTTATTCATAAAAACTAACTCTTTTTGCAAGATAATTTTAAAAAAAAACGTTTTAATCGTCATGAATTACAGATCCAAGTCCTTCCTGTTGACTACATCACTGAATTCCATTGTAGGACCTTGTCACCCGTAAAACTTGCTACACAGTAAATTTGAAAACTTACAAGCAATTCTCAAGTGTTCAAATGAAAACATGCACTCTGAATGTGTGTGTAGTAATACATAATAAAGAAATTCAGAGCAAAGCTTATCAGAATCAAAACTGTAGGCACTGATGCAATAGCAGAAGTTATTTTAACTCGAGTTTTCTTTTTAAATCATCAACACCAAGGAAGAACCCATACTAATGGGATTCTTAGAAATCAGATTTTAAACACTTTATGGAGGACACCATTTCCCCTCCAGGGTTTAAGCATCGCCTACCATAATCAACTTGATCCTGTGGTATTTCACTCATAAATAAGAAAACATTTAGATTTTTTCTTTAAGTAAAAAAAGTAAAGTTCTGACCATTCTCAGAGACACCATTTCTGTTCATCAGTCCTCCGTGAAAGCAACAGACTTTGGACCTACAGAAACCTATGTTGAATCACTAAAGCAGATCGCCTCTGAAGAAGGACCATGCCTGAGCTGCCTGGCTTGAAGCAGGAGAGATGAAATGCTAGACCCGCGAACAGGATATGCTGAATACTGACACATGAAGACCCTATATAGAAAGTTTCCATCCATACAACAGAATTTCTTTAGGGGAAGCAGACAACTGGGAGATATGTTCACTGGAGGCAATTTATCCACACAAAGAAAGGAAGGACGTAAAGTGCATCTCTGAGACAAGATACACATTTGGCTACTTCTTACGTGGAAGCCAAAAGCCAGGTTAAAAGATGCACAGTTTATATTTGGTTTCTTTATTGCTGTGTTTTTCTATTTGTTTTGTATAATACACATTTTTGTGCTCTTGCATCTGTGTGACCATCTTGCTTACATTAATGTTTTCTTTTGAATGAATATACTTCCTTTTATCTCTGAAAGAATTAACTGTATAGCCTACTCCTTCCTGCATGGTCTACTGCTGATAACTTGTCATAGGCATTAGGTCAATAAAACTGGTGGGTTTCATATGCTATATGTATCCTTAATAGTCAAAGGAATATTCACAGGAAAAGCTTGTGCCATCCTGCAAGATGATTATTGACAACCACCCATAATGTGGGTTGAAATATCTGGTTACAAAACTGAATTTATTCGTTTTGTATGAAAGACCATTTTGTCCTTGGATTAGATCTTAGCACCACAAAATCATGTAGTCACCTCATTTCATGTAATGATATTAAATAACATACATAGCCTAAGTTTAATGATTTATGGTTTTAACTTCAGCTCAGATTCAAATAAAACTCAGCAGCACAAAAAATAGGTTTTAGTCTGAAAGAAAATGAGTCGATCAAAATACAAATTTAAGCCAATTCTAAATTCTACTAAGTACAAGATACCTTTGTATTTAATGTTGCTTGTTTCACCAAAAAAAAAAAAAAAAGCAAAGCTTTATTTACTAGTGTTCAATAAAACAAAGACACTCAGCTTCTGTTACCTCGTTATTCTCCTCTAGAAGCCATTTGTTCAGTAAAGCGATTCATTTGGAGACAGCTGATGTCAGTATCACGATCCAAAAGAGCAGGAACTATTATAGATATGTGATATTATTTTAATAAATAAAAATACTTAAAATTTGCAATGAGCATACCCAGAGTTTTCTTTCAGTACTCCGGAACAGCCTAAATAGAAGGCTTGCTTCTTTTGGCTTTCTTTAACTTGGAATAACCTTCTTCTTTCTGTTAACAAAAAACAAACAACAAACAAAAAGGAAAAAGAAAAAAAAAAAAGGCAAACAAAGCAGTAATACCAAGCTAACAGCTCAACTAAAAAGTTGTTTCTGTGTGAAATGCTTAATTGAATGATATGAGAAGTAATTAATAAAAGTTTTTACTTTCCAATGCAAATCTAATTTAAAGTATGCTTATATGTATGGTGGGTAAATAATTAAAACCAGACCTATTTTGAAAATATACTTTTCCAAGCTGGCATCCAAGACTTTCAAAACCAACTGATCATTTTTGGTGTCCAAACCTGAGATAATGACAAAGGCTTACTCTTCAGAGGAGTGGTTAGCAGTGTCCCTAGTCAGCACTGTTGTACTTTAATCTGGAGAGAAGGACTCATACTAATGAGCACTGGAGGCTCCATCTCTATGCCAGTTAATAGACAAGTCCCTCTCCTATTCCTGAGACCTTCTGAACATCCCCTAGACCTGTGCATCCACCTCACTTGGCTCCAGCAGTGGCAGTGTTGCACTGGTACTGTGGCAGGCAGACAGCGAGAACTTGCTGCCTCCTGCTGCTTCACAGAAGTAGCTTGCAGGGCTCAGGCTGGTACCTGTGCTACTCACACCCTGCCTGGAGAGAGAGGAATGGCATGGGGCACTTGCAATTCATGGCTAGGACAGGGCAGTACCCCTTCCCCATTCCAGCAGCGCTGCCAGACCAGGCCAGTCTGCCCAAGCTGTAGAGCCAGCTCCATGCTCACAAGCCCTAGTGTGGCTGAGTCATTCCCAGTGGCAGGCAAAGGACTTCAGCACTTAATTTGTAGTATGGTGGAAGTCCCCCTTCAGTACTCAGACCCCTGGGGTTGTTATTCTCATGGCCACAGTTATTTTTAGTTGATTTTCTTTCCTTCTTTGCGAGACTGACTCCTGATGCTACTGCTGTAGCATCGTGGCGCTGGGCCTCTAACTGGTTACTCAGTCGTGGCCCTGTGGAAGGGCCCTTCCCAGCTGCACGTGGATGGGGCCAGCTCAGAGCAGCTGGGCTGGCGATCCCCACACCAACTCCTCTCTTCACTGCTGCAGCATGAGCTGTAGCGTATGAGTGTATTCCTGCAGCAGGCCCCTGAGGCTGCTCTATTGGCCCTTTCTGAACTGCAGGGATAGGACGGACTGTGCTCTCTTTTAATTACCATTAAAAGTTACAGAGCTGTCTTGTATGTGGCTTTAAAAGCATAACAAAACAAAAACATGATAGATAAAATTTAATGTTAACAAATGCATATTAAGTGGAAGAATCTGAATTACAGATACATACTCTTAAGTTCTTAATCAACAGTTAATGAGTATGTTGACAAGGTAAGTTTATATACTGCAACACATGACTAGGCAAAGGCACTTCAGATCAAGCATGGGTAATGAGACCTCAGATGGTCATGCTTGAAATGAAATAAAAAAACCGCAAGGGAACCTGGGTGAAAAGGGAGTTAAGTACGTGCAACTTTTCCTCCTGGCTTATTTTGTACAGTTATTGCACAGGATTTTCAGTTGGCTCTTAGCAAAAATAATACATATCTATGTGAGAAAATACAATCATATTGAGCATTGGAGACCTGGGACCTGTTCCTCCTAATGGGCCTGATTTGTAGGTAGTAAAAACGGAATGCGGTTGTAGAGAGAAGGAGGTAGAAGATACAACTGAGTTTTAAAGAACTGCTATTTAGAAACAGAAGTGTAGCCCAGTAGTAGGTAAAAGCAATATTTAAGAATAATGAAACAAATATTTTGAAGAGGAATCTAAAAGTACACACTATTGTCATTAGAGCAGCATCCAGAGGAAAGCGTATAAAAAGAAAATCATATTAGGAACCTATTTAATTGCTGCTGCTGACCGCATCTAGTAATACAGTAACAACTTAAATATATTAAATAATTAAGAGAATATAACTTTTAAAGACCCAGAATGAATTGCAAATAGCCTTCTGGAACTCATTTCTACAGAATGTGCTGAATTTAAGCACTTACAGAGCTAATGAGAATGCCCATAGTTATACTGGGCATGATAAAACTGTTTTCTGTAGAATCAGAAAATCTGCTTCAGAAACATATTTACATTAAGTAACATCATTAAACATTTTCCTTTCATTAGTATCTTTTGCAGGAGACAAAATGCACGCTTGAAGTAACAGTTACATAACCAATGGTTAAGGTTAATTTTATCCTGGTTAAGGTTAATTTTATCAGAGCAGGCTCAATAAGATTTCTTGGTTTCCCTGTTTTAGCGGGAACATGACAAAATGAAAAAATTTAAATTTTCCTTTTTATCTCTTAATTCAGGTCCTTGTAGACTGGCCTAAGGGGTGTATGTGTGGGGGGCTTTTACCTGTCTTCTTCTGGCACAACCTTTCTTTACAGATGTTTCCATGTTGCTCTCCTTGATTGAGGAAGTCGGTTTTGAGGTCAGTGTTTCACATGTCAGATACTTGTTCCCTGTAATCATCTTAAAGTATAGAAGTTTATACTTTCATTAGCCAAAAACCACTAGTATTTTCCTACTTGTTAAAATGACCTACTTTTTCTAAAGGTGCCTTCATAACACACAGTTGAAATAGCCTACCAAATCACACTTTATAGGTGTGAAAAGTGATAAGCACAACATATTTCATCCATGCGCCCGATCTGTGGGATATCATCCTCATAACAATTGCACTGAAATCAGCTCAGCTATTTTTTTTTTGTTGAAATGCAGACAGAATCATAGAAAATTTAGGTTGTAGGCCTCTAGTGGTCATCTAACCTGAACTTTTACTCAAAACAGAGCTAACTTCACAGTTACATCACATTGCTTTGGGCCCCATCCAATGAAGTTTTGAGAATCTGAAAGAGTAACAGCTCTACAACCTCTTTGTGCAACTCTTTCCACTACTTAACCACTCTCACTCTGAAGACTCTTTTTCCACGTGCACAGTAGGAATTTTTCCTGTTGCAACTTGTGCTTTTAGTGAAACTGAAATTAAACTTGTATTTGCAAAACTTCCATGTTTGTCTAACAGCACAATGACTTACACACACTGCAGTCAGCGCCACACAACTGATGAGGCTCCAGATTCTTTCCAGGGGCTGTTCATTAATATGGTTTCACATGAAGACAGACCAAACACTGATAATTTCACCGTGTTAACCTCACACAAATCTTGATAAACTGATAAACTGTCTTAAAGGAAAACTAATTATCCCACCTTAAAAGTCTCAAATAAAAAAGTGTGTATCTCAGACAACATAGTAAACCATCTTCCTTTTCAGAAAAAAAGCAGCAGCGGCTGAAAACATTAACTTATATGGTAGAAATAAAAAAAACTATATTGAGAATGATGGTAGAACATGATGAAAGCCATGCTCTTTATTGCTTAACGTTGTTTCAGAATATACTGAATTTGTGAGAATCAGCGAGAATGAGCTATTATTTACCGTACCTGTTCAGAGTTAGATTTGGAATGACAACTGGTTGTCTTAGCGATATAGTCCTTAGAACGGCATGCTGCTTTATCTTCTTCATTTTTGGGGATGCACACTGTATCATTTAAGACAGATTCATTAATATTTAAGCCTGCTTCTTCATTTGATCTCTTTGTTTGTTGCTGTGATAAACCAGAATTTGTCATTTCATTGTCTAATTTACAAATCTGCAAATGTACTTTCTTTGACTGGTGACGTTTCTCAAGAACTTGGGTGGTATTTTGACTTGCCAACTTTTTTCCCCTTCTTGCACTGGAAGCAGGAGAAGCATATGTATTCAGACTCAGATTGACATTCGATTTCTGAAGCACTGACCCAACAGTCTTAAGAAAGGAAGGAGAATTTGCCTTTTTGTGATTGACTTGGCTTGAATTCCCACCTGAAGCTGAGTTATCAAAAACCCCAGAATTAGTCATTTGTCCACCAGACTCTCTTTTCCATTGAAATACAGGTATACAGTGTTTTGCATCTGTTTTCGTGTTTGTTACCTGAAGTACGCTGCTGTAAGTAGGAATTTTGACTGACATATTTTGGACAGGTTTGTAAACCTGAGTTATGCTGGACTTGCACACAGTCAGCATAGAAGATGAAACACCCATAATTTTTATGGGTGAATGTTTTTCAGCGTTCTCTCTCTTCTTCCCATCCATTAGATTTGTGGTCTTTCTGTTCATCTGCATCAACTTCCCTTTGAAAATTGGTATAATTTTGCTGATTTTTGCGGGGGGGAGTTCAAAAGCTGAAGTTACAGGCATTCCTAACGACTTCACAACTGGCAACTCTGGTACTCCTGGTACTTGCCTATTATTCATTGATTTCTCTGTTGCGTCAATGCTAACCTTTTCTGTACCCTTACTGTGCCTCGAAAAAGTCTGTGTTTCTGGCTCTTTGATCAAACGCTCCATCCAGTGGCTGTTTTCCATATTGCACGGTGAAGAAATTCTAGGCAAACTCTGTTTTCTTGGAGGAGTCTGCGTTAGAGATACCACATAAACCATCTCACCAGCCAATTGCATATGCTTAGATTTTATTTCCTGCAATACAACAAGAGTTGCTAAATTTAATGAACTGGGTTTAAAAATCTGATAGTGCCCCCTAATGGATCACTATATGGTATCTGCCTAATAGACATCACAATATATAACCATATGTTCTGTTTGGAATTGGAACAAACTACATTTTTAAACTATATTTTGTTGTCACTATACATGAAGATTTGTTTTCTCCTCCCCCAGTTCTTTGTTTATAAACTATGCTGGAATATTGTATTTCTCAGAAGGAAAGACTTAAATTACAGTCATTGTCTTGGTTTAATGCTTTCCAATTGGGTAATGCCCAGCCCTTTTGAGCGGTTCTGCAGAGAATTTGACTGACAGGGCTCCTTGTCTCTTGAGACTTCTAAGGGTATCTGTATTCTGAGCAAAAGACAGTTCAGATGTCTATAAAGACTGCAGATGACAAAGAGGAGCCATTCTAGCTTTGATCACTGAAGAGACATAAACAAGAACTGCTTTCTGAAAGAGGATTATAGTATTTTAGAATCTCTGCAATTTCTGTCACAATTCTTTGTTCGGAATTAATTACTTCATTTCTTCTTTCACACACTACTACCAAAGAAATTTGAGTCTCAGCCTTTGTCACAACCCCGAGGAGTTTAAAGGAGTTTTGATTGATTGCCTCCTTTCCATCACCAACCATGGAGTAAATCTTACAACTTGAGTGTTTTTTAAATGCTTAAGTCCACAGAACTTATATTTTTCTTAATTTACTTTAAAGAAATTGTAACAATAGTAGTAATAATAACAATAATTATTGTTGTTATTATTGTTGTTATGGAAGAAGTGTAAGAAAGTTCTCAATATCCAACTATAAAATAAGGTCTATAGAACTGCAAATATTGATAGCAACTAATAACACTAAGTCTAATTTTTTAATATATTTGTGATGTGAACAAGAACAATGGCAAACAGCAACATAATATTCAATTACATGTTTAATTAAAAGTTACATCATTGATAGTCATTGTGAAGAGCATAGTTTTAAGCTTTTACTGTGTTCTGAATATGATAAAGACTACTTCACACATTAAGAAAGTACATGCCATTATATGCTTATTAAAAAACCTCACACGTACCAGAGCCCTGGAGAGCTCTTGTGTAGCATAAAGTGCCTTGCTTGTCATCTTTACTGGAAATCCACAGAGATGTGAAAGATTACGCTTCATGTCAGAAAGAAAAGAGGTCAACACACTTTCCGAATCTGTTCTAGGGAAATACTGCACTGGCTGACTTCGAATGCAACTTAAAGGGTACCTGAATAAGTGTTCAGGGATACATAACAAGTTTCTTTACATTTCTATAATTATGAATCATCCTTCGTTGAGTATGAACATGTCTAAAGCTTTTGAAAAAAAGCTGAACAAAATCGCTTACTTTCTTAAGGGACTGAAGCTTATAAAGTTACAGGACTTCAACATAATTATACCATACTAATCTACCATAGGAAAGATTACTCAATTTAAGTAATCCTTACTCTAGTCTTCCCTAGCAGGAAAATTCCCTTTAAAACAAATCTTTGTTGGCCATATTTTTACAGGAATTTAGCTCTTCCTTTTACATCCCCATTTAGCGTGGCATTATCATGCTTACAGAACCTGTGAAGCAAATTGATCTATTTGACTTACTATTATTCAATACTAGGACAAAGAGACTTGACTAAATATTTTGTTCTAATTTCACTAGTGAAATAATTCTCCTCCACTGACTTCTATGAAACTACAGAAGAAGAAAATGTGGTACAATCAAAAATTAAGACTTAGATCTTCGCTAGAAGTGCAGTAGAGGAAATGTAACAAAAATATTCTGAAAGGATACGTAAAGCACCTTTCCCCTATTGGCTTGAAGTAAACACTGAGGTATATTTTTGCATCTTCAAGTTCCTCTGGAAGAATATAACCATACTGAAAAAAAAACCACCACAAACATGTATTACAAATACAAATTCAATAGGTACAAAAATGGGAGGGAAATCCAAAAAGCAGTGTATGTTGTTTCTTACCAGATTCTTCCAGTGCATCTGAAATTCTTTATATGAACGGAAAGGAGATTCTGGAGGAATTATGTGGCTGATGTTTATGATCTGACCCATTTTCATGCTGTGCATAGGTAAAGAAGGGATGCTTAGACAGGGTGTCATAAAACTCAGCTGAAAATAACCTGGACTTTTGGAAAAAAACAGTAAATCTGATTTTTGGCGTTGAAAGTATTGATGGATTATTTTTATGTTTTGAGGACTGATACCTTCAGCCTGTATATTTCCTGAAGTACAGAAAAAGAACTTGGCACGTACAAGTCTAATTTCTCTTGTCTGTAATACTCACTAGCAGTAAATGTAGAACAAAAGCAATACATTATTAAAAGATTACAATATCATTACTTTTCATATTTTTATGATGAAAATCATAGGTGAAAACAGAGATACTTTGTGGCAAAGGTGGAAATATGTTTTTTCTTTAAATTGACACTTTCTGCTAAAATTAGAGAAAAATTAGTGCTCTTGCATATCACAGAAGTAGCAGATTAATAAAATTGAAATAATATTTAAATGTATAATTTAAGATCCACTGATTAATTTTTCTCATTTTCTGTAACATTGAGACTATAGAAATAAAAAAAGAATGATTCCTGAATGTAAAACAGACTGTAAAACAGAAGTCTTCCTATCACTAGTATCAAATTCACAATTTGTATGGCAACCGTTCCAGGAAAAGTTTGTTTCTGCTGCAATGTAAACAGATTCCTACCTTGGCAAAACATAGCACCAGTTACTTAATATGGAATGTTGGTGAATAACTGTACTTTCACTGCTCTCAAACAACTTTAAGGTGTTTGCTGAAATATCAAAATCTGTCAGCTTAAAACAGAAATAAAAAGGTTATTTGCAAATATTTCTACAGCAGTACAAAATTAAAATTTTCAAAAATAAGTACACCTCACAATACACTGAAGTTTATACATTATTATTCTTTCATCAGCTCTCACAGACTGCTTATTTCAGAAGATATTCCCATTATCAAATTGAACACTATCTTATGTTAGAGCCTACACTTCCAAAAGTTATGCAAGTACAAGGTTTAAAGGTTATTTATATCAGCAAAATTTAAACTTCATTTATTTGAGGTGTTTTAATAAGTAGGAGTACAGAAGGAATTTCTCAAACTAAGAACTGTCTCACTTCCATGCACATTTTTTAAAATTCAAATCAGAAACCCGTGTTTGACAGTCTAGCAACTGCGTATGCCACGTTGCCTAATCAAATGCAAAGATCCAAGCAACAGAATTAATGGAACATATAGTTTCACCCTGTGACTATTTTCACAGTGTGAAAATATCTGACTGTAGGGGCCAATCAAACAGAGATTTGAGAAACATTTTCTCTCTCTATGATCCACCAGGGTTTACATTTATTCACTGACAAGAAATCTGGCCATTTCTGTTTTAGAAAAGTACTAAAATGATCAAACTGATAATGAAGCCACATCATGATCGCTTCCATCATTGCTTTGTGTCATTTTGGAACTGGATTCCTGAAGAAAGCTTTAATGTTTATGCTGTTCAACTAGGTCACAGAAGAAATCCTATTCTTCTATTCTAAGAAAGAAGAGTTTGGATCAGAAATACTTATTTCGGAAGAAATCAGCAAGCCTGACAAATATGCCCCTGTATGTATGGGCATATTCAACAAAGGTGATATGGCTCTCAGAAAGCATGGCAACTTTTCAACCTCAGCCACAATTTCTTAAAAAAATTATTAATTATTCTTATATGCAGCATAATCCAGGCTGCTCTCATTTTTTGGAAGCTGCACAGAGCATGAAGCAGATTCCAGAATAATTATATACAGGACATTAAACATAGCGCTGACAACTTACCTGTAGCTTCACTTCTAAAATGTTACTCAAAACTGCCTACGTATTACAGTGAGAGAGTGAATGCCTTCTAGAAAACACTGCTAGCGGAAATCTAGAATCATAAAGACATTTTACTACTATATTCTGTTAGCATTTCGAAAGGTGTCTTATTTAGTCTAGAATCTCAATTTTACAATGCTTGCTAGAATGCATCAATATAGATATGATATGGATGTTATACACTTAGAGCAGATGCAGGTAGTCACTGAATATGATTACTCTCTTAATGCAATCAGAAATAAGCACTTCTACCCTCATCATGCTAATCGCAAGTCACGTGACAGAAAAGAAGATAAAGACTAATAAGACAAATACAGTCATAGAAAATATAACTGTTTTATACCTCAGGGGGTGGCAACCGAATTGAGCAAGCCTCCACACTGATGCAAAGCTGCCTCTCTGATACACTGAGGTCTATAACTAAAATAAAAGTAAAGCATAAAGCTGTTTTGAACTACAGTTCAACTGTTAGACAGAAAGCTAATCCAAATGTTTATTTAAAGCAATTGTTAGTCAAAATGCTGCATTGGAAAATCAAAAGGCCAGCCTTCCTCAGCATGGAAATTAAAATGAATTGCATTTTAACTGTGACAAATTAAAATAATAATGAATTACCATCCATACAGTACACGTCCCCAAGAACTCATGGCTGTCCCTGCAACTGGATGCCTGCTATTCATATCCTTGATACACAAACACCCATTATCAGAGCAAATGTAGTTATTATAACCCTTGGCTGTACTGAGATACCTTATTATGCATCCAGAGTAGTCAAGAGGAAAGACTATGTGAGCAACGCAAGCATTTATTGACACATCTCCAGAACATCCACCCAGCTCTGAGCAAGCTCTTAGCACAGGAACTGAATGTATTATGTTCCTCAACATATGCCCCTTGTTACAAATTTAGGCTTCAATATCCCCAAATGTAATATTTAACTTTTATACTGGAATTAAGGTATTACTTCGTAATTTTTGCAATAGCTAAGCCGCATGCTTTGTGACTTAACTTTTGTGAACAGCAAATGTGGTACCGACATGACAGGCACTTTAGTTCGTTTTCCTATCTATTATTATGGAACATTCACATCACTGGCAAGGCTTATGATTAGAGGCAAGTGCATTTAATTGTAATAACCATAACTTTTAAATGGTAAATTTCAATCTATGGCTGTAGTTTAATAGTAGAAAAATTACCCTTTTTGTGGGCAATTTTTCAAAGGAGCAGTTGAGCTGACAACTATTACATACAGAGCATCATCTGCCATCAAGTGTATTTTGACCGAGGTTATTTCAGAGTGAAAAATGAAAAGGCATTGTGTTGGTACTAGCAGGATCATGGCAACATGAAAGCATATAACTATACCTCGCTCTCACAAGTTTACCATGAACAGAATATTGTACTTACCAACAGCATTTTGCCTTCCTGAATGAGACAGAAAATCTCTTCCTTAATAAAAAAAAAACAGATCAACATTATTGTCTAAACCATATGCCTGATGTCTTTATGCAAAAAAAAAAAAGATAAATCACAGTTTCATTTGTGCATGTCATGAATGCTGAAAGGGTTGTTCCTTTTAAGGAGAGAAAAACCCCACTATCTATTAACTTTTCACTGATTCATTAATACCTTGTATAAAAAAGAAAGATATATGAAAGTGTATTAGAGAACAGCAATTTATACATTGTTTCTTCCCCTCAGTAAGGAATTTATACATAGAAATATTTTTAGTTGATTAACAATTAATAAATTTATCAGGTTCAAAAGCAAATCTGTATACTATTACTACATATTTTACCATCTACCATCAGTTTTGCCCAGCTTTAGCAACATAGATGATTAGACAAGCTACGTGTACCAGGGTCGCACTGATGTTAGTCAATGCCTTTCACTGAAACCAGTTTTGTATCAGCTACTATCTAGCCCACTACTTCTAGCTGCTATTCCTGAATAAGTTGATTTCATTCTGAGAGCTATATATTTTGAAGATACTGAAAAGAAGATACTGTTAACATTGTGGCTGGAAATAAGACAATAACATATACGCTTTTCTCAAGGTATATTTGGAATGATCTATACAATTGCTCAGCTTAGTAAGAGCACACCACAGTATCTGAAACACATCTGTTTTTCCATACTTTGGTAGTTCACAATTAACCTACACAGGAGTTAGTAGACAGATGTCAGGCAAAGCAAATACCATCTAAAAAGACAGCACTTGGTAGAAGGAGGTGGTCTGAAAGAAAAACATTTCTGTATTGGAAAAGCATGAAAACCATGTGCAGATGTGTCACTGATGAAAGCATGACTCTGAAAAACAGGCCCAATTTTTAGAAGACGTTTACTGTTCAACAATATTTGGTCTGGAAATTACTAATCTGGTATGTTGCGTTTAGTTGAAATAATTGTTTGATCTATTACAAAGATGAGGAGGGAGATGAAAAAGTGAATGTTAGGTCCATTCAGAGTTTGAAGTTGAATCATTGAACTTGGATAAAGGAACAATAAAAATGCAACCAAAGGAAAAAATCATAGGATAAATTAATTAAATAATTAAATATATTGAATGAAATAATGATGAAAATAAAATAATTACGGAAGTTAAATTACAGACAATAAATGCAACAATAAAGAACTGAAAACTAAACACCTGATCCCGACCCACGTGAGTCAAATACCTTGCACCAAGAGATGACCTGCCTTGTTCCATCTGGGTGCAAGCCTGGCTGTAAGTGTGTAGGAGAGACAGGTTTGGAGAATGGCTGGACTAACTGTTTGTGGTGCTTCCAGCTAATTATATCAGAGAGAAAAGAAAAATACATTATTAATAATTTAACAGGTGTTTTTAAAGGCTTCAGTCAAAATTCAAAGATATTGCTACTGCATCTTGGAGCCAAATCCTAGTGTACGTTACACTACTTTTCCTCTACAAGAAGTTAGCACGTTATTTGATGTAGGCATTTAGGTTTCATGAGTCCTCAGAGTAAGGTGTGCTACAATTCATTTAATGTTTTCACGAGGCTGATGATAATAGACTTGGGGAAAAGATTAACTGAACTCTATGGAGTACTTTACTAGATATGTATCTCTTTCCAGACAATAGGCACAACATCCAAAATTTTCAGGTATTAACTCTGCTGGCAAACTCGTGACCAGAGACATTTTCCTGCCATCACAAGGGCAATAGATAAGTGAGGCTTGGTTCACCCAGCAGTATGACTTGCCCAACTGCTTGCCTGTCCCGCACAGCTTTCTATTAACAGTTAGCATTAGTCAAGAAAAATAAACTAATTACAATGGGTTAAAAAGAGTTAACTAATACACCTCCAAGAGGATGTTTCTAATGAGACCCTGCAAGGATCTGCTTGCAAGTCACAGTTATTAAATATACTTTGTACTACTAATCTGCTGGAAAATCTAACGGTGACAGATGAGTTACACATGTCAACAAAAAGCAGTGTTTTAAGGTAAGCATATTTGAGCAGTATACATTTTACTAATCCAGATATCCATTTACCCTTCTTGGAACAGAGATAAAATACACCCAGCAGGCTGTGCAAATGAATCACAAGAGCTACTGGCTTTGCTTACAAGCAGTCTTTTAACTCAGCAATTTTAGTGTGTCCACACATACATTCATAAAACCCACAAACACTGCATACTAGAAGATAGTAGAGCATACGCATAATGGTCTAAAAATATATCAGCTGTTACGCTCATGGGTTCCATTTCTTCTCTGTGTTTTTGTTTTATTTCTCTGAGACTGTCCTACACAGGTTGGATAGACACAAAACATGAATGGGGAGATAGTTCAGATGTCTGAACATCTCCGCCTGTGGAACCTACAGGGCACATGTGGAAGGGGTGACACCAGCAGGGGAGCTGCAGGTCTGTGGGCCAGAGGACAGGCCTGTAGTTGCCTTAAGGTCAAACCCCTCTGGCAAACCCTCCTGAACAGGACCAGGATCCCACTGCAGCAGAGAAATGTAGTGAAATTGCCCAGGAACTTCTTAAAACTTTTGACTCTGACGAAGTATAGTTACTATACCCAGATTTGTGAGAGACATTTTGTTTATGGGACAGACTTTTTTAACCTGGCACTTGGCTTCTGTAGTGCAAATGTAGTACAAAAAATACTCATCTTTGGCAGCAGCAACTGCAGACAAGCATAACAATCTTAATAAATGTGACATCTTTCAGGACTTACGGTAGCTCCTTGTTTCTCTATGTAGGCTTGACATATTCCTGATTTGTAAAATGGTATCTAAAAATAAAAAAAAAAATCAAGCGTTTGAAATTAAGGGGTGTTTTAGCAAATCCTAAATTAAATTCTGATCCTTTGCCTAAGACTTTGCCTAAAAAAAACATGCTAAGGAATAATTAAAGCAAACACCATATCCTGTATTTTAAAGGAGAATGATAATTAAAATCAGTTCAGGCCTTTGTCATAGTGTAATCTCATTTCATTAACAAGCAAGCAAAGGGCTGCCCAAAACAAAATGGCTGAACTCTGCCTCTGCTGCTCTCATTGTGAATTGGGTGGCACCATACCAATTGAATTGATTCTGTTCCACAAAAGGTTCACCATCTGAAAAGGCCATTTAATCAAAAGATCAGAAGACATACGCTGTCTTCTACATTACTAATGCACAAAAATAAATTTTGCTTTAAATGACATAATTTTACTTATCCTTGATCCTTAAACAAAACACTTCTTAGAGAAGCATGTACGTACGTGTAATGGATACACCGGACTCCTACTCCAAAGCTGTACTTTGGTTCAGGCCGACCAAGAAGCAACAAGCCTCATGCCCTTGGGGTGAACTTGCGAGCTAGAAAGCCCCTGGTTCATGTACAAGCAAGTGAAGATGTCTTGAAAAGTATTTCAAAAGGTGGTTTTGAAACCCAAAAGTACAAGATAACGAAAATACAAAACAATATATCAGAGCTAAACCGACGACATTTGTCTTTTCTATGCCATTGACTAGCAGCCAACTCCTTTGCCCTATAAATACTGAAATCAGGATGGCCCCAGTCTGAGCTCTACCTGAATGGCAGCTGGCCTCTACGCCAGGCCACTGTCCCCTTGAGCAAGGTCACCTCTTAGTGATTCCTTACCCAAGGTGGAGACATCCCTTACCCACAACAGATCCTCAGTAAGTGACTGACAGCATGCTGAATTAATACTATGAAGAATTACTAATCCATGTAGCTACTCAGATATTATAAACGTTGTACGGATAATTCCACTAGACATGAAACAGTGACCAAGTCTGAGACTAAGATTGGATCCAGCTGCACCTAGGCTCCAAAGATTATTTTAGAAAGCAAGGGGGTCCACTCTGAACCTCGTGACTCAATGCGAGGGTCCTTTTGACTCTTCGTGCCCCCAGTCTTTGTATGAGTCCTTCTAACTCAATTTTCCTTTATATGTTTCTTCCACGTAGTAATTGATAAGATCAGCTTTGCCACTGAACTTATTGAACTCTGTCAAATTATTATTTTAGCTCAATAAAATAAATTGCTGCTTCTCTCTTTTGAGTGAGGTGCATTCCACTCATCCGTGACAGTATGAAACTACATATACTTTTTTACACACTGATACTGACCGCCATTACAACTGAAATTTGATTTAGTGTTCCAATAACAGGTGCAGAAAGGATGTCTTGATGCAGGAATAACAACTGTCTGTAAACAAAAAAGTTAGAAAAAATTAAAAAATAATTTTCCATACTTGATTTTCTCAGCTTAAATTTATTTTCCTCACCTTCTGCAAACATAATACATTCAATTTTTAATCAGTTTCCAGTGTTTCAGTATAATATACTGGACTAGTCCAAGATACTTGCTCTTAACCCGCCCACAGTGTTCTAAGACAAAGACTATAGACCTTTGGCACATGAACAGAACTCTCCAAAAGTGTTCCTTTTGGCAGAATTTCTCATTTTTCCCCCTGCCTATTAAAGGGAATAACATAATTCTTGGTGAACACTAAGGAGCGTACACATGCTTTCCGAGTACTCTTTTCACTCAGTCTCAATCTACATAAAGCAATAAAATAGCTCAAATGATGTACCTAAAGCATTCCAACTTTGCAAGTGAACACAGTTTAATTTTTACTATTAATTAATTTGAAGCAGGTGGCCTTGTTAGTTTTAGCTGATAACATTTAAAATACAAGAGATGTGTTTTTCCCCCAACAGCCAGCAAGTTCCCCACCAAAAAAACGCCTGTTTTGAAAAACTGCATACTGTTTGCTGCTGATAAGAATTTTGCTGATTTTATTACAGTTAATTCTAGTACTGCTAATAAAATCTTTGAATAACAACCACCACTGAAAATAGTAATCCTCAAAATGCTTTACCTGCAAATCTTTATCTGTGTAGTCCTTGTCTCAGTTTCCGGTATCTGAGAACTCAGCATTACTGTAGTGGCACAGAGTTTTTGTAGCTCTGGCAGATTGACAAAGAACAAAGACTGGTGCCTGGTGTCATTCATGTTATATTGTTGATTGCCCCAAAGTGGCACCTGGGTCTTAAAAGAAAAATTTTAATTCATTTTTATAAGGCAGATATTTGTTTACAGAACTTTATAAGTATAAGGTATCAGGTAAATGAAAAATCACTTATCTTCTGATTAAAATTAGGCAGGCAATATAACGTAACTTGGTCAACTAAACCAGACAGCTAAATGTACTTTTGCTATAAATAATGCATTCTACTTTAAAATATAATTATTTACAAGAGTCAAAATATTCAGAGTAAGGACAATGGCAAAAAGCATCTCTTCCACCTTCTTCTCAGTCTGCGTTGGGGCTGGAATCTACCTGGGATCCAAGAGGTGAGGAATCGCTCTGCGATATTGGTCCCCTCCCGACTGGCAAGAAAGTAATTGCCAGGATCTCAACAGCGATGTCCTCACTAAGTCACACACAGACTGTGGCCAGTCTGTCAGAGAGAATGAAAACCACAGAAATACAAAGGCACACTGGAAATCTTTTCCTTTTTCCCCACACCATGCTCCCTTCCCAGTGGTACAGAGAACTTGTGTGCTCCCTGCCTAAATCCATCTCAAGCGACAGGTGAACACCATATTCTAACCTATGCAGCACTGAGTACAGCCTTACACCAGGCCGAAAGCTGTACTAATCCAAAATCACATTCAGCTTTATGACTAATAATAAACACAATTTCTTCTCCTGTTCTTACCCTCAAAGGAGAAATGTATGAAGAACAGTATTTTGTCTTGCTGAGAATTTTTAACACACACACTCCTACATACTTATCAAAAGATGAAGAAAACGTAGCTGGCATTTGGAATGGAAAGTGATTACACATATAGTGGTTCTACCAAACATGTCTCACATCCTAACCTTTGCCTTATAATACAAATTATTGACTATATTTCGTGTTCAAGAGTATAAGGCAGTTTTGGGCTCAGGCCACTACCATTACCTTGAAGTGGACATGGCCTGATACTTCACGCAAAGTTAGAATACAGAATACATGTATATTCACTGCCATAGCACCGAGATGTGCTGCAACTCCATCATTTTTGAAAATTCCTAAAAAGCACCAAAAAGAAGAACCAAAAGAACCAGAATTTTAGGCTAAGAGTGTGATTCTTTGATGCAATACTAACAAATTTCATGTGCGTGGGAGTAATATGAAGTCATGGCTGTTATATGGCCTGTTGGATGCCTGCTGTATGCTCATAGGTATTGCAGCACAGGCCAAGCTCAGCGTAAAGGAACCACAATATTTATGACAAAAAAAGAACATCTAACATTTAATTATTTAAAGAAAATACACCTTTTAACTATAGCACCTTTCTCAATCAAAGTGTTTCAAAGAAAAACAGGCAGGTAAAAAGTCTGCTTGTTATGAAAAGCCAGGAACAAATACTGCACACCAGAAAAAGCTCTTTTAATAGTTCTCCCCCCTCCAAACCCTAAAACACTTTTTGGAAATGGCCTTACCAGCACAGTGAAGATAGCAATAAATATTTTATTTCCAAATTTTATGAAGTCACCAGGTATTCACCCAAAAAGCAATTTTGCAAATTGTGATTCAAAAATTATGAACTGGAAAAATTTTTTGGGGAACAATGTCAAAGACAACTTTCCTGTTCTGCTTTTGCTTTGCCTTGTAACACATTAAAAGATTCGCCTTGGTCCTATCCTAGAAAAATCACAAGATCAGTGTTTTATAACTGTGGTTTTCAAAGAAAATAACATTTCCTTGTTTCTTACCCTTAAAGGAAAATACATTTCAAGTTTTTTTCTAGCAATCATGAAAAGTTTTTTTTTAAAATGCCAGGCAAGACTATCACTTTACCAGAGAATTCCAAAAGCCACAGCTTAAGGGAAAGGACCATTTTAAGCAAATGAGAAAAAAATTTCGTCTGTTTACAAACACAGAAAAGGAAACCTGTGTCCTCAGTTTTCATAATGTTTAAAAGAATCCTAAATGGCCAACTGGGGATTTTTGTGGCAAAAATGTTGTAAAACACATGCTGCAACGCTCCAGCGATCCGCTTGCTGTTTGATGCCAACTCCCCTGCGGGAACCACTTGCTGTATTCAGCAGAAGTTAAATCTTCCCAGTCATCTTAAAAGCTAATGGGACAGAGTGCTTGCAAATAGCTTCTCCCTTCAGGGGAGAGGATAAAGAGAGACGTACCAGTTATAAATCATAGGAAATAAACCCAGCTGCCTTCTGCACAAGTAGAAAAATTCAGCATCTGTGGGGGAAATTACAATTTTAGAGGTTGATAATCACAACACATGAACCTGAAACCATGACAGAGCTCCTGCAAAGCTGAACAGGACGTCAGTCAAGAGAATGGCTATTGCTGGTTTTGTCAGAACAGACAGGTAAATCACAGAGCTCGGCGGCGCTATTTGTTATTTTCACTAACAACTCTGTTAAAGCTGAGAACAACGCCAAGCTGCGAGGAACAGTAGCTACTCTTCCCTTGAGGCTGACTGTAATGACCTGGAGAGGGGATCTGAAGGTTGTGGTGGCATTCAGCAAAGAAACTGTCCTGCACCCTGATAACCAATAGCAAACGCACTGGGTACAGAACAACTACCTAAATACCACCTTCAGGGATAGGGGTCTCTCAATTTTATGTCAGTGAAGTTGTGCTGTAAACAAACCCCACGAAAAAAAAACCCCACCAGCCTGTAATCACACTGGAGCGTGTGCGGGGGCTATAGCGAATACGGGGCTATTGCTGTTGAGGCGCCCAAATGGCGTACGGACATTACCCAGCACCGGCAGTGCAGTGCGCCGCTGCCGCGAAGGGGGACAGGACAGGGGGAATACCCATTCTGGCCCAACAAGCAAACAAAGCCATCAGACACATCTCAGGCCAGTGAAGGAACGACGTTTTAGCTGAAGAGAACTGAAGGGAAACCGGCTGACGGGCGGGTGAGAGGGCGCCACGCAGAGACGGCTGAGACTCCCCTCCCCGTGACCTCAGCACGGCCGGCACCACGGCAGGAGGGGCGAGGGGCGTCGGAGGGAGGGCTCGGCTCAAGGTGCCCTGGGGGAACTCTCCCGCGGCAGGGCGAGGGGCTCCCGCGACAGCCGGCAGTTCTGGAAGAGCTATGAGGAAGCACTTCTGGCCGGGCCGGGCCGCCCCTCATGCCGGGCTCCCTCAGGGACTGCTCGGGGCGCCCCGCCGTCCGCGTGCCTCCCGCCTTCAGCGCCAGGGAGCCCGGGGGGGCGGGGTGGCCGCCACAGGGCCCTAACCGCCAGCTGCTCAGGGCTACCGGGGGCGGCCGGGTGCGTCCCTCACCCCCCTCCCAGCCTGGCGTGAAACCGTACGGTGTATGGCGAGCACTGGTGCCACCTCCCACCACAGCACGCCCCGCCCGCGGGTGGTGCCGGCCGCCGTGAGGCGAGTCACGCGGCGTGGGGAGAGGGTGGGGCTGGAAAGTCTCATTTCACCCCCCCCCCCCGGCGCGGCCGCACGGTCTTCCGCGAAGGAAGGCGACGGAAGCCTGACACCTTTGAAAGGCATTTCGCTCCACCAATGAGAAGTTGGAAGGGAGGCAGGGAGGGAGGGGGTGGGCGGAGGGGAGGGGCGGCGATAGGCTTGCGGCGGGGCTACGGTCGGCGCGCGCGAGTGGAGCGGGGTTAGAGCGTGCGGCGGAGCCGGCGGGGCAGCGGCTGTGGGAAGGGCCGTGCCGTGGGGGACATGGTGGGCTCCAGCGAGACCGGGGGCGAGCCGTGGCGGGGCCGGTACTACCGGCTGGAGGAGGTGCAGAAGCACAACAACAGCCAGAGCGCCTGGATCGTCCTGCACCACCGCATCTACGATGTCACCAAGTTTCTGGACGAGGTAGGTGGGCGCGCGGGGAGGGCGCAGGGCAGGCGGGGGGCCCGCCGACGCGGCGGGTACCGGCGCCCCGCTCCCCGAGCCCCGCGGGGCGGTGCGGGCTCGCCGGCGGCTCCTCCGCGCTGCGGCCGGGGCGGCGGCGACAGGCCGTGGGCGGGAGGCGGGCGCGGCGCGGCAGGGTGCCGCCTGCTCGCGATAGTGCTCTGAGAAACGGCGGCGTGAGGGCGGCGGGGCCCGGACTGGCCGGGCCGGGCAGCGGCCGCCTCTCAGGTAGGAGAACCCCGCGTGTGCCGGGCACGCCGTCCCACGCCGGCGCGCTGTCTGCTGCGAGGAGGTGCGTCCTCCCTTCACCCGCCTTTGGACTTTGTGCCGGTGTAGCGGCCGGGGCTCCGCCCGGGGCTCCGCGCTCTCGCCGCTGCCCGGCCGAAGGGCTCACGCTCGGGTTGCGAGGGCGCAGCGGTCGGGTTGCGTGCCGTTGTTGCCCCCCCCCCCCCGCAGTTAACGAATGACACTTTTGATCGCTTGCTGATGGTCAACAACTGATGTAATCATTGATGGTCATGGTTAATAAAGAAGCGTTTTAGTTATTGGAGTAAAACATTCTTCTGTGGAGATGCAGAAATGCCACTACTGAGCAATTTTTTTCAGTACTAAATATAGCTAGGATTTATTAGTGATATGTTGAGTTTTATCCCTCACTCCCATTATTCCCAATCTGCAAATATCAGGCATCCAGTTAAAAATTGTTATTGTAGACTTACATTAATTTCCTTGAGAATACAGCTCAGACTGGTAGAGACTCAACAGAAATCAAGACTTAGTAGTTCTGCAGCCCCATCGTGATTTTTTTTATTTTTGTAGCGATAAACACTTGAAATTAAAAGTTTAAATTGAGCATTTTGCAAATAAGAGGTTGATGAGTGATTTTTCAGAGGCGGTGTTGGCACAGGTAGTATTTTGTTCTTAAGCTGTGTGCCAGCACAAATTGATTGGCTTTTCAGCAAGGTGGATTGTGAAACTGATCTGCCATCTCTTTTTTGATTATTTTTCGTCTAGCTCTGTCCCTGGTCTGGTTCATCCTTTAGATATGGAAATGTTTGTTTGGTTATGCAGACAAGGCCAACGTGTTTTTATAGAAGCCCTGGAAGAGAATGCAATTTCTCATGCAGTCTGAGAAACTGAAGTAGCTGTTCTTGGAAACTCAATGAGGTTTGGATGATATATAATTGTACCAGCACTTCCAGACTGGGGAAGGGGACACAGATGTGCACACACACAAAAAAAGAAACCAAAAACCAACCAAAACCACAAAGCTGCCCAAACCCAACCCAAGAAAAGACCACTTGACAAAAGAAACCAGGATCTAATGAGCTTTTGGATTTTAGTTGCACAATCTGGCAGCCTCTTCCTTAAGTACGTGTGATAAAATCGGTAAATACTAAGAGGCACTACCTTGTGCAGATTTCTCCAAGAAAGTCTTCATTTCAGCCTTCAGGACAATGTTGCTAATTCAGCAACATATTGAAAGAATTTGGTTTGTTTTTAAGCAGTTAAATAGTTTATTGGAAAACTGTGGGATGCCTGATGAATTCTGGTACATATGGGTCAAACTCTAGCCTCACACTAAACAGCTTTCAATAGAATATGGCACGTTGTGAAGCTGAAATTTCTGGGTCGTGTTCTGAGATAATAAATGCATGAGACTGGATAACTGTTTTCAACAGAGTATCTAAATGAAGCTACACTTCTAAGAAAAGCTCTTGGATATTGTGATTTTTGGGATAAAACCCTTGGATTAAAATATTTCATAGGACACTCTTTCTATCTTTTTTGAATGCTTTTGATACCAGGTTAATTTATCAAGTGATGTGCTAATTCTTTTAGTACTGTCAGACACCCTGAGGCATTTACCATGTGACAGATGAGGAGAAATTGGAGCTAGCCTCTTGCTGGTACATTCTGGAGTATGGTAAATGCTTCTCAGTGAAATGGGGGTAATCCCATAACGTAATGTTAGCTGTTTCAATAGCATTATTGGTCAAACTCAGTTTTACTTCTTGCCGCTTTACTTCTTTTGAGTTTGAAAAGCATAAAATATTTCAAGAATAAAATGTACGCTACTACAATAAGTCCAGTAGTACTGAAGAGGATGCACTGCTAAAGCATCACCTCATTCCTGCTCTTCCAAAGCAGTAAATAAGTAAAAGGATCAGTTTACTAGGGAGTGGAAGCTGACTTCACCAGTCCCATTTTTTAATTTGACAAGCAATCTTTCCAGCCACTACATTAACCTATGGAAATATTTTTTTATTGATTACAAATTTGAAAACTTTACAGTGTTTTGGTGCTAAAGACACTATGGATGCCTTCATACCTATTAAGTGAAAGTATGCTACTGCTTTTCACTCCATTACTGTACTGAAAAGGTGTCTGTCTTCTGTCCAGCTGTTGTCTCTTTATAAAGCTTGTAGGTGTTCAGTGAAACTTGTTTGGGTTTTGGGAACCATCAACCTCTGTGAACACTTGATTGAAGTTAGATAGTAAGTGGACTGAGGCGGGTGATGTAGATGTGGCAGGAGTGGTGAGGCTGAAAAGGAGTGGAGGCATATGGTCATGGGAGGGTGACCGTATTAGCTTGGTTTCCTAAGGACAAGGCTTAAAAGAGATAATTTGAAATACAGATGAAGTGCTGGAGGAGGAAAGGATTGTGTACTTTGATGCAGGGGTTACTGAAGATTAAAATTCCAGCAACTGCTTTTTATATATATATTTTTTTAAAATGGCAGACCTCAGGAAAACTTTATAACTTGAATATAAATTTCTCTGATTTTTCTTGATTATCAAAGTATATCCTCTAGGAGAGGAAATCCAGAGACCTCAGCTTTTGGAATGCAGTATCTGAAAGCTCTTGGCATGAAAGACTCTTCTTGAGACCAGAAACCTGGAAATCATCTTTTTGATTCAAAGTCTGTCGGACCTGTATTAGAGAAAATTTGGGAAATCTTTTCATAATTTCAGGTCCTACAACACTTAAGGGAAAATAGCTACTAGAAATGCATATGTACTCATAGCAGGATCTTACGGCTATAACTGTATTACAGATAACTACATATGTGAATAATATTAAATGTCAATTAATAGATTAAGTACATTGGTAATGCTTGATAGCATTTCTCCATAGTTTAATAAAGCAATCCCACTAGTCAGGCTTTTACATCAGTTTAATGAGCTAAACAAGAGTAGCTAGGCCTATAAAAATAAGAATGAAATTATCAGTGTCCTGATCCACTTCCCATTGTGGTGACATCCCTCCCTATGGCTTTTATGGGAACTTGGTGGGATTCCTCAAGCTAGGCAGAGAAGCTAACAACAGGAACATCTCTACCTGAGAGAAATTCCTTATTCTGGAAACTAACTATGGTATGTATTTAATATTCATCTCATGCAGAATTTGTTTAGGTTATTTCAATTGTTGATGCTGTCATAATTTAGCAAAAATATCAATGGCCAATGAAAATGTTTTTTTTTTTTTTTTGTAAGGAGTGCTGTTTTCAAACAGAATGGACAGCTCCCACAAAAGGTGTTTTGTAATGCTGATCAAATAAAGTGCAGAAAATCAAATACTGTTTTAGTCTGTCAGAATGAAAAATGTTCTCTCCACTATGTGGTGGTAAGTTACATTCATCCAGTATGATGATATAGTGGAGGAGTAGCATAATACCTTCCCTGTTTAAGGTAGTGAATAACTTACAACGAAAGGTGCCAGTACAGCAAGCTTTGAAGTCTGTCAGTGTATCACATGAATTTTCATTTCAGGACCTTGCAGTCTAAGGATCAAAACCAGTGTTAATCTCTTTCTTCAGCTCTCACGAAGCTTGCAGTAAGATTTGAAAATGCTTTGAAAAATAGCACTTCTTAGCACTCTTAAGCAAGATGCTGCAAGCTCTAATTGTGTTAGAAGGGAGGAAATGGGCACACAGCTACTGGGCATTTCTTTTGCAGTTCATCTAAAACCCGAATGATGGTTTTCAAAGAATACGCTCTCATAAAGAGATCTACTCTCCTAGGCTCCTAAAATTTTACATGAGTATAGAATTTCTGTCCTGTAATGTAAAAAGGTGAGGGAAATAATTTTAAGAACTGTTCAGGCTATGTGAAAGTGCTCCTAAAACAAACAAGTGTTAGTCTGTCTGCCTTGTACAATAAAGCTGAGGTTCTCTGGGTCTTCTTGGCTCTGTCGCTGCCCCTTTCTGCTTCTCATTCGCTGTAGTGCAGAAAGCAAAACTTGAATTTATGAGACAGCAAAGGTGTCCACCCGTGGCAAATCTCCCCAAAAGTTAAACTGGACCCTAGGTTTGATTCTCCCAGTATGGGAAGGGGGCAGGAATTGCAAATTAGGGTAGCAGTACTTTGTCTTAAACTATAATACTGAGAAAGTTATGTGACTGTAGCGAGGGGGGAGAAGAGGTGGTAGACATTCAGGATGAAGTGATCAGACTCCTGACCCAGATGAGGGCAGTGAGTTTAACTGCTCATTTGCTTTATCTAAAACTTTCTGATGTGCTGCTGTTAGGAATTAGTCTATGCTATGTACCAGTGCTGGCTTTGTACAGCCTTCTGTTTTGCTTGTAACTTGCATATCTATATTGGTAATGTCCTGGGAATGAGCTAGACTGGCTTAACTTACCAGTAAAAGCTTTTTCGTTCCCCTTGAACCACAGTTTTATGTGCAAAAATACTTTAGTTGTTTGTGTCAGCAGAATTTCACTTTAGGAGTAATTATCTGGATAGTCTTGTGGGCTTCCAGTTCCAGGGTCTATCCAGAGACTCTTCATTAAAGTAGAAATTCTGATCACAAGCTTTGTTTACCATGCAGAAGTGTGAACAAAGGCCCTGTATAAACAAACTGAGAAACTCACTGAACCATGGAAAATGCTCAGCTTTTGATAGAAAAGTCACTTCTTGCACTTTGTGAGACATTACAGTTGCTCCCTTTCATTAGGGGAGGCAAAGTCTTTTCATTAACTGCTTGTATTATGTGCTAGTTGTTTGCAGAGGGTTTGCAAGTTTTCATCTTGAAGCAGAGGTGCTGTCTAAAAGAGGTGTTTAGCTTCAAAGTACTTTTATGTCTGTATGGTAGGTTACTAGAAACATCTGCTAGATGGCTTAAGTTAGGAACTCTGTGTGATTCTCTCTACCTTAGTCTTGCTGATGTGAGGAAAAAATACTCCCAGTTGTCCAGCTATGGTGGCAGAGGTTGGGGGAGGTTGTCCCCTTCAGCTGATGTGTGATAGCCACTGAGGGGGTTGGTCACGGTCACTGTGGTGACGTTAATATTGTGGTTTTGTAGACAGAGGGACCAGTTACTAATTAGACCAAAAACTAATCCTACAGAGAAAAGCCGGAGTGCCTCACTGAAGCTGCCCATATAGCTACACGATTGCTTTGTAGTGGCACAAGGGAGGGATTTGGGAACAATTAGTATATGATCGTTCTGTAGTCAGCAACCTGCAGGTAGCTTGTTAAAGTACTCTGTGAAATAATTTTAGTGTAGATGCAGGTTATACTGGTGGGTATCCACTTGTTTGGCTAGTTGGTGAATTTCTGTGGGGAACTAGTGTACACTGTGTGATCTTGCACCTTGCTGGAGTAACTAGTGTTTTATCTACTTGTACGAGAAGGGTTTGGGCTCATTGCAATGCATGCGTGCAAGTGTACATGCTGCTAGTGCTTTAGTAGTTTAACTTTGGTGCCTTTTGCTACTTGTTGATGTCTTGTTTGTTAAGGATGTTTTACAAGGAATTCTGCTGCCTTTTCTGCTGAAGATGCTACATATATTTTTCTATTTTGGGGAGTGCGGTTCTTTAGCATTGTATTAAAAAAAAAACAAAACAAACCCCCAAAAATCCAAAGCCCACATAACTGAAGGATTTCTTTGAAGACTTAGTTGTGGCAATATCTGGGAGAGCCTGTTAGACCCAAGTTGAGCTTCTTAAATGTACTATACATTTCAAAGCACTGAACTTGAGTGATCCCTTGACTTTTGTCCAGTCTTTTCCCTGAATACTGATCAGAATGGATTCAAGGGCAGGATTTTGGTGAGCATGCCGTATTTGCATGTCTGCTTGCATAATCTTCACTCTGCATGCACTCTTTTAACCTTTCTGGGTTAAACTGCTGTGCCTAATCTCTCTATCAATTGCTTAATCTTGCTTTTGCTTAGTCATGGTGGGGTTCCCTTACCCTTCTAGCTGTAGTATCTTGGTGCTTTAAAAAAAGTGTTCGGTTGTTTAGTTTTGTGGGTTTCTTGGTGGTTTTTTTTGGTGGTTTTTTTTTTTAAAAAAAAAAAAGCTCAACTTAATCTATTAAAATAAATGTCTGCCTTTTATGCAAAGATTAAAGTTTTGGAGTTCTGGTTCTTCTGGAAATTAGTAGTAATAGTGTCTTCCTGATCCATATGAACAAGTCTTATTTTTGTTGGAAGAGAAGGATTGATAGGAGGTTAATATGGTGGATTCGAAGTAAATGCTCACCTGAATTGCCTAGATCAGCAGAAATGTTCATGCCATTTCTTTAATCCACTAAACACAGCCTTTCTGTTCAGCCATGCTCCAGGCAAGATGACCCTAAATTGTAGAAATTTTGCCTATGTTCATCGTTTTAGATCCTGTAGTCAGAAGCATTAGAAACAGAATTTAGGCTCCAAAGCCTTATTTCCTCTGACACTGGTAAAGTGTTAGAATTTATTTCATGGTTGCGTTAATCCAAGGCAGCAGTACTAAAGAGTTTTCATCCTGCTTACATAATCATTCTCTGTGTTTATGTAGTAGTTGCCTACCTAAAAGTTGAGTGGTGAATTTCTGTGGCATGTTACTTATCTGTTATATGAATGAGTAACTTGAAGCTGAGAAAATCCACAGAACTAGAAGATGTGGTAGATCTTGCAGTATGTACAGACAGAATTATTTGATGGATGGAAGTGTGGAACTGCGTGCAGTCCCAAAAGTGTGTCCTGAGGAAGAACAAAAGTTAATGGAGGGCAGGGATTTAGGTTAAAGGAATGGTGATGGGTTGAGGTATTTGGAGATATTGGGAGATGACTATTCTATGTGTCAGTGGTTTTATCAGCAGTGTGGCTAAAAACAAATTGCTATTCTAGTGTCTTGTATGAGCTTTCAGTTGTGTTTAAGCAGTTCCAAAGTAGCTGGCTTACTAGATAATCATACAATAATTTCTTTTGGAAATGACCCTTGAAAGTTATCTGGTCCAATTCCCAGCTTAAACTAGGATTAATTTGAAGGTCAGGTTCCTTAGCGCCTTGTCTAGGCAAACTGAAAGGATGGAGAGTCTGTGTGCTCCCTTGCCAACTTATTTCAGTGCTTGATTACTCTTCTTGCGAACAGCTTTTTGTTACATCTACCTGGAACGTTCTCAATACACCTTACACCTTTTGTCTTTTATCCTTTTGCTGTGTAAAGCATTGTTTGGATAAAAATGTATGTTTCCTGCAGAAGTGAGGATGTGGGATGTAACCTTAGATAATAGTTGGGCTATTAAAAGACTGGCTGATTCCCATAATGTTCTAAATGCTTTAGTTGCTAGGGGTAAGGCCTCTTACTGCTCCATCACTGATGGAGTAGAAGCTTAGCTTCCTTGGTTTTGGCTTCAGAGAGGCTTATGTTTGCTCTAAGAAATCCAGCAGCTGGTTTTGCATGGGCAATTTTTATATTTTCAGAAATGTCAAAATGAAGAATTTCCATGTTTAGAATGTGGAATGGTTTTCAGTAACAAATTCACTCATTAAAATTGCAGCACCCAGGTGGAGAAGAGGTCCTCAGGGAGCAAGCTGGAGGAGACGCTACTGAGAACTTTGAAGATGTTGGCCATTCCACAGATGCAAGGACGCTGTCAGAAAGCTTTATTGTTGGGGAACTTCATCCGGTGAGTATGTGAGAGTACCAGTATGGGCTGTTTACTATAGTAATTTAGCATCTAGTTATTTCTCTGGTAATTTACTTCAAAATAAAGGAGAGCTGCTATTTTGGTTGGGTGTTAGCCTTGCAGCAGTTTGTGGATAGACCTGGACTGGAGACAGGTTCCCCCCAATGTCAAGGGATTTGATTATTGTAGCATAAGTACAGTCACATCTAAAAGTTTGGCTGCTTTGAAATATTTTACAGCCTAGTTCTTGAATAAACTGAATACAGACTCATGCCATTTCTGGTGGACCCTGTGAGCTTTTATAATGAGACTCTATAACCCCTAAAGGTGATACATCAGAGTGTCTAGACCTTTTCTTATGTCAATATGCAGAGTGATTACTGACAGCCACTGCCATTCTTCCAGCATTGTCAATATACATGCCAGGCTTCCATCTGGATCTAAAAGTACAATCCTGGCTCTTCATATGAGTGTTTAGAAAATGGATACTATAATCTTCTAGTTTGATGCTCTGTCTTCCCCTTATCTGGCTCCCCTGTTTTTGTCCTGTATCCGTGTTCCCTACTTGTAGTTGTCAGGGTTGCTTATGATCAGTTCTCACTGGACTACCTGTCACTTCCTTTTTTTCTATACTGTCCTTACCATTTCCTGTACTTTTAACCATCACCTTTCTTCTGCCTCTAGCTTTGAAGGCTTTATTTAGCTACGGAACTGCTGCCTTAGCTTCCTTCAGATAGGCTTTTTTTTAACCTTTCCTGCATCTCAGTAGTTGAAAACCACTTGCTAGTGTGCCTGTCTGCTCTACTTTACTGCCCATCCCTTCCTCTTATCTTTTCCTCTTTTCTGTTTTGTGCATGTTTTGTCTTGCATTTGGGGTAAACATCACTGTCTTGAGTAGCATATTTCACAGTAAGATTCCTGATTTTGTATCTGTCTTAGGTCCTCTCTTGATAAATATTAATAGTGTAGCTTCTCCTAATAACAAATAATTCTGCTTTGATGCACATTAGTAACCTTGCAGGCTTGTCATCTATTTCAGATGGCAGCTGATGCCAGTAAAGTTGTTTGTAACCTGGCTACCAGTCCAGTTCTTCCTTGTTTGACAAGTGCCTGTTTTCATTTGATATGAAACAGCTTGATTGTTTAATGTACAGATACAGCACTGTCAAGATTATATACTGTTGGGCTTTTTTGTGATGAATGTGACTATTTCAAGTAAAACTTAATGAGTATGTGAAAGATGCACAGAATTTGGGACCTTTGTACTGGATGTTGGACCAAAACTGGTTAGATGACTTTGCCTACTAATATGAATAGACTGGGTAGAAGTAAACTAACATGATCGTGTATAAGCTAAGGCTATATGTACTGTTTAGAGACAAAGGCAATGCAAAAACATGGGCATGAGGGGTAACAAAACATGTTGGAGAATTGGGTTATGCTTCTTTGTGGAATACTGGGAAGTGTTATTTAAGGACGAGATCTTTATGGTAGCTCAAAATCATACACTGACATCTGCTCTGTTGCAAGTCTGTTTTCTAGGTGAAAATAGGTATGCATTAGCAGAATAGAATTGCATACTGAATTCAGTGATATATTTGAATGCTTTGGGGTTTTGTCTAAATGGTTGGTTTTTTTTTTTTGCTTGTTTTCTTGCAGGATGATAGAGGGAAGCTTCAGAAACCAACAGTAAGTGTGTTTCTTGAAATGCCACATTGTTTCTTTTAGGCATTAGGCACGGTGTCTCTGTAAATGGTGTACCCCCGGAGGCAAAAATAATTCAGCTTGATTTAAGTGTAGTGTTTCAGGTCATGAATATCTTAAACCTGTTGATCTGGCTTCAACTTACTCTTCCTGTAAGCTGTTCTTTAATTTATCTGGTTTCGAAACAAGAGGTTACTAAGTGCGATGGCATTACACTATAGCAAAAAGGTGAGTCTAGGATCAGTCAGTGGCTTACTAGAATTCAATTTAAGAAAAAAATCAGTTTGTAGCCAGAATAGGTTAAACTACTATGTGTTTGTGTGGAAAAATGTGGTGCTTAAAAATAGATTGGTAGCTTTAGTAGATATAGACTATAGAGGCATTTGACTGCTGTATTATAGATAAGTTAATTTGCAATTGTGAATCTTTTTCAAGGTGCAAATACTGCTTGCTTCCTGACTGTTTCAGTAGATCTTGAGTGTTTTGCCAATGCAGTATTGCATTTATTTTCTTATCTTTAATAGAATAAAGTTATGTTGGCACTCAACTATCAAACTTATAAAATTCAGATGTCCCTTAAAGGAGCAAGTGCATCAGGGATTAATTTGTACAGTTGCTGCTGCTGTGTGTATAGAGGATGTTTGCTTAGGGCTGGCTTAAGAGTACAGCAGTGCACTTAAGAAATAGTTGAAGATTATTGTTAAATGAAATGTAGTAGGAATAGGTTCTTACTCTTGCTGTTTGAAAGATTACTTTTAAGGAGCAATAATTTTTAAGATCTTCCAATAGTATGAATAACTTAAAGGAAAGAAAGTAAAACAAATGTGTGTGTGTATATATACACACACTGAAATGTTTGCTGTAGCAATTATTAATTTTATTATTGATTAAGGACTGGAACTAGTATACTGATAAAAATAAGAAATGGAGTGGTGACTGGAATTCAGAGCCTCTTCACACCAAGAATAACATCATCTGTTCAGAATTATTTTGAAACTCAGGGCAACTTATACTTAGGCTATAAGAGCAGCCACTATAAATTTAACTAAGAAACAGTGCAAGTTGTAGTAATACTGTTCTTTGATTATCACAGGAAACTACTAAACCGAAGTACTTAAAATATTAGTTTGACCGAAGTATCCAAATGACTTTTTATTACACTATTTGGCTTATTCCCTTGTTTTAGTGCTTGTCATAGTTATCTACACTACATGTGTGTCCCATCATTCCAGAAGGAAGCCGGAGCACTTTCCTCCAGCAGGACATGTGGGTGCAGCTGATAAGACAGTTTAGCTTTGCCTTGCGCTCTGGGAGTGTAACGTGACAGGGTAGGCCCTGTGTGCCCTGGCTTTCTAGGAGCCACCAGAAGGCCTTGTGCTTTCAAATGTCCTTCTCGTCCTCGCACTGTATCTGAAGTACCTTCACTGTACATGTCCAGTGTCATACTGTTTAAAAACAGGTTTCTGATGAGCTGGGCCATGTTCCTCTTACTGTCTTGGTGTGGGGGCTACCCCCTGGCCCTGGAAGTGACAAGTTGGTTGTTGTATAAGATGTTAGCCTTGATAGCGTGGGCACAAGCTGTTCCATATTGTTTGGCTTTGGGATTAGCTTTTCATGGAGGCATTCACAAAACCAATACAGATGCAATCACGGAGTCTTACTCTTTTAAACATGGTACTTGTCACGTGTAAACCTGTGATGATTTGGGTGCTTGAAAAAGCAGCCTGTTAGAACCTGTGAGAGGATGTTAGGAATCTTTTGCTCTTTAAATGAACTGCAAATATTCTTATAGGGAAGCAATTAGTTTTTCAGTGATGGATCTTGTACCACTAAATTTAAGTACAGTTTTAATGCTTGGATCTTTTGAATGCACTTAGGGCCATGTGCAATTAGTAGTATTCAAATTAATAAGTCTTTATATAAATTGTGCACATGTACCCAAGTGGGATTTGATCTTGTAGCGCTTCTTTTTCTGTGGAAACTGAAGAAGAAGTCCAAATCAACATCAGAAAAAACTAGAATAATTTGACTGATTCTTATGCAATCTGAAACACTACACTAAAAATTAGTTTAAGCCTTGTGGATGTAAATTAGTAGCTTTCTTCATATAGGTTCCATATGAGAAATACTTGTGTATTAATTCAGAGTCTTCTCAATTAGATTTTAGGGAAGTAAGGGCATCTTTTGCTTTTTAGGTGACTAAAACTTTTCAAATGTAATCTGAGGTTGAAGTTAACTTCATGGAAAACTTGCAGCAAAATTCCTTGTGGTATTTTTTGTAATAACTTTTGATGCAATGTTGACTAAAACTGCTGCTAGCTAGCTTCTAATACAACAGTCTGTAATAAGAATTCTGAGAAAATGCTTTCCAAATGCAATGCACTGAGTTACTTTTAAATTAGTCCCACTTAATGAGTTTTGAGAAGTTGAGGGGGTAGTTAAAATGGAGTGGGATGTCTGCCTGATGTTAAATATCTTTTTATGCTTTGCTTTCCAGGAAACTCTTATTACCACTACTCAGTCTAATGCCAGGTATAGTATGATACCTCACGTCAAACTTTAAGTTCCTCGTGATTATGTTTCTGAAGCTTAGAAAGCTGAATAGCTTCTGTCTGCTGGAAGCTTAGGTGCCAGAGGGTGGCACATGAAGTCCAAGCTGGCATCTGGTACCACTTTACAAGCATGTTAGCTTACTGTCTAGATTTTTTTTCTCATGTTGATACGTATCAGTCTCTACCAAATGGTTTATGTTGCACAGGCCTTCATTCCTGGAGGCTGTCTGGTGAATAGAAGATGCTTGGTGCCATTGCTGACTTTTTTTTTTTTTTTACTAACATGGACACCTCCCTTTTAAAACTTGCTATAACTGTTGCATCTAGGGGAAATAAGAAGGGAAACCTGCTGGAATTGCAGGGTGAGGGGAAGACCACTTTGGAGTACCACTGAATCAAAATTTGTAAAATTATATCCTACTGACAGGTGCCTACTGCTGAAACCCCAGAGGACTGTTCCATGCCCCCCTGAGTGGGGAGCTTGGGTGCTTAAAAGTGTCATGTGATGCTGCTACTTAAATGGCTTTTGAATAAATAATATTCTGGGCAGCATGCCATGATTTTAAACATGTCTAGAGTCTACTCTTCTCTAGTAAGCAAACTTCTTGTAAGGTCTAGTACAAAGCTTTAACAGTACAAGCTTTTTTACTTGGCTTGAGTGTTACTGGCCAGCCCAGTTGTTCTGTTGCCCTAACTTTGAAGTATTCGTTGGGGTGGGGAGGAATGACTTCTTTAAGCAATTACTTTTCTTTTAAACTTGCTGGTTGTCACTTCCTAAACTGCTGTTTCTAAAACTTCCTTCTAGTTCATGGTCCAACTGGGTGATCCCGGCAATAGCAGCAATTATCGTGGCCCTGATGTATCGTTCCTACATGTCGGAGTAAGCGCCTTACTGAGATCTAATGCAAGAAGAGACTTATCTAGGAGAAAATAGAAGCAATCCTAACCCAATACGTTTCCAGACAAAAGCGTAATGTCTGATGAAAAATTCAACTTTTTCAGAAAACTGAACAATTATTTTCTGCTGTGCACTTTTCTTAATGTTGCCTTCTTCGTTGCTGTTCTGAAGTGATAAAAAGGCAGCATTTCTCTTTTTGTATAACAATTTTATTCTCTAATGAATTATTTGATAACTGTATTGGTTTCTGTGTTAGAATATTGTTTTGTATGTAACACACTGATTCTGGTTATTTCTCTTTAATCTGTAATGGGGTCCATAGGACTCTCTTACATATAAATTTTACAGCTTTAAATGACCACCAAAACTTGTGTGCATGTATTTGTCCATGTACACAACTTAACTTAAAAAATCATGTTGTCTTCTTTAATGTAGTATGTTTGAATAAAATGCTAATTAAAAATAATGGGAAAAGCTGAGTGAGGTAGTAGATACAGGTGCCTGTAAGCAGTTGGGCCCTACCACTCAAGCTATAATGAGTTGTGGTGTTGGCTATTTTTTGTTTTGTGGGTTTTTTTGTTTCCTTTCCTCTTGACATCTGCTCTTACAGTTGTTGTAGATATTCCTACTAGCAAACTGTTCTGTTTGGCTCCCATTATAAAATTCAGGTGAAACATGAAACCCAGTGTTTGGCCCAATTAGGTCTGTCTCAGTTTTGTGAAAAGGAGCTCTTTTTGGAGAAAAAAAAAAAAAAAAGGAAGAAAAAAGTGCTATGTAAATTCCACTACAGGTAATACAACTGCTACTAAATAATACTGTTCCTGCCAAGCACTCAGGTGACTCTAGAATTTGATCTGGAACTTTTAGACTTTTATAAAATCTTTAACTTTGTCATGTATATTGTGAGGGGAAAAACTGATATGTGGAATCTGTTTCTGACTGTTCTGTGATGTGCTCCTTGGTGCTTTACTATGAAGAGATGACTATTTTCACTGCTAAGTAAAAGATAACTGAAAGTTTGCATTTTGTGGTGAATATTTTTAGTCATATGTAAATGATCATGAATAAAAGTTTAATTGCTTACCCTTGCTGTCTCAAATAGGTTCATTTCAGTCTTTTTTGAAGGCCTTGGAAGGGATGCTCTTCCATATTGGGACACTTCTCAGAGGCACCTGTTTGATGGTGCATCTTGAAAGTCAAGATACTTCCCTGGTGCAGGGAAGTCACATATTAAAAAGTGGGAAAAGTGTACCATGGAGCAGTTAGCATAGATAACTTATCAGTTGGTGTTGAGTTAAGCTGATGAAAACATTTAGCAGTGGTTTGGCCGTGTAAGCTCTGCCTCCCTGGCATAAACCAGAACTTAAAACACTGTTTCAAGGGTTGCCTCTTGGCAGCACCAGGGAAGATGCATGCATGTTAGGTCCTGTGTCAAATCAAATTGAAAGATAGTACACACTGCAAACACCAGCTTTAATAATAAAAAAAAAAATTGGAGGGGAGAGGAAGTGCTGTGACTTCAGGAGATTGTGCATCTGTAGAAATGTGTCAATATAGGACTCCTTTAAGAATTCCTTATTGGGGGAATTATTTTTCTGTTATACCAAATAAGGAGATCTCGTATGGCTTCAGCTGTGAAAGTGTTTAGAATCTCTTCATTTGTATTCATGTGCTCTGTCAGCCTTAGTTTACAGATATCAATGCATATGTGCTTGTGTGTAGATCCCATCAGCTTCTTTATCTTGGAAATTTTAACCTGCAGTATAAACAGCAGTGTTTGGGACTGTGTCTGGCACTGGTTTATTTTGTTCTGTTCTTGCCCTGGCTTTTTCTCTGAATGTGATGAAGTTGAGTTTAAAAATTCAGGCTTTGACTTTACAGGTAACTTTTTAAAGAATTTATTAATTCTGAGTTGGTATTTAGACTCAAACCAAGTTTGAAGTACTGAATTTTCTGTTTGTTTTTAAAATACTGTTTAAATTTGCATGACTAGGTGAGGCAAAGAGCCCTTTAGAAAGCTTACACCACCACCACCCCCACCCCCCACCCCCAGGAATTTCAGACTGAGATAATTACATCCACATCAGCAGACAAGGTAGTGCAATCAAAGAGGATCCATAAGGCAAAACATTTCTCGCCTTTTCTCCATGCTGTGTATGTTTTGGGAGTCTTAGTATAGTACAGCTCTGTTTGGGTCCCATATACTGGATGTTTACTGGGGGCTGGAGCATGTTATGCAATCCTGAGTACCTGTGCAAGCTCAGTTCCATCTAAAAGCAGTCCAGCTGGTGTGTGCAGGGGATTTCCATAATGTGAACCGAAAGTGCAGTGAGTGGAGATGAGCAGGCAATGCTCCAAAAACTCCAAAAGCGCTAATGTAGATGCACATAGCTTGTTCCCTGTAGTTGGTCTGTTCCTGTTCCCTTCCACCAGTGCTGGTGTAAGTTTTTCCTCAGAGGTGGACATGACTGTTTAAGGATTTTAAATGTAAGCTGATACATTTGTTGACTCAAAAAATAACCAGGCTTATAATTTTCCTTTTTAATACCCTAAGGTTAGAGCTGCTTTCCATAGGGGATCGTAGAGGAGTTTTTATGTTACTTTTTTAGCTTTTGATTATGAGGGGAAGAGAAGTGCATGGGTGTGGTGAGGCATGAATGACTATGCTATTAAAAACTAGTCGACAGCAAAAAGAATGGACCGAGTCTGCTTTCTTCTCAGAACAAAATCCATTGTCCTCGGATCTGATCTGAAGGCACTTGTTCTAATTGTCTGGCTATTGGCTTTAATACTTATTTTTGTTTGGAGAGGCTGGTTTTGGTGGTCGATGCTTTAAATCAGATGTCAACTCATGTTGTTAACTTGTACAACTTCACAACGTTTATACTGCCTTTGTATCCTGAAATAAATTATTTGGGTTTTGCGGTTTTGGCCTTCACTTGCCTCTCCTCTGTTGTTCGCGAGAACGCATAGTGGCAGAGAACTCCCTTAAATGGAGATGGCCTTGGCTTTCTCTTGGTGTCTGTGGAGTAAAGCCAGCACAACTTGGTCACTTGCTCCCTTTGCTATGATGAGAAAAAAATAGTATGCTGTCCCTTTCTTTGGCTCGCTTGCTTTGGCGCAGTGGTCCAGTGCCTTTCTGTAGCGCTGAATGCTGTGCTGCAGTCAGGATTTTGCAGAATGCTAGAGAGGATCTGGCAAGCGGTAAAAGATAGGCAAATGGAAGCTGATCACAAATTTTAAGTGACAATATATCTTTCTTCAGAGGCAGAAAAAAAAAAGGGGGAAGGCGCTATTGGGGTAAATGAATGCTTATGAATTCTTGGCCGTTTTGAGCAAAACTTTCTGTATTTTCTGCAAGGCTGGCAGTGAGGATTATTAAGCAAAACTCAGTGAGAATGAATGAGCTTTATTGAAGTATCATACAAAACATACAGAACATACATATACAGAACATTAATAATATTACAGCATTTTCTCCTGAATATAGAAAAGGAGTTCAGAAATAATATAGAAGGAACAAGAAGGGGAAGGAAGCTCATACTCCTCTATGCTTAGCTCTAATGCCTGGCCAGATCTGAGGTAAAGCTTGTAATTGACAGATCATATGTCTGAATTTTACTTTCCTTTCATACTACATGACATTCTTTCTCATAATTAATTCATTATGTGTTGAAATATTTTGAGTTTTGAATGACCTGGCTTATAAGTAGGTGGGCAGACAAGCACATGAATTAATGAGAAATGGTTAATGCTGGATTCTGTTCTTTCTGAAAACTAGTTAGACTTGTTCTTAATCTTATTACATGGAAAAGCGTGCATAAAACAATCCCTGGTATTTTCTTTGCCAGCTTCTAAAACTGGGGATGTACAATGCAACTGCTGGTCTCTATTGATGGCTGCTAACCCAGAGCTCAGAATGGACTCAGTTGCACTGGAGAGTCTCATGTATAAGGAATAGATTGACTTTTATCCTGTGTAGTATAGTTTCTGAGCCTGTGTCTGACAGTTTACTGCACTTAGGCAGACAGCATGCTGCCAAGACCTGTCAGTTCTGTTCACCGAGAGGAAAGTTGCACTGTAAGGCAGGAAGAGTTACGCACAGGAAAACCTTAGGGAAGGGTTTTGGTATCTCTGAACAGAACAGCACAGAACTTATGCAGCTCCCCAGAGTCCAGGAACAAAAGCCAGTAGCAGGGTTACCACAGAAATCTTGCCTTTTTCCATAGACTGTGGTCTGCAGATAGAGCTGATTGATCCCATTGCAGGGTGAGAGCATTCCACAGTAGGTCCTGGGTAAATGCAGCCTTTATTGTCACTTATCTAGTCTTAACATGGCTTGCAAGGGTGTCCATAAGAGCATGATAGGTGCGTTGCCTATGCAGGTGTTGAGGATGCACATGAAGTAAGAGCTTAGCCTGAAGCTTAGAAACCCACAGGGTGGAGGACTGGTAACTGGAAACAAGAAAATGTTTGCTTTCATTTGTAAACTGAATGGGTTCCCAACTTGTGTTTATTTAGATCCATTTTCAGAGTAGTGTTGTGATGAGTAACATTGTCTGCATCAGTCTGAGGAGGACAAGCAATTTATGAATAATAAAGGGAAGTTGGTATTTGAGCAGTCACAGCTTCTGGGATTAGAATGAAAAAAACTTGTTTTATTTTTAGGTGATTCTGCAGAACTACTTTTTGATCCCATTGACTTAAACAAATAATACAGGTTGTTACATACTTTGTTATCATAAAAGATTTTCAGACTTGAGGATATGGGTGAACCCATTACTTCAATACAAGCTAGGGTGTGTAGATTCAAAGCTAGCTACTCCCTGATGTCTCCTGGTGGTGGGCTGCTCTTGGTCTTGGTTGCATGCAAGATAAATTATTGTACCTTTGCCTAACGATATATGATCACATGCTTGAGAAGCTCAACATCTAGTAGATGTGTAAGTGTGACCAAACAAGACCTTCCTGCCTCATGGTCCCATGAGAGTCTTGATCCAGTGTGGTGTCTCAGATCACATACAACATACATCAACAGGATCAGACTCTTCACAACAAGTTGTGCTTTGTCATACAGTAAGTTGGCATTCAGAAATAAGTGTCAGCAGGTGAGAAAGAGCAGGAACAGTGACTGGAGAAAAGAGAAGTAGCCTGTGAAGCAAGGACTATCATCCAGGATTTTCTTTCTGAGCTCTGCTTGAACTGCTAACCTACAAAGTCTTACTCTCTTCCCTCCACTATGAATCCGGCATTGTTTTTTCTCTCACTGGAACAGATGTACTGCTTGAATGTTTACCCTGGTTTTTGGACAAAGTTTTACAGCCTGGGTGAACTCTGGCCTAGTTTAGAGCAAGCCTGGATGTGTCTGCATCATTCCTGCAGGCATGACCTTACTGGCTTCTGCTGGGCCTCGCTTCTGGTTTGCATGAAGCACACAGACACAGCTCCAGACTTGTCACACGCTTCCACGAAGGAACCTTTCAGTTTCTCTTAAAGTTGGCATGAGCCATTATGAATGCTTAAAAATAGATGGCCTTCTTACTTCCAGCTGCTTATATATATATATATAAAGTCTAGGGTTAACATTAATAACAAATCACCAAACTGCATTCTTTTTGGACTTTAAAAATCCACATATTTTAAACCCATCAGTGCAGGGACTTCACTCTTGTGTGTAAAATACCCAATGCAAGCAGAATCTGATCTTGTTTGGAGAGCTCGGTAATTCTAATAACATTGCTGAAAAGGGTATCAGTAATGGGGTTTGCAGGCAAGCAGATGAGTCTCAATTCCCTTATCAATACAAATTTGTACATGTCAGCGTTAGATTTTTTTTGTTTACTATGTAAGCTATCAGAGCAATTAAAAATCGATAAGTTGGAGGAAGTATGGAATGAATTAAGAGTACAAACTTTGTCTTGAAAAGGAGCACAAAATGAGACACCACTTGTGAACATTGTGATGAACTGTGGCCGTGTGCTTCACTATGGAGTGTTATTTAAAAGTAAGCAAGGGGATCACGTATGCTGCTCAGCGTGCTATTTCTTCTGGCATACTGCACTCTAGTCATTCTGTCTTTTGGGTAAACCTTCCCTTAAATTCATTTTGAATCCACTCATACAACGCTATTATAAGAAGGCTAAATTTACTTTAATACTTGTTTTATTGACACAATAAAAAAGAACTTCTAGGTTTTTAAAGTGTTACATAAATGTTATGAGTTCTAGTATTCATTGATCATATCCTGGCTATGATGTTACCTTTGGAGATCAGTGACCATGAATGTCATGAAGAAAACAGGATTTCCACAGAAATTAGATTGCTATATCATAAAAATGCTCTCGGTTTTAAAACTTCAAATAAACTTTAAACTGAGGCAACAGCATTCAGTTTAGAGGGATCAGCCCAATCTATGCAACAAAGTGCAGTAAAAATGCTCTAGAGTAAGGATAGCCTTCTTCCAGAAACATGGTCACTTAGGCATATGTATTTTTTAGCTGATTTATGCAGCAAGATGCTATGTGTAGACCACAAATCCATTCAAGCAGCTGCTCAGCATATCAAAGAATCACAGAATCACAGGTTGGAAGGGACCTCAGGGATCATCTAGTCCAACCTTTCGAGGAAGAACACACTCTAGACAAGATGGCCCAGCACCCTGTCCAGGGGACTCTTGAAGGTGTCCAACGTGGCTGAGTCAACCACTTCCCTGGGGAGATTATTCCAATGGGTGACTATCCTCATTGTGAAAAATCTCCCTCTGGTGTCCAATCAGAATCTCCCCAAGAGCAACTTGTGCCCATTCCCCCTTGTCCTCTCCATGTGACTCCCTGTAAAAAGGGAGTCTCCATCTTCTTTGTAGCTACCCCTTAAGTACTGGTACACGGTGATGAGATCCCCTCTGAGCCTTCTTTTCCCAAGGCTGAGCAAACCCAGTTCTCCCAGCCTATCCTCATATGGCAGCTTCCCAGTCCTTTGATCATCCTGGTGGCCCTTCTCTGGACCCCTTCCAGCCTGTCCACATCCTTTTTGTAGAGCGGGGACCAGAACTGGACACAGTACTCCAGGTGTGGCCTGACAAGTGCTGAGTAGAGTGGGATAATGACTTCTTTATCTCTGCTGGCGATGCCCTTGTTGATGCCACCCAGCACCCTGCTGGCCTTCTTGGCCGCAGCAGCACACTGTTCGCTCATGTTGAGCTTTCTGTCCACCAGGACCCCCAGGCCCCTTTCCACAGGGCTGCTCTCCAGCCAGGTGGATCCCAGTCTGTGCTGCACTTCTGGATTATGTTTTCCCAGGTGCATGACCTTACACTTGTCCTTGTTGAACTTCATAAGGTTCTTGCAGGCCCACTCCTCCAGCCTATCCAGATCTCCCTGCAGAGCAGCTCTCCCTTCTGGAGTGTCTACTTCCCCACTCAACTTGGTGTCATCAAACTTCATCAGGCTACACTTGATGCCGGTATCCAGATCACTTATAAAGATATTGAGTAATATTGGGCCCAATATCGATCCCTGGGGGACTCCACTAGTGACAGGTTGCCAGTTTGAGAAAGAGCTATTTACCACCACCCTTTGGGTGTGGCCTGTCAGCCAGTTCCCCACCCACTGCACAGACCACTTGTCTAGGCCATAACACATCAATTTCTCCAGGAGGAGACTATGGGGGACCATATCAAAGGCCTTGGAGAAGTCCAGGTAGACAATGTCCACTGCCCGCCCCATGTCAACCAGGCAAGTCACTTTGTCATAGAAGGCCACCAGGTTTGTCAAGCACGATCTGCCTCTAGTGAAGCCATGTTGGTTTTTCCCAATCATGTGCTTCAATTGACTTGTGATGGCCCCCAGGATGATTCATTCCATAACCTTCCCAGGGACTGAAGTAAGGCTGATGGGCCCTACACGTATAACAAAATCAGTGTGTTGCACTATAAACACTATAAATAGAAAGTAGTATCAAAATTAGTTTAAATGGCTAAGATATTAACGAAAGATAAATTGTATACCCTGGTTATCATTCTTCTCCCGATTTCTCCATTTCCTGAGACAGTTTGAATCTTATTATCACAATTTAATGTGCCCAAGCCAGAGTGCAGACATTTCATATCTCTGCCCTAGTCATAAAAATTTCATAGGGTACATTCAATGGCTTCACAAGGTCAGAACTTGATTTGATTTCCACTCTAAAAGACAAATCAAAGTTTCACCAACATATTACATTATTTTTTTTAAACTGTAGTATTTAAAATACTGAAGCTTGCATCCAAAAGTTCCTCCATTTTCTGATGATATTGTGAGTTACCATGTCACCAAGCAATTCAGAGATTAAAAGTATTAGCAATTCAGAGATTAAAATAGAAATAGCATATGGGACTCATCAGGGCTCTTTAAATTGCTGGCGATAGAAAAGGATAAGGAAGGTAAGTGCAAGTTCAACAAGTTTTAATTGCTAAAATAGAAGTAAGGTTTGCTCCAGGCAGTGAGCATCAAAGACAAAGCACATGGATGTGAAAACTCTGAGAAACTCTTCTCAATAAGTAAGAGTTGCTTTTCCTATGCTGTTATCCCAAAAAGCAGGATCGTTCACCCTGTATGCAAAACACCAAACTACACACAGAACAGAGGTATTTCATTTGATCCATTTTTGTGCAAAGATTGGTGCTAGGTAGTAACCCACAAAGCTAGCACACCGCTCCGAGAAACTACAAGGCATTTATACAGTTAAATGTGTCCATCACAGCTAATATTCACACACCTCAGCTAATAATTGGTTACTTTCTTTCTCGCCCCAATGTAACAGTACAGCTCACTTTTAATTTACCACGTATGCTCATAGATTAAGGGACTTATCAGAGGAGGGCAGTTCCTGGCCTATAGGCCTGATTTTTAGTATTATAACGAGGATAGTTCCCCTACTGGGCACTTTGTTTTAGTTCTTATCTACATCCCAATTAGTTGTTCTCTTTGACTATACGCTTTATCACCCCGTTCTCAGCGGCTTCTGAGGTGGGATGTTTGCTTTGATCAGTCTCTCAGCTCTCCTCAAGGATATAGTCACAAAACAAGTGCTTCCCTATCTCTCTGTTTTCATCTCTGGCCCTCAACTTCTGTTTTGCCAGGCTCGCATAGTTCATTGTTCTGTCTTTAGTGGACAGTTCCAAAAATTCCATTTTCTTAGGGATATCAGTGCCACCTTCTGAGTGTCCTGCAACACTTTTTCAATTTTCAAAAACAGAGGATTTCTAGAGTTATTTTTGGGTAGCAACAGTCTTCCTGCCCTGCTCCTCACACGCTGTGGCTCCTGTACTCTACTAAGCCACCACACTCTGGCTGACAAAGCTTCCTCAGGTGTCAGAGCATATCCTTACTCCAGAGCATTTCGGTGGTGCTTCGTTGCAGCAACCAGGCTGATCCCTCATTTTAATCCCTCATGCCATTTTAACGGGCACTGTTGCCTCAGTTTAAAGCTGCTTTGTATCAGTGAAGCTGCATTCACGAGGGGGCTTGTGTTGGTAAAACAAGGCCACCTTCACCCACTTGTTCCACCTATACTCCAAGCCTCTTGCAACCTAATGCTGAGGCAGCTGCACTTCTCAGAGGCACAACCATGACAGAGACACAGTATTTATTAGAAATATTTGAGCAAAGCAAACAGATTTACTATGCTAAGGTTGCTAAATACCAAAATAGTTGGATTATTGCTCTGTGCTGCTGACAGGACCTAGGTATCTTCTTAATTGTTTATCTAGCTGCAAAAATATAGATATATGTTAATAACAGAAATAGGGAAAGCTCTCACAGAAAAATCAGTTCTGAAGCTTACCTACTCATCCATGAGAACTAAGCGCTGAAAAATCCTTCTTCTTTTTGAAAACACCTATTCAGATTTTTACCTAAGATTGAATAACTCTCCTCTGTCTTTTCCCTCAAGTCCTTAATGACACCTCTGCAGGGCAAAACCTGTGCCTGGATTTTGTAGCTGTGCCAAAACACAGCTGTGACACAGGTCTCAGCCCAAACACAGAGCTGCTCTGTTGCCAGACAACATGACCAGTGAGGAACAAAAGGTTTTGTAAGAGGTTGAGGTTAAAAATCTATTAAGTTTTTTCCTTGTTAAGATAAAATTACAGAAATATGTGCCATGCGGGGTTACCTGGCTTTTGTAAGTGCTGCTGCTGTGTTTTCTTCCTTCAAGGCTTTTCCCTCCCTATCATGGGTGATGCATAGTATGCCACAGGCAGGGGCAGCTGGGGACCAGTATAAATACCCTGCTCAGTCCCACTCCCTCAGTTTTACTACGCCTTTAATTGAAAGTTAGGCAGAGGCAGAAGAAAACTCAGTGCCTTTAAAAAAATGCTGGGCCAAATGCTGCCTGACCGTAAGCTCAAGCTAACTCCCATGACCTTGATTGAAATAACAGGGCTCTGAGTGGTGGAGGGGCTTGGTCTGTGCACAGGGGAGTTTTTGAATGATTCCCTCATTCTTAGTGGAATTTATTTTTTTTTAAAAGTATTGAAGATTCAGAGGAGGAAGAAATGCTGCACACCCACCACAGAAAAGGAGGGTTTGTATTCATGTGTTTTCTCAATGCTTGCCAGTGCTGGCTTGTTGGCTGAAGGCACTTTGCCGATTGCCTCTGTGGCCAAGGGTTTAATTAGCTGCAGCTGAGGGTTTTTAAACAAATGTCCAGCTGTAGAGGAGTTGGGTCATAAAGGTGATGTTTTAGGGATGCCTATTGTGTTTCCATAATTCTTTCTTTTCTGTTAGGAAGGCTTTATTTGCAAGGCTCCTTTCACAGGCACCTCTGAAAACTGCTAATCTCTCAGAGCAAACATTTCTCTGTGGCGTTGTGAGAGGCTGCTCAGGAGCTTCTTTTGAAGATGTGCCAGGATCAGCTGTGTCACGCAAGTGCACGTTAATGAAAAGAAATTCAGTGACCTTAGAAGCAAGGCAGCACAAAGTTGCACTAAGGGAACAGCAAATGCTGGGATCCTTGCAGGAATCTTGTTAAGTTGATTAACTGTCAAAAATGTTTTCTACAGTGATGGGGAATATTATGTCAGTCTGTGGGCTTAACTGGAGAGACATAATGAAGCTGACATCTTGAATGAAAGTAGTGTTGTCTTTTGTTCTGTAAAAATTACCATTTGCTAAAACATCTAAAGTTGAAAGAAGAAGGAAAAAAACCCTTAAGATCTATTTTTATTTCCAGGGTAATGGTAGGTCAAAATATTTTTTGGACTTAGTAAATTATTTGTAAACATGAAGTGTATAAAAAGAAAAGAATATAATGTGTTTGTTGTTGTTTTTTTCTAAGTAAACAAGGTCTTTATAATTGTTTTGATTCCTTTTAAAAAAGGGGGGAATGATAAAAAGCTTTTTCCTCCTGCTTATTCAGTAAATTTTTTTGACTCTGTCTACATTTAGAACAATTTTCATAAAAATATAAGTAGACAGGGCTTTGTTCTTGATGTTTTTTCTATCTTTTGTCACTGCAAAACTTGGATAAACCTCTTATCACCAATCAATCTTTTTAGTTATTCAGGCAGTTTAGTTTATCTTTCCTCTTCTTCCCAGGTGCCTGAGCAGACCAATAATTTTTTGTTTACTTGAACTTTGACTGCGTCCTTCTGGACTGTGCGGAGGCAACAGTCGCAGGCCAGAGTCCAAGGCAAAAGAATTAAATTGGCTCTGTTGCGTGACAACTCCATTCAGAGGTTTGCTGCTTAATTAACTATTTCTGTTGCCTAAGAGCCATTGTCATGGTCCAGTATCCAAAGTGGAAGGAAAAGCATCCAGAGTAATGCATTTCCTGAGAGCTAAGCCAAGTCCAGAGGCACCAGAGAACAGGAAGCCCAAGGGAAAGGCGAGACTGTCTTGGGGACAGTAAACATATTTGGTCTCTCCCTGGGCAGCCTCTCTCCTTTTCCCCTCCTGTTGGCACAGCATGACCCTTTGCCAAGCTTCAGCCCCCAGATTTGGGCAGCAGCAGCAGAGGAGGCAGGAAGCTGCAGGAGTGCCAGTGGTACTAGCTAGGCTCACCTCCAGCCTACTCCTACTCATGGGTCTATGTAAGTCTGAGCCATCATCCTTGCTTGCAACCTGCCCACAGCTGGGATTTGGGATACAGCAAGGCAACTGATAGGTTAAAAAAGGTAGTGGCAAGTTAAGTTGTCAGCTGATGCCTGCATGGGTCACTGAGCTCTGCCTCTGCACAGGGTCACTGAACAAGGACCAATGCTTTTGTTAGTTAGGGATGCCTGCAAAAATGTAGCTGCAGCTGTGAAGGGAATGCAGTGAATGACATTGGTTTAGCTCAGCCACACCTGACAGAAATCTTGGAGCCTAAGCTCTACACTTTCTGGAAGAGTCCTTCAAACCTGAGCTATGGACCCAACCTTAAACCAACCTCTGACTCCAGCCTTAGCCAGAGTCTAGCAACCCTTGCCACCCTTCCCCTAAGCACATCCGTGCTTGTACAAGCCTTGTGACATTCAAAATCTTCTTATGGGTGGAGGGCAGGGGATGCCGAACATTTAATGTTAGTATAACTGAAGTCTTCGTAGTCTAATAAAAAAAAAGTTATTATGCAGATTGATTTTTCTGTTTGTTTTTCAAAGCAGGAAGGAGGGAAACAAATAGGAATGTTGTTATTTATGGAAAACCTCAGTAGTAATAATAATAATGAAAATACAGTCAAAACTGTTACGCATGCACTATCTAGGACCTACCCCTTTCCCCTGGTGTCCTGCTCACCTGGGTCACTGCTCCTCTGGGTCAATGTCTTCAGCCTTGGGGGAGCTGGTATGGTGAGGTGACAGCATCCCGAGTCCTTTGCTAGAAGGAGTATGGAGTCAGTGGTTTCTTCCTCCTCCTCTAGGATCCACTTAGGGTCATTTTCGTGTTCCCCAACGCCTTTTGCACTTTGTTCTTCATCAGTCTGCAATTCTACATTACATCTGAATTTACTATATATGGTACATTTTAACTATGTTAGAAACTGGTTTTGTTACTTTTTGTTGCTCCTAAAATGGGTTTTGTTCAGCTCCCGGGTCTGCACTTCTCTAGCTGGCCACTGTTGTGCTGGTTATAGCCCTGCAGCCATCAGTGTTATCCCATGCCCTGCCTCTGTCACCCTGTGCCTGTACTCCTCTACACCACCTCTTGTGAACCCATCTTCAAGGCCTCTGCTCTCATATCAGGCTTGTGTTTCTCTGCATTGCATCATTCTGTTAAGGTCATAAACATTCCACGTCACACATAACAGCTGTGTGTTACTACTATCTGGATAAAAGCTGTGGTTATACTATACGAAGATAAGCAAAGAAAGTTAGGCACAGCTACCAGTTCATTAGAAAATGGCTGCTACAGCAACAAATCAAACCAAATAAAAGGAAAGCTTTGAGCAGGTCTAGACAAATTCAGACAAAGCAAGCCTGATAGATCTCTGTCCTGAGGCTCTGCAAAGTCAAAGCAAAGTCTGTGGCCTGCAAAAGCCATGCTGTCCTTACAAGGCTGCAGCACACAGCGTGTCCTGGATGCCCTGGTTTTTAAACCTGAGGACTCATGCCATCCTGAAAAGTTATCCCAAACTTAATCCTAGCCTAGGCATCCCGTGTAGCCCCGAGGCTGAAACGTCATGTTGCCGAACATGGAGAGCAGTCCTTGGTCCAGCCGGTGAGCTTGTATCAGCTCAGTGGCCTGCCTGCATCAGGCTTTGCAGGGTCTAAGTCCCCACCTTGAGCCCATGGCACCAAGTGCATGTGGCCTCAAAATTAATCCTAGGCCTCTGCTTTCTTTCAGGATGAGTCTGTGACCCCGAACAACCATCCCCTGTGGGACGGGGTGCTGGTGTGGGGGTCCCCAAAAGAACACAAGTTCAGGCTTGTCCAGAGACCCATGCAGGCATCAGCCTGCTGGCTGATCCCTGGTGTCTCCTCAACAGCAATGACTCAATAACATTTATTATTGATAAATAAAACCACTAATTTTTAATCCTGTTAGGCTGGAGGGGAGGATTAATTTATTTATTAATTAACATATTATGCTCTTGGCTATTGTTTCAGTAAAACTTACATTCCTACCTTTACGCTCAGTCTCATTCCTTAATCAGCCTGATTTCTAAGTGGGGGATACTTTGGACCGTGTATGTGTTTTGGAGCTATTTAGAATAAATAAGACTTATTTGGGATTTGGTTTGGGATTTGACAGTTTTTAGTGTTGGGGGGAGGATGATGGAGGCAGAAAAAGTTTTTATGTTGGGGCTCTGGGATTAGGTCTGAGGAAGATTTGAATTTATTGCTGCATGTTTCAGAGTCCAGTTTTTTTGGAATGAGGATTGATAGAATGCTTCTGACACCCGTTGGTTTCTTTTTCGGAAATAGCTATCTTGAGCTACCGTGAGCTCAGGCTAACTCATGGGGCTGCTCCTCTGAGTCTTTTCTGGAAGGATCACCCTTTTTTCCAGTGGAGCAAGTTGATGTAAAAGGCAGCTACACCAAGCTATGGGTGTGCACTGTCATGGTCTGAGGGCGTTTTTTTAAGTCTCCACCTTTGAAAGGCCCTTCACCCAGGGCTTAGGTTAGCATTTGTGCATTTTAGGCTTGCAAAGCACCTTTTTTTCCTAGTAACAGGTACAATGTTTGATTGGGCTTTGCAGGAGTAGGTTTTTTCAGTGGTCTAAATATAGAGGTAAGTCTTGCATTCAGAAAAAGAGCCCAGTTTGGTTGAACATATTCTAGCTTGATTTTGCTCTTGAGCTGATAGGAGTGCCTTTGGATAATTTGTAGTTAGAGTTAAATACAGGTTTCAATTAAAGAAGTGAGGCATTAGGGAAATAAATATTTAAGACATTTTCTATTTTCTATATTGAGCTATTGGTTATTCATTTTTAAGTCTGCAGTCTCAGAATATCTTGAGTGAAATGTGTTGAGGAAGACAGCTAGATCAGGTTTGCCTTTTTAAGCATAGGTAGAGGATTAGGGGTATGGTTTAGATGCATTGGATTTGTTGGAAGTTGATGTGAACAGGTAATGTTTTATTTTGGAGGGAACTGCAGCTTTTTGCATTTGGGCTGCAGTGATGGGACATTCAATAGGAATAAGGGCTGGGACAGACAGGGAGCTGATTTGGAAATCAGCATAGGTCAATTTTGAGGCAGGGTGTGGTGTGTAAGATCTGTGCTTGAGTTCACTGAACAAGAATAAGGTCTCAGTTAGAAGAAGCCCTGAGGGCTCAGGTTTGGGACTTCTTGCCATGTTCTGTCGTACAGCAGGTGGGGTAAGATTATGGCTGATGCTGCAGTTGTGGTTTTAGCTTTTGGAGGCTGGTGACTTGAAGCACAGGGCAAGTGTCTTGGTGGGTCGTGGCAGGCTTCTGATGTCCCAACAGGGAAATGGCACGCAAACAAGTTGGGGACAGTATGGCACAGGCTGCACTAGGGCTTGGGTTAGGCTCACAATAAGGGCTGCCTTTGCTTAGGCAATAAAAAATGAGGCCTTGTTAAAGGGTAGGTTTAGGATCATGCTTCTGAACCTACTGACAGGTTGATGTGCTGGATACTCTGCCTGGAAGTGAGGACAAGAGGAGCTGATGGCAATCCTAATTTACCAGAGGCCCAGGCTAGCAGAGAGATTTCAGCTGGGGTTACAGAAAGTGACTTTCCTGGTTTGTGGTCATCTCAGCATGATGCTGTCTCACTTGCCTACTGCTCTGTGGAGCAAAGGTGCTACACCAGCAAGCTCAGCTCCTCAGCAAGCTCAGCTCCATCAGCAAGCCTCAGCCTCCTCAGATGCACTCATCCTCTGTGGGTGGTTTGCCTGCCACTCTGCATGTTGTGCCATCCACAAGCCTCCTAGCTGTGTAGGGCTGCCTGGGCTAGGGGCCTGTGCCCTGGTCCTGTTTTATTTCCTACTGTTGATGTATTGTTGCTGATGGCGCTGGAAGCCAGATGACAGTATCCCCCAGTGTCCAAAACTGGGGGTCCTGAAAACCATGGCTGGGTGTTTCTTAACTCAGGGTCTCTTAGTATCCAGAGAAAAACCTTTCTGTCTGACTTAATTTTCCCCCATGACTACAGTAGCATTTGTATATGCATCCAGAGATGTCCTAACATTAATCAGGCTGAAAAAAATGATACCTTGATCATGTGAACCATAAAATAGATGCCCTTTTGCTTAAAGTCCTCGAGGGCTTGATCTGAAAGGAATGGCTTTGGTATCCTTTGAGAACATGGACAGGCTGGGGCTCAGCATGCTACACAAGTGGGGCTAAATTTTTCTTCTAAGAGATGATGGGCAGGTAAAGGGAGAAGGAATCTGGAGTCTGTTCTTCATTTGAGGACAAATGCTTTAATGTTGTGTGCTGCTGGGCCTAATAGCTCTGACAGACATGTAGTGGTGGATTTCGCTCCATTCTGCTGGAGGTCACGGCTCTGTGCCAGTGGCAGCTGGCATATATCCCAGTTTACAAATCAGCATATTAGTATAAGCCATCGTCATAAGAGAGAGGTTTGCAGTGGCCGTGACTGATGGATGAAGAATGGAGTTATGGTTGGACTCAGTAGCCTTCGGCAGTGAAGAGAGACCTTCAGCGGGGTCAAGAATATTTGAAATTACTTTGGCTTAAGCTACAGCAGCCTTTGTTTTCTAGTCTGGTCCTGTATTTCACCTGGGTCCTATGTAGCTGAAAATTTTCCTGTTGCTATGCAATATTTTGTGTATTTAAAACATTGCCTGTGCTAACTTTTTCCAAAACAATTCATATCTTTAAGCAATTATATTTCATAATGCAAAATATCAACATTTTGCACAGCCTTTCAAAATATGTTGAACACATCAGATGCCACAATGTTTTGAAACTTATCGTGAAATGAACTTATTTTTTTTGTCAATTGATTTTATTATTTTGCTTACTAACAACTCTGAGCTGGTGAAAAGGAAAATTTTTCCCCAGGTGATTTATTAAAAAGCCTGACTAATTACTTTTACAGCTCTTTGAAAAGGCTCATCATTGATAAAGAGCACAAGAGTGCAGTCCTGCCAGTAAAACTTGGGACTGTTTGGTTGCGCGAAGTGTATTAATCAGTAAAGGAAGATTTTCAGAATCTGTGTGAGAGAGAACATAAAAGGAAACATCTTGATACAATCTTCATTTAAGCCCTTAAATTGCATACCTGTATATAATGTAATTATTTTTTTCCCCTAAGGGAAAAATACCTATGATTTTTGTGTTATTAGGGTGAGAGTAAAACATTGGGAATGGAAAAGCGAAATTAATATCAGAACAGTAGATTATAGTCCAAGCCCAGATCTGAGTCTAGTGAATGGGATGAAGTGTCTTTGCTTCCACATGATCCCTTCCATTACTGTTCTTAATTTATTTTGCAGATAAACTGGGAAAAGTTAAGTCCTTGAGCTGCCTGTGCTCTGGATCTAAGCCACTTGTTTATTATGGAAAGAGCATATATCTCCAACCTTGGAGATAATCAGAACTTGACTAGGCATGACCCTGAGCAATCTGATCTAATTTTAACATTGAATCTAACTTCAAGGTTGGCCCTGCTTTGAGCTAGGATCAGACTAGATGTAGTCAGGAGGATCCTTCCCACTGAGATATTTCTATGAGTTTCTCTGTATATGTAGATATATTTGTATGCAAACAAGTACCACAAGAAGGTTACTCCTTGGCTCCAGCCTAAGGGTATAATTTTCCCTGAAAACATCAGTATGAAATTTGTCATAAGGCATTCTAGCTAAATCAGTGAGTAAAGAAAATTATTGTAATTTATCTTGCTATTCTAAAACATGTAAGTATGGAAAATCAGCTATAGGATAAATAACCTGCGTGACTAATGGGCTACTATTTATGGATTTCTGCAGGTTAAATTTCTTTTTCCTGAGATATTTGTTTCTTGGTGGAAAAGGATCTAGAAACAGGCTTGAATCCTGGATGTTTTGGCATTTCTAGCTCCAACACAGGCAAATGTAGAAATCCTGCATGTCTGCACAGCAAAAAGTGACCTGCAGCAATGAGGTGGAGGTGGTGTCCTAAGTCATGGTGGAGGCAGGTTGTTAGTGTCTCCACCAGCCTGTCTTGACCAGCCTTTGCTGATAACCTGTTTGAGATTTCCCTAGTTTTTTCTTTTCCTCCCTCTATTCCTGCTCTCCTTCAAATTCTTTTCTCTGCTAGTTACTGTTCTCTAGGAATAGCACTTAAATCCCATATAAGTCCTTTTTAAATGGCCATAATATGTGTGCTAAAATATATGTTCACTGGAGAAGAAAATAGTGTTAGGAGGAAAAAACCTCCTAGGACACATATTACTGCGTCTTGGTTTTTCAGATGTTCAATATGCAAACACAGAACTACTCCAGTTTTTGGAACAGAATAAACTTTGAAACTTAAATGGATTTTGACAGCTGTTCAAAACTAGAATTATAACAAGTATTTCTTCAGTCTGATCTCCAAGGGTCTGATGATTCTTGGGTTCAGGCATTCATCTGTGAAGCCTGAAAATCTTGTAATTTAATGCTCAGCTGCATTCAAAGTTGTGTAAGAAGATGAAAATTGATTTGCAGTGGTTTAAAGGAACAATATAATGGGGAAATTGTATAGAAGGATAATCAAAGTTTAGGATGTTGCCAGTATAAGTCAACCTAACCCTGTGACAATCCAAAGATTTACTCCATCTTTTGGCATCTGTGTGTAGGACGCCAGAGCAGCAAAGTAGTTACTAGTATGTACCACTGCAGTGGAGAGAAAAACAAAAAAACCAGAAAGCCTGGACGGCAAAGTGAGGATCTTTCTATCAAGAAATTACTCAGAAATCTCTTTATTATATTTTTCATTCATAACATGAAGTTCAAGGTTTATAATGTCCTGACATTTAGATGCAATATTTGAATGGCAAGGAGTATAACACTATTTAAAAAGGAAAATAAAAGTAGTAAGAACTGAATTGCAGCAACTATGTTCCATTAGAAATGAATTTTTGATTAAAAGAAACATAATTGATGCCAGATGGACACACAATACTGATTTCTGTAGTGTTTTGGCACAGAAGGTCACTGTAAAAACAGCATGAAATGCTGTTTCTGGAGACAAGTTCAGTTCGTTATCATGAACTGCAACATTTAAACTAGAAATGGACAAACCATAATGCAAAATGGCAGTGGCTCATGAAATCCTCTTCTATTCTCAATTTGACTTGCTTTGGCTCCTATGAAATAAGGTAAAAAATAAAATGTACTATAAAATCCCTAAAAGCCAGCACTGAAAATCAGGCTTGCTCCCTTGTTAGCAGTTCTCTTTCATTTCTTTCTTTCTCTGAGAGATGCAGATCATCCTCAGCGAGGCAAGGGCAGGAGCAGCACTCAGGGCAGGTGCCAGCTGGGATTCTCCCCTTGGGGAGCTGGGAGCTGGGCGAGGATGGGTGCTGCGCTTGCACCGGGATGTGCAGCAAGAGCTGGAGTGAGCGGCTGCCCCAGGCAGCAGTGCTGGCAGCCAGCAGGCTAGGGGCCAGCAAGGCAAGGATGTACACATTCAGCATGTTTGTGTCCTGAGAGCTTGCAGTACGCATAGCAGGCAGGGAGCGAGTACAGGAATACATAAGGTGACATCAAGGCTATGAGGCAGAGTGCAATAGATTTGCCTTCACAGCACCCTGGCTCTCTGCTTGCCATGCTTTTTATTTATGATCATTGTTTTCCAGATTGGCTTTTTGGTCCCAGGCCTTTAAAACTGGACAGAACCAGCTGTCTTCAATATCTGTTTGATGGTCAACAGGAACATGAGCTCTGGTGTAAGATGGAGACTACCTAGGGAAAAGGCAGCTGCAAGTGGGTTTTGCAAGTGTCTCAAAATGCTGCTGTTTCTTCCACATGCCTGTGGTTTGAGGGCTGGTGGTGCAAATAGGCTTCACTCTCTTCTTTCCTGAGCTCCCCTTGGAGAGATAGCTTTCTGTCCTGGTTTTGGCTTGGAGACGCTGCTGCAGGACAGTTGGACTGCTAAGGCTGGCCCAGTTTGGGGTTTTCTCTTTCCCAGGAACGCTTGTGCTCCAGCCTCTTCCTTCTTATTTTCTGGTGTGATGTGATGAGGCTAGGGACAATTCCCCTGGGCACCCTTCTGAGAAAGGGAAAAACGGTCTTCCCTATGTCATAATTGGTTGCTACAAGTTTTGCATCCAAACTCAAGCCTGTTGCACATTTTGCAGCTCTGGAGAATAGTGTGCCTACCAGCACTACTGAGAGGAGCACTGTAATGGATTTCCCTCTAGTGATGAAATACATCAACTACAGATTTTTGTACCTATCTAAAGTATTGGTGCAGCAAGAGTAGTTGGTTTTTTCCTTTCAAGCAGCTGCTTTGACAGCAGACGGAAAGAGAATCAGAAGTTTATTGGATCTGGAATATTATGAAGTCAATGGATAAACAACAGGACTCTTTCCCATTACAATAAAACAGCAAAAAACCTTTTCCAAATTAAAAACAGAGTTGTGCACTAGATATGCATTTATTCCAGGTTTGCTGTTCTGGATAAAACCCACTACGTCTGAAAGCAAGATGAGTATCATAATATATTTCCTGGTGGAACAGGTAACTCATCAGTTCTTTTCTTAACGTTTAGAAAATATGTCACCTTCTCCAGACCTGAGAATGTACCTATTTTAAAAGCTGTCATCCTATGCCAGGATTTTAAAGTCGTAGCAGAAATAGATGCTCAAAGTCTCAAAATGTTAGATTCACGTGTGGATTAATCTGATTTTGCTCAGCCAATAAAGAAATTATTTACTTAATGTGAGCACAGAATGTATTAACTTATCTTTTACACTTATTATTTTCTAAAGAACTGTTACTTTTGGAATAAAAAGTGCGTGTTATTTCCCCTAAAAAGTTTTGAAATGATTTGCTATTGTCAAATAAACATGGCAGTAGGACAAAGGTTTTAGAGATACTGAATTTTGATGCTACTCATTAAAATAACTAGACAGCCGCAAAGGAAAAGCCATTACTGCATGCCCTGAGGGACAGCAGTGTATGACCAGGTTCTGTGTGGACACAGAGTACCCGTGGGAGGCTGTCATGGAGAGTGCCCAGCCACAGCATCACTAGTGGCTCACGCCTGGTTAGAAAGCAGGTAATTTACACCTTGCTCAAGGTGTCTCTTGTGCAGATTTCCTTGGATACAAGAAGGTGTGAACACAGGGGAACAAGGTTAGAATTCAACATTTTTGAGAAACTGGAGATGTGAATGACTTCTATCATGGAGATAGAAGAAAGGTGGTACAGTTGGGCAGGAGTCATGGAGTACCATCACTGCACAGGGAACAGCTGTTTCTCTTCTGCAGGAGAAGATCAGAGCACATTTGGGGATTGCAGGTCCAACCGTGCTGCAATAACACACCGAGGATAGGAATCCATGGAAGAGGTTGCACGGGTGGTTGTGGAGCTGCTACAGGCAAAGGTCTTCGGGTTAGACAGTTTATTTTTAGGTGTGATTTTTTCTGGCCTTGAAGCAGGGCTGAGGCTAGCTGACCTCTCGTGATCTTTTAATGCCTTATGGCTGCATGAATGATGTTTCCTGTGGTTAAATTGTAATGTCTGATGCCAGAGGATGCATTGCGGTGCCAGATTGAGTCTATGTTAAAAGTCAATCAAGAATGAAATGTAAGGAAATGGCACATTTCTAGTCCTGCTTAATTTGATGGCTGCAGAAAACTGAATGATTCAATAGTGGATTAGGTACCAAATTTTTTAATGAGTTAGGAATTAGTCACAAGTTGGTACATTTTAAAACACTGGATAGGCAGCCTAATTTGCATAAGTGCCTTGTATCCTGATTAAAACCACTTTTTTGTATATTATCCTTAGTTCTGTAGGAAAGGCTTGATGCAAAGTGCTGAAGGGGGATAAGCTGTGAACAAACTTTTGGTTGACTCTGACTTTCACAGTCACTCGCTGCTTGCTAAAACCTGCTCTGAGTCTGTCCATTGAGAAGACCTGAGAGAAGGGGTGAGGCAGGTCTCAAGGGATAGTGAGCTTTCAGACAGCCATCTGGGACATGCCAAACACAGTTCTGGAGGGTTGTATTGCCATAATGTGCAGCTTTGGTAAGGGAGTCCATGCTCGATGCGTACCCTGGGACCACCTGTGGCTTGAGGGGGGAAAGCACCCCCCTGCCTCCAGCCTCTGGGCTGTGGCAGTAGGGCTGAGATGTGGTGTGGGCAAGACAACTGATGTGGTTTAAGCATCTTGGCTCCAGTGATCCTTGGAGGTTTTCAAGGCCCAACTGGACAAAGCCCTCAGCAACCTGGTCTAACCTCAGAGCTGCGAGCAGGAGGTTGGACTGAGACCTCCTGAGCTCCCTTCCAACCGGAACGGTCCTGTGAGCCTGTGACCAAGTGCTGGGCTGCTGCTCCCTTCCAGCTTGCTCCTTCAGTGATCTGCGTCTCCCACAGGCCCCATCTCTCTCCACACACATTATACTCCTATTATTTAATGTGTTTTCATCCACAGAATACTCAGCATAGTGCAGAAAGACAGGGTTAACAAATATTTAAAGAGTTTCCACTTATTTCTTTATGTATTTTGAAGAGCAGTATTTTCTGCAAACCTGGTGAGGGGTGGTGGGGGAAGCAGGGACATTATAGTTGCCAGATACTATGCACATCCTGTGTACTGTAGTCGTTACAATTAGAAAAAAAATGCACCACCCTGATAATTTTAAATTTCAGTCTCAGTGTTATGAGATATTTATGCGAATACATAAACTCACAGCAAAAACGTTTCCCAAAGCTGGAAGGGTTCGGAATCTGAAAAATAATCAGCATCACTTTAGGAAGACCTGAAATTCATTAAATATTTAAACTAGTCTCTCTGAGAATTTTAATTATATTTAAAGAGCAATTCTTCTCTTGCACACGACAAGAATGGTGTCTTCTGTGTCAGTAAATTTGCATCCAGGCTGTATGTGAAGTCATTTATGCATATTTTAGAAATTAAAATAAATTATTTCTGGCTTTTAGAGTTGTTAGCATCACAATACTCATGTAAAAAGACCCATCTGTAATTAGATCTTTTTCATTCCCTCTGATGAGATCACATCTTCAAATGTTAATTTTGGATGTATTACCATACAAAACTTCAGGGCATCTCTCTCTTTTTTTTTTCAGCAGCACATTAAATGCATACCTCCTCAGCTTTACTTGCAATAAGTGGGGATTTTTCTGTAAAAATTCCCTAATGTAGGCAAGACCCATAGGCTAAGAGCTCAGAATAAATTGTTTTTCTCCTGCAAGCGCACTTGGGACCAGAATTGATGTTGTATTGCAATCAGGAAGCCAGTCAAAAACTCTGAAGCCACTTCACAGTTTTCAGCACAGGTTAAATAGCTTAGTAAAGAGTAGGATAGAGTTGGTGCTGCTGGAACGTGGAAACCTTCTCTCCTGTGAGACCTTAATTAATGGAGATGAGAAAAGAAAAAAAAAGGAAAAACCCTAATTTGACAGCTCTCTGGCAGGCATTGTGGGGCTGACTATGTAAGGACTGTCTGACCTTGTAAAGTCAGCAGATTTAAAATGCATTTTAGAGACAGTGTAGGTACCCAGCCTCATTCCCACACTTGCTTAAAGCCTGTCTGTTCGAAACAAACTTGCATCTTCAGGTATATATAAACACTTACGAAAAAAAGCATCAGAGGTTTTATTTGAGTAGATTTTGATAAAAATTTTTTTTTTTCTTAATTGTATTCAAAATACCTATTTTGTGTCTGTACATTTCTTTAATTATGTCCACGCAACCCTGTATGATTTCAGTTTCTTTAAGGCAAGAATTGTTCTCTTCAAGCCATTTTGACTTAAGGCATGCAGTAACATTCCTTAAATCAGGAAACACAGACCACGTTCTAACCAAATGCTTTACAGTAGCAAGATGCCAAAGCAGCTTTGCTTGGTGTGTCCAAAACTCTCATTTCAGAGAAAAACAAGAAGAACAGACCACAAAAGTTTTGGATAAATACAAGGAGTGGAAAGCTGTTAAACGTGTTGCGGTGGGTAGTTGCATGTGTCAGAGTGCTATAAGGCAAGGCGTACAAAACTGACTGTAGACATAAGCAGCTCCCGGGGATGAGTGGTGTGTCGCTGCGTATGTTCTGGAGAAGGGTTTAAAACACAACCGGGCTGAAATGTCCCAAAAGAATCCATTGTGATTTATTCATCTAAAGAATAGGATTCAAAATGCTTCTCATTTGATCTCATTCCTGATAAATCTGCTGAGAAGTGGGACAGACTCCACTAGGCAGGCAGCTATTGCTGCTGCCCTTGTAGCAAAAGAAAGGAGCTATTAACTTTCTGCTAGTAACATACAAATGTTTCTGTGCCTCGAACTACCAAATCAATCACATATAAAAATGGGCCTCACATATAAGAACAGGCCAGCAATTCTTCTTCTTTGGAATTTATTCTCTTCTGTTATTTGCAGCTAGCAAACTGCCATCCCAGGCCTTAGCAGGAGCTATGAGTGAATCCGGGCAACCCATCACCTCCAAGGGACGTGGCTGAGATAAATGCTATCAAACTTTCTCTGCAGTATGCCAGCAGTTCAGTCTCACAAGCAGCATATCTATAAGCTGGTGAACAATATGAGTTAATGGTGAATTTGAGAGAGTGTTTTCTCTCAGTCCTGGGTTAAAAAATTCTTTACCTGCAGCTGAAAAATATTTAAGGTAACAGCAGTACATATACATGGATTTTGCAGGCAGAATGAGTTACCCTAACAATTGGGTCTTACTTTTCATAAATAAAAAGCATTTTTGAAAGCATTTTTTACGAGATCAGGAGTTGATATACTCCATGAAAGTAAAGCAAGCAAAGTGAGCTTGCTCACATTTGCACAAGACGGATTCTGAGATGTCTGTTCTACTCTGTGTATGTCCTAGAGAAGGTGCTTCTGTTCCCTTCAGGTTTTTGGGTGGACCTCTCTTGTAGCCTACAAAAGTACTTATTTACAACATTGCTATAGAAGTGATAAATTTTAAATTAGTTGCATTTTTAAGCTAAAATGCTCCTTTTTCCCGTTCAACATGACAGTTAAGATTTTTCTGGAAAACCAAATTTAGTGTAAAATCATGGAAAGTTTCTGTAGTATGAATGTTTATTCATTCCTAGAATTCTATTTTTTGGGGAAAACCACATTATTTTGTGCAAACTTCTCACCCAGAATGTCATAGAGAAACCTGTATTTTGCTAGACCTGTGTTATTTTCTGTTAGGCAATGGTTTGGCTGCTCTTAACCTGGTCATGTTTGAATACGCCCTTTCTGTCATATTTGAAAGCTCAGACATCGGGCACTGTTGGTCTATGGGCTCATTAGTGTGCATTTTTTAATTAAACAAATTAAGAAATGGAACAATCCAGGAAAGGAAAGGAGGAAATTCTGTTGTTGTAGCTCCTCAGTGGTATAAAATCGTGGTTGGTACGACTAGGTCAGAGAGGGACTGACACCCTCTCTCCCAGTACAGAACCGGGGCACCAGGTGAAGCTGCCTGGGGCCAAGTGCAAAGGATACGACTGAGGCAGGTCTTGTTGCCCCAGCTGGTGGAGCACCACTGGAGACGAGATCCTGGCCTAGGTGGTTCCTTGGATTGAATCAGTACAGTTTCTTCTCATATTTTCTCCTTTCCCTTACTTTGAGGGGGGAAAAAAATCTGTTGTGGTAAGAAGTGGATGAAGTGGTCAAAGCCCTGACCAAGCCGGTCTGAGTTCAGAGGCTGGACTGAGGTGCCCTGAGTCCCCATCCAGCTGGCATTATCCTGTGGTCCCAAAGGACAATTTTTTTTTCATGCGGAATGACTCTTAGCCTTTATTCAAATTTAGGCAAAATTTTGTAAGGGTAACTTGGGGTGAAAAATAATTCAGCTGGATTGAGTTTGAGAACTTTCCCACTGTTTATGAAAATTTATTTTCCTTTAAATTCTAATTAAATAACTTCTGGTGACTTCCCAGTGTATCTCGGGTATAAGAATCCCCTGACATTTGCCTGCCCTTGTTTAGTAATTTATTCAGGGAAAAGATGATCCTGTTTTGCATTTCTGGAAAGTCCCTAGCTGTTGTTTATAAGCATGCTGCAGATATTTAGTAACAGCATATTTTTGACTTAGTTTCCATTTCATTTGTTTCCATTTCATTTATTTCCTTTTAACATTTCTTTGGATATTGGCGGTGCTGGCTGGGGATGTGAGATGTGTAAGCTTCAGATTACTTTCATAAGAGTATGTCTCTTCCATGACTTCTCAGGTCTAAAAGCACAGTTTGCAATTTTGGGACACAGCTGAAGCTGAAACGGTGTGCGCGCGCTGGCTTTCTCCAACAAACACTCCATTGTGCAAGTACATCGAAAGGTCTTTGGATTTTAAATTCTTGGCAACTTGTGAAGCTAAATATGTGCTGAGAACAGCTGCTCAGAAGAGACTGAGTAATTGCCTTAATCAGACTTGAGAGGAGACGTGGCTGGTGCCTGCAATGCAGAGGGGAAGCATTAGCGAGGGAGCAGGGCCGAGGGCATCGCTGTTACCTCCCCGGGGCACCGAGTGGTGTATGATAACCTAATGTGTGCGTGGGTGGGACCCATGCGTTTCCGGATTTTGTCGTGGGCTATGCATCCTGGCGAGTGCAAAGATGTGTTGGGTGCCTACGTTGTTCTGACACAAGGTTGCACTGACCTTGTGGTGTCCTATGGGTACTTTACCTATAATGATCAATTTAGCAAACAGGAGTCTAAGCATTAAGGTCAAAGGCAGTGTTAAGAGCAGATTCCAGCAAAAGCCTTCGATGAAACAGAGGCAAGCTGTAGCCATGGGGGACTTGAATCGCAGATGTGCAGGTCGCGTGCTCTGTGGATTCAGAAAACATTGCTGGGTGTGCCCCCTGCCCCGTGCAAAAGTGACAGATCACACACAGGGTCTGCACGGGCTTTTGGACAAAGCTGGAGGAAAACTGTTGAGCGTAGTTTCTGTGGGTGCTGATGACTTCTTCAACTGCGTCCATTTTGATTTTATCTGAGCTTTTGTCTATTCAGTACAAAGTGTTTGTACTGGGTTGTGAGAGCATGATACTGGCCTGAGCAACAGTAAGGTTCAGCATTGGCATGGCATGATACTAACACATCTATGCTGCTTTGGCTGTCTCAGATTTTGCAGATGTCTCCCCAGCACTGCTTTGTACAGTGAAGTCATATCCTTAGTTTTACATGCTGCCACAATACTCCTGGAAGTATAGGCCTTCAGCATATATGTACCTTGTGTTCTTTTTAACGCCTTTTGGGTGTACAGAAGAAGACCTGGCTGGTTTCAGTACTTGCTTGTTGCAACCTTCTACACAACCATTTTTCAGTGAAACACCAATTTAGATTTGCCAAACCCTCTGCTCCCATATTCTAGTAGCAAAGCAAAGCAATTCTTGCAAGCACTTAATGATAAAGGGGTAGGATTTTCCCAGCTACTTCTTTGGAGTATAGACATGTGCCACATGTGCCACAACTGTAAGTAAAACATTGAACTCTCTGGCATAAAAGGAATCAGATGCTTGTTCAATAATTGGTAGTGTAAAGCTTTCATTTATTATGACTGCCAGGCAAGAGTCAAGGTGAAAGCCTTAATGTGAGTGAACCCTTCGGTAATGAACCCTCATTAAAACAAATCTTTTTTTATAAGGCTGCCATCTAATAACCTTCAATCTCTGTGTATTTATAGAATGCCCATCTAAAGACTCAAAGGAAAAGAGGGGTTTGAACTTAATATTTTTCTTTCGCTTTTCTTTGTGAGAGAAGGAAGAGCGTGGAGCTGTACGCCCAGGTCAGTGGCACACAACCATCCCCGTGCCCAGGGCAGGGTGAACGGCAGGAGGAGACCAAGCGCTTCAGCTGTCGGTGTGCAAACTCCCTGTTCCCCCAGCTGTGCAGAGATACACACCGTCGCAGATGAGGGCAAGGGACTGCTGCTAGTGTGGCTTCATTGTAGGAAACAAGAATAAAAGTTGTGTGCGAAAAATAGAATTGTGTTGGTGAAAATACTCTGGCTCAAATAAGGTATTTACTAGTTGAAGAAATGGATGGCTGCATTTCAGGAAATTTTCAGAGGACTGTACAAGCACTAAAAGCTACTGTGATTTCATCTAATAGTTTTAAGGTTTTCTCCTAACTGAGTAGGAACTGTGTTAAGAAATATTGCATAGGCTGTATACTCAGTATATGGTCATGTAAATTAGTGTGCACTTTCTCTTGAATTTCGCCATGATACGCTAAAATACTTTGCATTGCCACTAGAAAAAAGGGTATGTGTTTTGAACTAATAAGCTGCTTCTGCTTTAATGGCGGCATGACAGAGAAGGATTAAAAGTTATTATCTCTCAATAGTTATTATGTTTTCATGTTTACATTCCTGATGGTTATTTTGCAATGCAACACATTTTAATTAGCATGTTTGCCGTTATGCCAATGAAGCTATTTCAAATTCTTTCTTCCTGTGTTATTCAGGATCCGTGCATGCAGGCTGTCCTGCCAGGATGAATTCCAGGCAAGTGTGCGATTAAATATCCGGGAAGAGCCATCCAGGCAGAGGTAGTTCAGCTAAGGCAGTAGGAGTTTTGCCATTGACTTACTGACTTTAAAGTACTACCCATGGACTTTGGAAGACATTTCCTCAGTTCTCAGAAACTGTTAGGCATACCCAACACAATAGCTCATTCTTTCGCCTGCTATGGGCCCTTTACCACTATGTTAATCTCAGTTATAACAGAAGATTTGTGCTGAATCTGTTTCCTGTTCACACAGAAAAATTTTGAGTTATTTGACTTTAGCCAGAGTTCATACTATCCTCTTAGGGGCTATGTGAATTTGGTATGAGTCATAGTTTGCTGACATACAGCACGGAAAGACAAATAGTCCAGCCAAGTCTGCTGGTCATCAGAAAAAGTTTGTAAACTCATCAGCCTTGTTTGGAAGCTGTTTTCCCATTTTACAGTATGTAACTATAGCTATGTAAAAAGTGACACGTGATCTAGACAAAAGCACTGTGAAATCTTATACCTGCTTTTCCTAAAGATCAGCTGAACAAGGTAGGTTATGAATAGAGAAAAAATATTGGTCTTGTTCAGAAAAAAAACCAAAGAAACTGCATTTCCAGCTACCTTTAATCTATTTTTCATTCAGGATAAAATGCCTGTCATTGCAACACGGTGATGTAGTGTGAAGCATTAGATAACCACAAAACAGTTTTGAAGCAAAGACTGATTTTTATGTGGTGATGAATCCTGAAGAAAATGGAGCATCAGCAGATCTGAGGCAGCAGACATTACTGTGTTGAGTCAGTTGATGTGAACCTTCCAGCTGTCAATAAAATTCAAGCCGACTTTTGCATGTCATAAATTCTAAAGAAACTGCCAAAGGGAAGAGATTTTCCCATTTCTAGATATTTTCTGTACTTCTATAAGAAAGAAGCACCCCTAGCTCCACTTCTTTAGGAACTGCCATATGATTTTCATTGCCCTGTGCAACCTCAAAGGCACCCTTTCCATGGCCAACACGTGATCAAGCACTCTCAGCGGAACCAAAACAATGAAGATTAAACAATTAAATTATATTTTCAATTATAAATAATCCTTATCTTGCCCACCAAGAGTTCTTATATCAGAAAGAAAGATTTAAAGTATCTAATCTACTTTTCCTACTTTATTTTCTTGCCTATTCCTTGAATTTGATTAAACTTGGAAAATAAAAGTGAACTTTTCTTTCCCTTTTATTTATAGATTTCTACTTGCAGTCCAACAAGAGTTTCAGTGCTACTCTTTTTTTTTGAAGAGATGTGCATAAATCCTCTGTTTCTGGAATCAAATGATTCATCCAAGATTCTCATTTCACAGGTTTGTAGGCTCTACGACTGTGATGAAAATCAGAGCATATTAAAATTTAATTCAAGAATCTAAATAGGGAAAATAAAAGGATAAGAAATTTGTGAACAGGTGATGTTAACATCACAGTTTGTGACAAACTAAAAATATCACTTAATAAACAAAATTTTCTTAGGGTTGATAAAACTCCATTTTCTTAAAAGGGCATTACTATTTTTTTCAGTGTCTTAAATTCTGAGCTTGCAAAATCTAGAAATGTCCTTTGGAACATAACACTTATTCTAAGATTCTTCTTTTCCAAAGTTTTCACTCAAACAGCTGAAGACAAGAAGAATTCTTATGTGGATCGTGAGGAACCCGAAGAGACGTCAAGACCACCAGGTAAGAAAGTCCTACAGAGACACATTGATATTTGGAATAGATGACGTTGGACATCAGAATTCTACTGACTTTCAAAGTCTGAAGATAGCAGATGATGAGAGAACCTGAAACCTTTTACCTTTTCAAATAAGCTACTCAATTAATGGTCTTCCAGAGTAGATAGATAAGAAAAAAGTTTAGAAATGTTATGTTTTACAGCTCTTCACTAAGCTCCGGAGTGCTAGAGATAACTGTAAAAATAATAATGTAATGATTAATAATTTTAGTAACTACTAAAATATTATTTACAGAAGTCTGAAAATCAGTTGCTGTAAGCCACTGAAGCAGAGGTAGTAGCAGAGAGACAGACAGTTGTATCGCTGAAATCATTAATGAGCACACATGTGAGTACATCAGGTGCTGAATATTGTCATTGACTGCCCAGGCAGGGAAACATGGCTCCTTCCAGTTCTGCATGGAAGTGGTAACAGGGCCAGCTGGAGCAGAAGACAGAGAAGAGTGGGAAAAACAGTTCCTCAGACTGTGTGATAGCATATTTCAAATTTACAGTGAAAAATGTTCACTGTTTTCAGCACTGGTAGGTGAAGAAATGAGTAATAGATACACCATACAACCACTGCTGCTCATGAGGGATAAATGCTGAATATGGCTAGAGCTGTTTCCAGGAAAGCAGTTATTTGTATTTTTTGTTCGTCATTCCATTGCAGAATGGCGTCCAGAGGACCAAAAGGACATCGAGGCTGACAGAGTGTAACATGTGGGATAAAAAGTCTCATTCTTGACTCTTAAGTAACTTCTCTCCAATATCTGTACCTGTGCACCTCAGTGCTACTGGCTCTTCTCTGATGGATGTCATTTTCTGACGCTTGCTTTATAGCTGTTCAGCAATTTTATTGCCCTCCCATCTGTTCTAAACAGTTAAAGACACTTTTATTCTCAATCTTTCTTCAGGGATGTGCAAGAGGCATCTGCCTCTGAACATTTAAAATTTCCTAACGTACGTTTACAAATTATTTATGCAAAATAACTCTGATTATACATTTTCAGCAGGATTTACAGATGTCTGACAAAAATGTTATTTGCTTACACCTTTAAATAAAACAGTGTTGAATCTGGCATGCATGCCAACATGGAAAACTGCTCATATTGTATAAGTAATTAATAAAGTTAGGCTTGAAATTAGTGGAGTTCCTAACCCAAATCCCTGATTTTAAACTCGCTCTGAAGTATTTTGCTGAATGAGGACCCTTGAATAACTTCCTACTGCAATTTTTTGAATGTGTAGTCCGAACGTTGCTAAATCTACAGAACACATTTTACCAAGACTTTCCATCACAAAGCTCTGTGTAAACACCGATTAATCCAGTTACCACATTGGGAACTCTGAAGTGGAAAAAGAGACTTGTTGAAGGCATCAGAGTGGATTTAATGAGTCTGAGCTGAGCTTAAAACTAAGGAGTTTCAGTCATTAGGCCCTGGAAATAAATCTTCTCCTGACCCAAGTGATCAAGCAAAGAGATGATGGATCCTGGTGGGTCCTCACTCCATCTGCCATCAGCCTTCTCCCCAGCGTATCTGCAGAGTGCAATTTGTAAGTTAAACTGTTTATACAGTGACCTAAGACGATTTGGTAATTTTTTCAAATTGTTCAAATGGTAGCAGTGCATGGGAGTTTGCAAACATTTGATAAGAGGTGTTTCTAAACACCTTGGGAAAACATCCTCTTCTATTGCTGTAGATCTCTGCTCCAGCCCCTGCTTATCACCTTTTCTATGGCGACTGTAAAAACCTAAAGGCTTATGGACATGACTGGGTGTAACTGAGACATAGTGGCTGAAGGAGCCACCTATTCCCAGGATGAGGTGGGATGTGTTAATTAAAGCAGATCTGCCAGTCCCTGCCCCTGCCACAGGCATCTGCTGGGGCTGCTGCAATTACTGAGGATAAGCGACCAGTGCTCTCAACATACAAGAGGATAAAATAGAACAAACCAATGTCAGAACAAATTTCTAAATAAGTTTTTTTTTTAGTTATTCATATTCTTCTCTATAGCAATATCTCACAGCTCTGCCTTAATCAGAAGTCATCTCCTGGGTGCTCAAGTAGAGGTCCCAGTCTCCCTGCGGGAGCTGTGTTGGGTCTGCCGAATGGATTTTGCAGCCACACAACTCCAGTTCAGTGTCGAGCTGCTCAGCTGGCTTCACCTTCCTGAGGGTGAAGTACGCAAGGATCTGTCAGCACACAGAAAAGTTTTGGTCAAGAATAAGTAAGATGCTACCTCTTAAAAATGTGATGAAAAAGTTTTCCAAGAAAGCTATTTCCTGTTGCTTGCCATAAATCCTGGAGGAAAGGGTGGGTTGCTGGGAAAAGGCTGTTTGTGAGGCTCTGGGGGATTTCCTGCTGCCCAGCAGGAAATCTGCATGGATATGACCCAGCAGCCAGGGCAGAGTGGGATACGGTCACCCTGGGTGCCCAGGCTTCGGCACCTGAAGGCATTTGATGGTGCCATGACCCAGGAAGGGCTGCCAGTCCCAGTTACCAGGGGATAGCCACAGGCAGAACCCATCGGCGCTGGCCTGTAGGAAGCAAACAATCACTTTTTGGTGTAGTGGCAAAATTTGCCTGGATTTTCATGGGGATAAAAGGCCACATTTCTGCAGCAGAAGCTGTCTGCAGGAAAATCTGAAATCCCTGCTTCAGACTGGATGTTGCTGGACCTGCCAGAAGAGGGTCTTGGTATTTTACATCAGGCAGAGGAGAAACTGAGACATGTTTTTTGTTCAGCATTCGCCCCAGAAATGGGCAAACTCTCTTGGCTGAAGCTTTTGGTGAAGGAATGTGTTTGGAAATCGGCTGTTAACAGATGCTCATTGTGTAAAATTTAATTCCAAGTTGTTAAACAACTGTAAGCAGGACTTTTCTAGCTTTTATAGTCGGAGCTATTGCTTTGTATTCATCAAACAATAATTGCTAATACTGTGTGCCTTCTGTTCTCTCTGTATGCCCTTCATTCTGTTCAAATTTCTAACAACATAGCAATGCTGTCAAATTTGAAATGCAGCAGCTGGAAGACAAAGAGACCATCCTTAATGGCATAATTTTCATGCAAATACCATGCTCAGGAGGCTAATTGTAAAGTTCACTTACCTGAAAGACAGAAAACCGCTTTGCAAACAAGTGTCTTCTCCAGGCCAGTATATTTGAGGTAGAAATCTTTTACTGCTCATAATACTTTGACTTACTTGTCAGTCACTCATGAAGAAAAGCATTAAGTTGAAGTGACTGAGTCCATAGCTCCCACGCTGTTGCTTTTCTGCTTCAAACTGGACTTGACTTCTCACAGGGACCCCACAGACCCTTCTCCAGGCCACTCTTTCACAAGGCCAAAAAGTCCCTGGGTGCTGCTTTCCCCTCTGTCTGGACCTCTGCCACTGCCAGCAATGCTGTGGGTGATGGAGAGGAAGATGGAGAACTACTGTCAGCCCAGGACAGCTGCCTGCTCTGTGGGCTGTGCTTACCGGGACCACAGCTTTTGATGGACAAGAGCAGTAAAGGGCTTGCTATTCAGTGTTAACACCTCTGAGATACCCACTGGCTCATCTACAGTGCTAGTGTTCTAGAAAGAGAAGTCAGAGCCTGCCCAAATCAATTTAATCAACCAGGGATATAAATATTATTACTGGAAAATGCCATGATGCTTGAGTCCTCCCCACAGCTTTCCTGACTGAGCTACCTGTACCAGACAGTGGCTGGTCTGCGTCTGATACTGAGGAACCTGAGAGGGCTTTTAGGGATAGTGACTGGTGTCTGAGAAGGATTGGGAAAGCCAGGGGAAGTACAGACATCTAAAAATAGTTTTTTCTGCTAAGTTGGAGTTAATCTGTTTACACTGGGCATGTCTGTATGAAAAACAGTAATTTCTGCAAGTGTAAATGTCATATACAGTTTAAAGAACCCTCTGATATAATACATTTTTTTAATGCAATTAAAGTCAAATTCAAATTTTAACAGAAGCATCAAAAATACTTTCCATGTGAGCGTACAGGCCTATTTACGCAGTTGCCTCTATTGAGTAGAGATGTCTGTGGAAATATTTATAGGCTCCATTAATTGGGACAGGAAAATAATATGTACCTGTTTAGCTTTGCACACTATCGTGACATTCTTCAAACAGTAATGCATTTGGTGTTTGCCTTCGCAGGGCCACACTGGAAATGCTGTCCAAACAAACTAAGGATGTGAATTGAGACAGCAAATCCAACTGCATTCTGCAGGTTTATGTGGACACTGTTAGATAGAACTACAGTGTCCTTAATTTGATCTGCTTTAGTTCTCCTTGGAAATTAAGTAAATGAAATTAAGGCCACTTTAATTTTTTAATTCTGAATGCAAATATCCACACAAAAGTGTAAAGAAATTAAACTAAGCCATCTCAAAGGACCCATCCACATGGATTTTCCTGAGGGTGCCTCCAGAAAGGATACAATGATTCACATGTGGAGTTCAGGGAACATTTTGAAGGCTGACACCTGCAGCTCCTCTCTTTTCATTTATCATCTCTCTGTGCTGTTGCCCAGAGACAGCAAACATTCATTCGTTAGCTCACTGCCATAACTAAAACCACTGTGGGTTGCCACTGGGGTTCTGATTTTGGGAAATGAAGGTACGTGATGGAAGGGTGGACACCTGGCAGGGAAAGTGCAATGGTTGCTTATATGCAACATTGGTATTTTTTTTCTTTTCCAAAAGAGATGAAAATGAGGGCTCGCTTTACATTCATAGTTGGATTATGCTTGAGTAATTGCATAGGCAAAGAAACTAAGACACAAAATGCCTAAGAGGTTTCCCCCTGATTAAAAATGTTTTCTAGGTAGAGAATAATTTTACAACCAGAGAGGGAAGCGAAGGCTTAAGAGGGGATTCAGCTTCAGCATCCAACCTGGCAGTGGGCGGCTTAGCCACTGGGCCATCCTGAGAAACGCGGGCAGGACTGCCACAACAGTGTCACCCAAAATTTTGTGACCATATCTTGGGGAGCACCTCCTGTGAGACTCTGATAGAGCACTGAAGTGAAGTACCAAGCCAAGCGGAAGTACAGAGACCTCTTGGTTTTTTTGAAGTATCAACTCATCAGACTTCTGTAAAATGGGCTGTGTCGTGGGGGGTATATGCAGCTTCTGGGTCACAAGATAAGGAGCTCAGCACAGAAGGAGGTTTTGCAGAGGGTGACTGTGAGGTAGTTTTGTGATGAAGCTTATTCTTGGTTAGCTGATCCTGGACATGCCCCATGCAAGTGAGGGCATGCTGGGGAACACACGGAAGGGGAAAACTGAAGAATGCATTAAAAAAAAACAACCCTAGGTGCTTCACTTGAATTTTCGTTGAGGTGTGGGCTTGTCTTTGATGTAATGCAGGTCAGTTGCCCTTACATCTGTCACCTTCACTGTTTTTCTTATCAACTCCTTGGATTATGGAAGAAAATGTTTATATTGTGGACCATGAGACCGCCAATGAAATACATTTGTTAATTCTGTGTTGTTTGGTTTTCTTTTTTTCCCCAAGGAATAGTTGAAACTCTTTCTTTAACAGTTTTTTATGATGAAGTGTAGCAAATAGGTTGAAACTTATTGCCTAGAACGTTGAGGAAAGGTACAATGTTCAGATCAAGCAGTCACAACCTCCTTTTTAATATGAAAATATGCTATATACAGCATAAAGTGCAGTTCGCATTAGAAACTTCAGTTTTCATGGCTTGGAACCATAAGCCGTGGGCCCTGAAACCATGACAGCACAGACCCACAGCTGTTGATAGAGCTGCCATAACCGGAGTGCTACAGGGAGCGCAGGTCTGTGGGATAGTTGCTAAAAGCTGCTGTCTAAAAATTGCTGAGGATGGGGAACTCTATCTCATTACTGAAAATATCTAGTAATTAAAATAGATGGGGAAATAGCCACCCTTCTTTGTACTTTCATTTTTCCTTGCTTTTGTGTGAAGGCTTGAAGGCAAAAGATCTGGCAGTGCAAGGCTGTCATTCTTTGGTGTCTAGAAAGGTGGTGCTAAACTACAAATTATAGCAAAAGCCGAGGGAACGTGCATTCTTTGCACATAAAGAAGGACTTAATGAGGTACTGTTTCCTGAAATCTGGAAAGATGGAGAGGGAATACTGTAAGGAGTTGAAAAGAAAGGTGAACAGGCTTAGGGTAGTATTATTTATTGTCTCCTAATAAAGATCCCAGTTCAGAGTTAGGAAAGCTCAATCCTTTCTGCAGCATCTGTTACTCTTGTCATATGAGAAGAATCAAGATCTGCTCTCAACTTTGTGACTTTTTTCCATGATCAGTGAGAATCTGTTATAAGAATTCCTAGTAAGCTTAATTAATGTAAAACTTTCAAGTGTTGACTAAAAAGATATTTGAAGTCATAGGTGTTTCCACTTACTTCCACGAACTTTTAAGGTAACATTCAGTGAGAGCCAGGTGTGATGCAGCTGGACTTGCTATTTACAGTGAAGAGATATTAATCAATTATTGCTGTCCTTTTTGTTTGTGAACTACAGGTGGATCGATTACTATTTTATTGTTCCCATATATTTGTTCCCTCTTACAAATAATTTGCCCATTGCCAGCACGCTTGAGCTTCGGGATTGTTCCTTGGCCATTTGCTGCGATGCGCTGGCTAGTTTGGAGGCTGTCGTTCCTGAGAGGCAGCAGTTCCTGAACAGGGATCATCTGCGTAATCCTGGAGGTGAAGCAGCTGTAGGTTAAGGTCTATGAGCTGCATGTCTGAGAAAAAAAAAAACCTGCAAATTTGTCTTTGCAAATATTTCACAGTATCCACTAAAAGTCAGACAAGGGAGCAAAATCGTGACCAGTCTACCTGTTACACCACTTGCAGTGTAAGGTAATATACCCATGTTTGGCTGGATCTTGTTTCCAGGCCTGCTTTTGCTCCCCCCCTCTCAGCCTAGGGCAGTTGTGCTCATAAGGGACTCGCGCTCGCAGGCTCTGCACCCTGACCCTGTGCTTGGAGACGAGGAGCTGTGCTCCAGCCTCGCTGCTCCTCCTCCCCAGCCAGACCCACTGGCTTAGTGAAGGAAACCTTTCTGAGGCGTTAAGCTATAAAAGGGTAAAAAGAAAACCCTGCAGTACCATGCGATGGTTAGGCTTAAAATGTTCTTCCAGATCACATTTTGTAAATTACAGCATTGTCATTTACAGTAGGCAGCAGTTCAATGACTTTTAATTGCTATTAGTCATTCAGCCCATTGTACTGTGGAGCAACGCATGTGCTCCCACTCACGGTGTGCAGAGCTATGGCTCCTGTTTGCATCAGAAGAAAGCTGCATCCAGCTCAGAGAAATGTACTTTATTCTTTATATGTACAGATAAGTCCATACTGTCCTCCAGTAATGGGTTTAGTTCTGTTATGCATCAAGCTCTTTGGTTTGCTCTGCTTTTTAATTTGAGTTTAAAAGTGAGCTTCTGCTTCTTGTCACATTCTTTTTCAAGTCCAAAAAGCTTTTCTGTAAAAGTGGAGATGAATTGCAGTGTAGGGACATGGGATGTCCAGGAATAACAGGCTTGGGCTACTGGACACTTTGGCCCTTCATTATCAGCGCTAATATGAGAAGTTTCCTACGAAGCTTCCTGTATAATCATGGGTTCCTGAGGTATGGCCTGAGAGAAAGGTTGGTTTTGTGAGGTTTTTTTCCTGTGTCATGACATGTAATAATTTCTTTACTCATCACTTTAGTAGACAGAAGTGATGAGAACTTCTTGCTGGAAAAAATGTTTTTGTGCAACTGACTTGAAATGTGTTTAAGAAATGTGCTCAAGAGTTTCTGAAAACCCACCGCTCTGGATTTCTTAGACTTGTTGTTTTGCTTTGAGGGCTCTGCCTACCTGCCCTGGCCTTCTGCAGCTTCAGTTCAATACCTGATTCTCACAACACTCCTCTGGGAGAAGTGACTATTATAGCAAAGAGAAAGACAAAATAACTCACTCCAGGCCCACAGAAGGGATGGGTGACAGAACTTAGTTTAGAACCAGTATTCCCTGAGTCCCAGCCCTGTGCTCATTACTGGTTTATGTGATGCAGAAAATATTTGTATCATTACTGACGAGGCCTGATTTCTACTACGCAAGTTATTTCAGTGTGAAAGTGTTCTTTCCACATAATCCTGTACATTGCGGCAGTGATGTATAGGCAGTTCCAAAAATATCCACGTTATTGTCTTTAAAATCCCAGTGAGATCTGTATGGAGTCACAGCAGAAAGCATGGCCTGAGGAACGTGCATGGTGCACAAAGCTGGCCTCCAGCAAGCCACCTTATTCCCAGGGAAGAGATGAATGACCCTTGAATTAGAGGCAGGAACCTTCCCTGGGGCTCCAAGACTGAACAGAATATAGTTTTTAAAAAGCCATCAAATGTCTGCCATTTGAAAAGTGGAGACTCCCACGAGTACACCACCAACGGGCACAGCAGCAAAACCTTTTCTAAGTCATCACGATGACCTCAATGTGGATAGGTTTGTGCTGGTTGCTCCTGAACTCTACCGCAATGTAACCACATCAGACTGGGCATATAGCAAAAGTGTTTAATGCTCTCACATGGAAAGATTGCTCACTGATCATAGCGTTGCCTGGCAATGTTCATAGAAGTCTGTTAAATCTAAAAACACAGACTTCACTCCATGGAATACATACTCATTTTCTTGACACTATGATGGTTACATTTTTTAGAGTATTAGTTTTTCTTTGATCTTGTGCATGTATGTGTTGGAATATTGTGTTCTGTTTGGGGCCCCTCACTACAAGAAGGACATCGAGTTGCTGGAGTGTGTCCAAAGTAGGTCAATGAAGCTGGTGAAGGGTCTGGAGGCAAGTCTTATGAGGAGAGGTTGAGGGAGCTGGGGTTGTTTAGTCTGGAGGAGGAGGCTGAGGGGAGACTTTATCGCTCTCTACAACTACCTGAAAGGAGGTTGTAGCGAGGTGGGTGTTGGTCTCCTCCCAAGTTACTGGTGCTAGAATGAGAGGAAACAGCTTCAAGCTGCACCAGGATTTAGATTGGATATTAGGAAAAAATTCTGTACTGAAAGAGTGGTCAGGCATTGGAACAGGCTGCCCAGAGAGGTGGTGGACTCATCACCCCTGTAAGGTGTTCAAATGACATGTAGACATGGCACTTCAGGGCATGGTTTAGGAGACATTCTATTGTTGGGTTGATGGTTGGACTTGATGATCTTAGAGGTCTTTTCCAACCTTAATGATTCTATGATTCTATGATTCTATATTTATGTTGTGGTTGATAATTATTTTGGAGATGCCATGTAAGAACACTTCGCTTAGGAAGCACAGGGCCAGTCCTCCATGAAAAGGAAGTCACTATGTCATATCCCTGCTGTGGGTAAATGGGGCTCACTGTGGCATCAGCAGTTCATTTAGAATTAATACTTTCCACATGAAAAATTCATGTTTTTACAAAGCCACACACACAAAAATATAATCCGTATACTTTCATTTTGATATTCCATCCTAAAGGCTGACAATAGCCAGCAAATGCAGCACTATTTTTCTGGCCTTTACCATTACAATGCCGGACAGGGCGAGGGATTATCAAGGAGAAACTGCCATCATGATTCACTCAGTGCAGGAGAGAAGATTAGAGTTGACTGGCTCTAAACTTAGCACATTCTTCTGCTTATATGATTGCTTCTTTTTAATTCCCCTTGAAGTATTTGCCACTGAGAGATGTCTGGATCTTTTGTAGATGTCAGTCGTCTAAGGTTTGGATGGAGTGATGGACATCGGTTAAAAAATGAAGGAGTTGATCTGACCCACCATCCAGAATTCACCACCTGTGAGGCCCCCATGGCTTAGCACAGTGATCTCAGGAACATCACTGGAGACCTACTTTCCAATATGACTTGGTCAGTAATGTTAGGTGTCTGTTTCTGAACGGCCTCAGGAGCTGGTTTACTTTCATGTTACATTAAAAGCTTAGCAAGGTGAGGTCAGGAACATATGCACATATATGTACATAGGTAAGTAGGTAGGTAGGTATTTCTATTACATATACATAATATACATTATATAACATATATGCACAACATTCTATATTTATATATGTATACGCATATACAGGCATTTATATAGAGACATATGCCACATTAAAATGCGAATAGTTGCAGAATGTGGCAGAGGGCAGGTTTGGATGACGTAGTTCTCTGAGATTAATTGTTCAGTTTTTGATGGGGCAGGGGTGAATTCCTTGGATATAAACCACCAAGTATCATGTGGTATACTGGTATAATCATACCTCCAGGTTTTCATAGGCAATACACTGAATGTTATACTGCCACTATTTCATGTAGAAATCAGACACTCAGTAAAATTAAAATTATTTCCCTGAAGTTATTTCACTTTACTTACCCAAACATACGGTAAAATAATTAGTAGCTGTAAGAACACTTGTCATCCTCATGATGCTGAATTACATGCTGTAGACATTGACTTCATACCACCTTTTAAGTGAGTCAGCATGATGGAAAAGTTGGGGAAAGCCACAGGAGAAAAGCCGCCAGCTCTAGAAACCTTGGAAACTGAAGGTGTAATATGTCTTCCTCAGCTTTCATTCTGCTAAATTAAATATAGGTAAAGAAGAGAAATGCAGACATGGAAGTTAGGCATAATATTTTGAAGGAAAAGAAAAATATATGTAGAGGCTGGCAGGACTCCCAAAAAGAGTGTTAAAAGAGAAATTCCAGGAAAAGGAGTGGGAAGAATACAAAAAAATTAGTAAAGTAGGGTATCTTTCACAGATATCTTCAGGGGAAAATAGTGGCTTATTATGAGGATTTTATTATGATGCTCAAGACTGTTGATAGAAAGCTGCTTTCTGTTTTAAATCTTGAGACGTCTCAGCTATTTTTCTCCACCACTTTTAACCTTACCAGTGTCACACACCTGAATATGGTGGCTTTGCAGCCACAGGGAGGAGGCGGGGGACGCCAAAAAGCAACCGGTAGCATTCTGCAAATCTGTGCTCTACCATTGGGATTTGGCTTCGTATTATTAAACATAAGGTAACGTATGGCCCCAGGCAGCACATGAAATAGCAGTTCATTTCCAGCTCCTCTATGGGTGCTGTAGTGCTGATGAAGCAAATCAGATCTCAGGGAATATAGCCATGTATGGCTCTATTGTATGTGTATATGAATATAGCCATGTCTGTGTATAAAACAGCTGTGATAAGACATTGTTATGGCTGAAACTGTTATGTTTTTACTGGAAAAAAAGAATTAGGATTGAAACTGCAAAATGACCCTGTTCCTATAAAAAGTGAAAAATGTGCCTGGATAAATGAAGGTTAATAGAGTTAATTGAGGAGTAACACAAGAAGGCAATTCAAGCTAGAGATCATAGCTGTGATTCAGATAAAGGGGAATTGTAATTAAATGGTGGTTGGATAAACATGATTATCCTGGAAAGTTTTCCCAGCACAGTACCGGGAGATTTTAAGATGCGGAGGCAGACGTGTGTACGTGATCTGGAAGTAGAGATGCCACCGCTGCCAGCCTCCCTACGTGCTCCACCACCGCGGCAGGCTGCCCACGGTGCTGCACCTCGCAGCAACATGGACAATGGCAATAATTGGCAATAAATTGAGCTAATTTTGAAGTCTATTTTGCCTGCAACTGTAACCGGTGAGCATCTCCCTGTCTTCATCCCAATCCCCAAGATTTCTTGTTCCTGCTGTTTCCCATTTCCACCCCCATCCCACTGCGGGGGCAGAAGCAGCGGGTGGGAGTCTGGGCACTGGCCATGGCTGACGTGCCACAGTATGGCTCTGGGCTGGAGAAGGTGAGGGCATCCCACCCCTAGCCAGAGGGACTGGGGTGCATGTGCTCTCCCCACATCGCCAGCTCAGGCAAAAGCCTATGGCAAAGTACATACAGCAAACTTGAACATAGATGGGTAAACATTTGTACTTGTCATACACTGCACTAAAACTGTCATTCTGTATTAGTTTAAAATCCCTGGTACTTTCTTTTAGATGTACTGCATCATCTCGTTTATGTAGATAATTATAAGCTTACTTACTACATTTTTTCCATAACTGGTATTATTTTTTATGTGGATATTTAAAATGAAATGTGCTAGTTTGAAACTGAACACTGAGAGGATATAAACCTTCATCTGATCCGCAGCAAACAGAGGCCTTCCAAACTTAACTGCTTTGCTGAAACAGGTACTTTTATCTGTTGAGTTACAAACAGTTCCTTGATGACCTGTATGAGACGAAGGGAATCAAATGTGTTCTTCCAAGTTCAACCACAAGACTTCCAAACCAGATTTTTTTTTTCCTTTTCTTTCCTTTTATTTGCAAAATACACTTGCTACATTTTCAACATTTATCTATATATCATCATTAAGAAGATCTAAATATACTGAATTGGAATACAGGATGGTATTAATTCACATTCTTCTAGAATTCCTATAGGTTATTGTACATAACACATACAGAACAGAAAACCCCAGAGAACTTCCTAAGAAAAACTATCAAATACTTCTGCTGTGCAAGTATTTACAGTACAGTTTGGAATCATTGCTTCATACTCCTTGGTATATTATATCATAATGATATACATTCCCACTTGTCTAAGGAGAATGTGTACATGTACACTGGAGTTTTATTATTCTGTATTCTGAGCAAGTGAATATCTCTCCAGCGATTAGGCCTTTTAAAAAGAAAAAAGGTATGGGGGGAGATCTTTTTGCTTTTCAATTTCTTTTTCCAGTGCCAACTCTATTCTGGATCTTCAAGCGGACTTCCCCACCCCATATACAGAGGCCAGTTATGAGCCCTTACTCTCATCTTTAAGATTGCCTCCTGAAACTTTTTATGCCTTAATCTTTTTTTTAATCTTTGTGCTTTCCTTAAGTATTTCCATCAGCTGACAGGCTGTAATGAATCCTAAAAGTGAGCTTTGACTCAAACTGTGTCCCCAGTGTTTTTTGGACCTAATCTTTACCAGGTTAGGTTGCTGGTAATTTACACATTAGAATAATCCCATGAGTATTGGGGTGGATGGCATCCCTTGTGATAGTGAGATGAGGCTGAGAACAAAGTGAATTGAAAATAACCGTGAAAACCCCCAGCGCATCTTCTTTGTCTTTGTATTTATGCAGTTGGCATGTGATACAATAATTGTCTTATGCACATTTCTGTCTTCTCTGTTTGTTAAGTGAGTTTGTTGAAGTTTCTTGTCCCAGACATGCCTTTGTTTGCAACCATTCTCAAGATCATGACTCCATTGCCTAAATCGGTTGTTGAAACTTGATTTCCACACTGGAATTATTTATGTATCAAGGTTATTTTTAAACTCAATCAGTCATGCACAACATTTTTCTTTCCCAGCCTAAAATTGCATTTTCTTTGCATGACCTTCTGTTGACTGAAGCTTAGTGAAAGAGCAGTCATTTTTTGCTGTTTTAAAGTTTTCACAAAATTAATTTCCTGAAGGAATATTTCTTTTTGTCACGATACAGCAAGAATACACAGGACCTAGACTCAAATAGAGGTCATGCAGATGACAGAGTAACATTATTATTCCCACAAACCAGCTCTAAGCATGTTGGCTGCCTATACAATACACACTAGTTCTGGCATCCACAAAAAATGAAGGCAGAGACGAGAAAGTTAAGACCAGGTTGCACAACTACCTCAAGTTCATTTTGAGTAGCCTGCCAGACAACGTTTCTGGAAAAACAGCATTTTGCTGGTGAGTGACATATTTTCATTTCCTAAAGGAGAACAGGGTTTTGAGCATATATATATATTTATTAACGCTGCAACGATCAAAACTTAACTCTGGAATATGTGTTTAATTTCCATGAAAATGTCATTGTTTTGGCTCTGAATTCCTGGCACTCATTTTTCCCATGGCTTTAGTAACAATAACATGACAGTTTTCCGTCAGAAAGTAACCGGCATATGCTATAATTTTGTGTTTTCCCAGAGAAAAAGAGGAAAAAAACCTTAAAAAGGAAACGCTGAAATGTTTATTGCTTGTCTTTACCGAAAAGTCAAACTGAACCTTCCAGTTACTTTGCTTTCTTCCCAGCCAAGCATCATCCAGTGAGAGAACGGAGCAGTCTGAGCTGCTTGCCGTGCAGAAGGAGCTCCGCACGGCTTACTGGTAGCGCAGTGACCCAGTGAAGCAGGGATAACTTTTTAAGGAGCAATCTAGGCTAAGTCTTCAAAATCACAACAGGGGTGTTCTAAAGCATTATGTTTGAACTCAGTGAATGCAGTTGTCCTCCTCCAGTGCAAAGCTACCACCAGGTAAATCGGTACTAATTGGAACAGATCAGTTCTCAACAGATCATTTCTCTAAACCACATGTCTTGCTGGACTAATTTTCTTCACCTAATGTTGATGAAGGTGTCCCCATATATTTGCTTGCTTTAAATAGGGTTTGAGAAAATAATTTTTTAAACATGGATCCCAGCTTTGTCCATAGGGACTGGCAAAACTTCAGCCGCACAAGACTGATGAGAAGTAACCAGTTCCCACAAGACTTCTGTTAGCAAGAGCCATATAAGTTATTTTTCTGACGCCAAACTACATACATATAAAACTTTAATACTCTTGAAATCTTAAGGGGCTTAAATAATCTCACTGGTGATAGGTATCTAGCTAGGAGGAGGACAATAAATCAAGCTGTGAAATTCCTTTTTTTCTTCTTCACTGAAGAGATTTTACTAGAAAAAGGATTCCCAAAAGCTTTCCTCCACTGAGATTTGAAAGCATTTGAGCCTTGTATTTGTCCAAATTACGAACACCAATATATTTAAGCCCAGGTAAAGGTGGGTTTCTTCTGCTACTTTTTATTTTGCCTTCATTTTATTAAGTATATTGTTAGCTTTTTCACAAAGCAGGAAAAGTTATTTCCTTGAGAGCTATGTCCCCCCATTCCAGAAACAAAAACAAAACAAAAAAACCCCAAAAAACTCCTTGTATATCTGTTTAGTGAGCAAGGTGATGCAGGCAGTAAAAAAACCTCATGAGGAGCACTTTATGCACTGAGGACACATCCTGATAAATGCTACTTCGAGGCATAGACAAGACGGGAAGGAGAGAAGTTTAAACAGAATATTGTGCTTTTCAGAATGTTTTGAAGGCAATGATATTTAAAGCTAAATAGTTTTCTTACAGAGACACCAGTGAAGATCTCACTGCCATTTGGCTTCCTGAACATTTTGTACGTGGATGCCCATCTCTCTTACAGTTGCATTTAGCCAGCATTTCGGTAACAGGGTTTGTAAACAAAGTACGCTGATGGAGTACACGACTTCTTGGGCACTTTAATTATTCCACAGTAAAGGCAGCTTTAAAGGGAACACCAGATGTTCTCCTGAACTTACAGGAGAACATTTCTAGAGCTAAAATCCCCTCCATTTATGTGGCCTTTTGCCAAGAGGAGAGTAACTACCACTGTGTGGTAAGACCACCTGTGTTACACGATTCATCCAGGGGCACAGCTCATGTCACTGGTTAGAAATACGTGATGTCAGAAGCTGATTACAGATACTGAGGTCTTTCTCCATTTCCTCCTTGGGGGTGATAGGTTGAGGGATGTGGCCAAGAGGAAAGGAGGAGACTGTCAGATATAGGGCTGCAAGTGTTACGGCTCCCCTAGTCTGTGAACAACTTTTAGGCCTAACCATAACAGGGTGCGTAATGCAGCCTCAGCAAGGAGGATGACTGAAGGCACCCTGCAAGGGCTCCATACCCCTTCCCACCAGGGGGAGACTGACTGACTTGCTATGCTCCTTGGACTCCAACAAAATAAAAGAGGGCTAAGCTTTAGTTGGAAAAGAGCAATTAGCAGTTCCTGGTGATAATTACAATTTTACATTTATAACGACAATTGTATTTTTCCACTTTTTACAAGCAAAGTATTATCCTGTCTCTCCAGTATTCTGCTATTTACAAAGCACGATGATGTACAAAGATGATTCATATACGATATACTCCTCCACTGCAGCTTTTTTCAAGCCTGTGAGATGTTTTGTTTGTTACAAAGTGTATGGAGGGTGCCACTATGGCTGCGTATCCTGCTGCTTTGAGCAAGTGCTCTCACCCACCTGCTTTCTTGCAACTCCACAGGAGAAAGAGGAGTTGTGAAAATCACAACAGTGCACGCCATGTAAGTAGAGGATAGGAAACACTTTATTTATAACCCTGTCATATTGGAGCTACCCTAACTGAAAATAAGCTTGACTTGTTCCTCTGGATTCTCCAGAGAAATGACAATGTATAAATCAGAGGTTTGTACTTTGCTTTCAGTCACTGCATCATGGAGAAACTGTGAAGGTCAGCTGCACTGTGGACAACTCCTCATGCATCCACATTTTTTAAATTACTCCTGTCCCTTATTGCCAGTTTTGGTCTGTCTCCATTTTTCTCACACAGGTCTGGACTAGTCGCCAAAGTGCCAGACAGACTCATTAAGTTGACTTTGCTAAGACTTCTCCTGACACCTGTAATTGTAGCATTTATTCCCAGCTAGGGAGCACGATATTGAGGCCTGACACAAATGCCAAAGTATGACAAGGGCACTTAGTGCAAGAACTATGGTACTGACAGCTTTGCAGACAACTTTAAAAACTTCTGTTCTGATGTCTCAAAGGGACCAAGCAACCAGGGACTGGATTTCCAAACAGTTAGTTTTCTCACACAACCCTTGAAATACATTTTATTTCTGTGTACATTAGGAAGTCCTTGTACTGAAAAAAACCTGTAAATAAATCTGGTTGCAAATAATTAAATCAAATTCTTAGTTCGTTTTCTCAAGCTGAAGCCAAACATACACATTAACCCAATGGCCAACTCTTGCTGTTTTACCACAAGCCTGACATAGAATTCCATGTACCTGCACTGTTGGAAAGACATTATGTGAGGTCATAATCTTATCCTTCCCAGAAAGTTTCTAGTCCTGACTTTCGAGTGTGAACAAGGCTCTAAAAGAAGACAGACAAAAACCTAATGGCTGCCCTCTTTGCTGTACCTATACCATTTACTATAAAAAAATGGTTTTTACCTCTTGCTGTAGGAAGTACTCCTTTCTCCACCAGTGAAGTCCACTGAAAACATGCCACAGCTGGATTAATAAGAAAGCAAAGCTGTGGCGCAGTTATAGGAAAAAACCTAGCCTGTCAGTTCTGTTGTTGACATGCGGCTAAACCACAACAACATGGAGGTTTACAGTGGCTTTCAGGCAGTTTGATACAGTAGAAACTCATAAATGAAGGGCAAAAATAGTATTACATTTCCAAGTTTACACTGCGTGTTTTTATATGGTCTTGCTTCATAAAAGGTGAAGATCACACTTTTTTCAAGGTACAGTATGGGCTTAAGGCTAGTGGTATTAGATCACAAACATATAGAGCTTGCAAAATTTCTGATGTGCTCTGACAACCTGCTCCATCTTCCGTTTATGACAAAACCCTTGCAGAGGTGATTTTTAGTAACCGCCATGGTATGACACATGCTTATAGCAAATGAGCATAAGCAGTGGCAGGTAAATGCGGTGTGTACTGCTGCCAGTCAGCAGTGCAGCAGGTTGCAATGAGACAATGACAGCCTCATCATTTTTTTTTTAACTAGGCTATAAACCAGTTAGGTTGGTTTGCAGATTTATACTGAAACAAAAGCTCTGGCAGGTGTAATGCTAGGATTTGGGAAGAGTCATAAGCATAAGGCAAAAGGTGTTATTGGTTCTACTGCTTTCAAGAAAATAACACGAAGAACAATGGGAGTCGATTGCTTTCATTAAAGACGTCTTCCCAGATGGACATCAATGGTGTCAAAAACTGTAGGTAAAAATAAAAGTTTATCAAAGTTACTTCATGGCGATGTATCAAGCACCAAAACCATTTCTCATACTTCAACAGGGAGCCACCGCCATGGACTTTCGTAGCTTTTGACTGTGTGTAAAATTATGGGCTTGTTAGTCTTGACAAGCATCCACCAAGGGACAAAAGCAAGCAGACAAATTTGTAACTCTCCTGAAACTAATGGACATGACGTCACTTTGGTCAATCTCAACTGATGTTCCAAGTTTTGTAAAAATCCCTCTGGCCTGCACAGTAGAAGTCACTGTATACAGTCTAGAAACGCCGGAATACCTTGCAGTCTCTCTCAGACGGACATTGGCGGCTGCTCCGCTACAATACGTGGCTGCTCCGCGCACAAACTGGGATGAACGCGTGCTTCCTCTTCATTGAATACTTTCAAACAATATGAGGATCTGACTGAAATCAAGATTGTAGTGCTTATTATAAAGCAAAGTTAACCAGGTCTAACACAGTATTATGTTTAGTTGTTGAGATTATGCAAATGAGTTTACTGGGAGACAGATGAACAGGATGGCTAAAGTCCAGTAAAGTATTACTAAAGGTCTGTACATGATATCTGTGGCATTGTATGAGGGAATATTGCATGAACTTTAGAACAGTCCAAACATACTGTTAAATGAACTCATAACAAGGGCTGAAAACTGAACATCAGTGTGTGCTTAATGTGGGGATAATTAACTAGTGAACTAAAAAGCTCATAACATATGCTAGGTAACTACAGAACAATGCATTAGTTGGTGTTTAAGAAAGCAGTTAAATATAAGCTAAAGCTTGACATTTTTTGGTTGGCGCTGCTTGATAGATGGGCACGACTAAGTCTGATTATTAATACACAGGATTAGACTTGCTATCTGCCATGTTGCACAAAGGAGGAAACCCAGGTGAGAAGTTTAGTCAGGAATGGAGCTTTTGAGTTTGGGTAAACTTGTATGAATCTGATTCCCAGAAGATGTAGTCAACTTAATGGAAAAAACTGTAGACAGTATACAGCAGCTACAACACTGCCATTACTCAGCGGAGCGGCATGGCAAACATTGGAAGGAGCAAACAGTACTGCTGTTCTGTGTGCTGTTAATCTATTTAGAAGAGACCAATATTTAAGTCCTTACCTTCAGTCATTTGCCATGAATGTGTGCCTCCAAAATCCACATTCTAACACGCCTTTGGGCTAGATCTCCTTTGCATCACTAATACACATTCTTATTTTACCTTCTTATCTACACAAAGCCCTCCAGAATGAAAACAGTGAGTTTGTCTACACTTAAAATACCACTTTATTGCAGTGCTACTGGGAAATCCAAGCAAAGGAAGACAAAAAGCTCCCCATCCAAACCTAACATCTTGGAAGACTCAGATTTTGAGTGTGTAGAAGAATTATCCAGCATCAAACTGTTTATTATGAGCCATTATTTTCCTGCGTCAAAATATTTGCCATAAGTGCTGGCTCTACTATTTTTCATTGGCTTCACTTCAAATCCTCTGTCTGTTATTATGAGAGGCTATGACCTGTAGCACAACCCCAAAGCTTCAAGATACAATTGAGAACACCAAACAATTCAAACATAGACTGGCTACACCAGTATCATCCAATACTCAATGAGATGATGCAGCAACTTTGAACGTTGGCTATCTGTTGTCTTCTATGACAATGGTTCTCTTAGGATAGGTGTCAACGTCCACAAATATGTAGCGGACCTCAAATCTTCCTCTGTCAGGATTCTGTAAGGAAAACAATTTCAGGCTCTGCTTTTTTCTCTTTGGTAGTTTAAATTCAAGACCAAGGTTGTCAGCTGTATCAAGCAATTGTACATACCTCTTTGACTTCCACATGGACCGTTCCCCGCTTCCCTGTTTCGGAGCCCTCAATATAGAACTTCAAACGCATATGTTTCAGTCCATCCTTTATATATTCAATGTGACTAAAAACAGCAAAACAAAACAAAAAACCCAACCCACCCAGCAAGGATACATATTATATGCTAGTTAAGCTTCTTAACTAGTTAAGCTGCTTAACTATTTTGTGAGAAAGTGTATTCCGATGCAGTCCTTATGCTACCATGTATTCCTTGTCTATTCTTCTTTCCAAGCTTTTCGTAAGCATACAAGGAGGAGTGGAGTTGGAAGAAAGACCTAATTAGCAGTTGAGGATTAACAGATGAAGCGCTTAAAAGTCCTCACCCCAGTCCTCCCCTCAAAACTCAAGAGCAATCCAATGGCTGAAGATTCCGGAATTTCCTTGTATTTATTCTAAATAACCCCCAGATTCATCTAGAAAGGAACACCCACCTCACCAAGAGTGCCAGGCATGTTTTTTAGTCACTTAAACTAAGTTACCAAGCAAAAAAACCCCACAAAGAATATTTTGTCAGCCCAATTATCAGGTTGGTTAAATCACATCAAACCAGTTTACTATATGCTTTACTTATTTTGGCACTAACTTTGTTGTACTGAAGTTGTGTGACTGATATCAGAACTCCAACCTGAATACTGATATTTAGACTGGAGTTCAATTATGCTTAAATATTACAAAAATAGAAAGGTCACATCACTTTCAGGGTGACCACTTCCAGAAACTAATGGTCAAACTAGAGTTCTGGTGCCACTTTATGTTTCCTACTGAAATTACTAAGTGCAGCATGCTACCAAGCTCTTATTTCCACCAGTCATGCCCAGGTACACACTGTGAATTAAACTTCCAATACAGTTTAAGGTGACATGATGGGTTACAGAGAACAATGATGAACGAAGAGCCTTACTGCAGTAAATACACGTCCAAGGTGTTCATACACAAAAAAATCTGTATGTTTTTGAGACATTTAAGGTCATCCTTATTCTGCAGACACAAATGCTACAATCTTACAGTCCTCAGCTCAAAGCTTTATTTAAAATACTAGACTTTCAAAATGATGGAAATTAAATACTAGGAAAGCTGACAGAATATATTTACATATTTACATTGGTTTTTTTACAGGCAGATGCTTAAAACATTTTCATTTAGCAGCTCCAGTTCAAGCACTTTTTCACAGTCTGGTGAAAAGATAAACTTCCACCAGTAAAAATCACCTTCCTCTGGAAAAAAAATTCTCAATTTCATGGTTCAAGTTGTGTATCTGGGCTTACATGTCCCATCCTATATATTAAAGTCAAAAATCCCAATAAAGACAAGGCCCCTGTTGGGTTATAGTGCAGGGAGGATTTACATTTTGTAAAAATTAGTTCTGTTGTCTCCCTCAAAAGCAGATTAATGAACAGACACACTCATGAAAGGTTTAAGTGAGAGATGTTCTTTTAAATACACGGTAGACATGAGGCCTCAAGTACCAAAAAAGAACATAAGAAACGGGCAGTCAATACTGCGAATCAGCTCAGGGACAACAGTCACTGCAGTGACTACAACATGTTCAGTCAGGCCCAGCCCAGCTTTAAACAGAGCAAGCTGGAATCTTGAAAGTCGGAAAGTTACCACCTCCTGCTCTTTCTGAGCTGATAAGAATTACTGCTTCAAAAGGAGAAAAACTCTCGAAGAACAATTTATCAAAGAACAATTTTACTCTATTTGAGGGTTTCAGACTGTAAACTTCAGTCAGATCCCTGCTCCCTAGATGCACGCCTAGGCCCCTGTACTGGTCTCTTCAGACTTGACCTATTCTCTGGAAAGACCAGCTCTATGTTTACCGTGCTGGCCATTGCTTGGTTTGAGGCACTCAGAACTGCCATCTTACCACTAAATACAGTGCACATACGATGTATGTGCCACACAAGAGATACTGTAAAAAACTGATTTCATTTTCACTCACAAGTGACAGGGTACGTCCCATACAGCTCATTAATTTAGATCCAACTTGCTATTATGCGACCCAAAATGTCTCAGGTGTGCAAAAACTAGTGTCTGTATAGGGCAAACACCAAAGGGCACCTGACAAGCTGTCGTCTTCCTCTTCTTGTTGCCTCCCCATAACCTTTAATAGATTCACCAAAAACACCAATTATCTACAAGAGAAAAGAGGTTTGAGTTGTCAGAAGATATCACATTCAAATAGTATCAGCTCACATCCCTGCTGTGAAGGCATTTTCTTCGAACAAAATGCCCCTTGTGAGTCTGATGTGTCAAGAATAGAAGAGTTTTTGAAAGAAAACAGTGTAAGGAAAATGTCTCTGTATTTCAGTGCTTTTCTTCACAGTCACATATTACATGTCTAAAATAAATCCTACTATCATCTTCTATTTGTACCATCCTCTGAGATTATGACATTTTAATCTCTTCTTACTGTATATTTTCTACTTTACTGACATTTTGTGTAAAAAGGAAAAAAGCATGAAACATTTGCTCACGTCTTCTCTAAGAGAATACATTTCAAAGTTTAAAATGCAAATGCACTCCCCTTCATGGTATCTAAAAACACTACTGTTTAAGAAATTCAATGACTTTTTTTTTTTTTTTCCAGATTTATTAAGCCAGACCAAATTAACCTAGTTTTAAACTTACTTTAAAGTTGGTTAGAAAGGGAGGGTGATTTTTACTGTATAAGTACTGGAGAGAAATTTTAATTCTACAAACTTTTTCCTAAGCAGTCTTCGTTTTTGTTCTAGTGACAACTTGTCACTTCATTTCTAGGTTATCCTTAGTGGCATCTGTGGCAACTTTGCTTGAAAGCTATTCCATGCATCTCTTGTTTTGCCTGAAGTAGTGGTTTTTAAAATCTAATTTTAGATTGATTTTTGTTTACATCTAGCTATCTTACATGACTGTGGGATCACATGACTATTCTTTCCCTTTTCCTGCTAGCCACATGAATGCTAACTGTGTTTCAAATGAAGAGTTTAAATTCCTGGACACTTATGCAGTGATTTGCAGAATGACAGGACCCTAGTGAAGTGTCACAAGAGAAAAAATGTGCTGAGGAAAGGCAGCAGGCTAGATCTATAAAGCTTAAGTGGGACCAGTTGCCTCCCTGACTGGCAGAACTCCGTAAATACCACATTTAGTAGGCACTCAGCTATGTCTATAAGACTTTCTGCATGGAGACGCAAGCACATGCTCTGAAAGGGCACTGTTGTTGCACCAGTTTGTTGTGCTGTGGTACACTCACTGAACTTGGCTTTTAGCAGGCTAATTCACTCAAGCTCAGACCTGAGTAACTTGTCCTAATGTAAGCTCCAACTTGGAGCTGACCCACCTCTGGCCAGCTAAAAGCACAGGCAGATCTGCTGGTGTTTGCCTGCTAAGCACCATGTGGGCCTTCCTGCAGCTTTATTTGTGAGATTCCTCGTGCAAGCTTTTACCTCAAAGAGAGACAGTAACTACTGAGAAACATAAACTTATGACTAAGGTTCAAAAACCAACCTCAGGGTGAGATCTGCATTTCTCCAAGGCATCTCCATAGATCTTACTTGGACTAGAAGAAGAGAATAGCTCTTTAAAAATCACATAGAACAAACCACCTGTAACAGAAACAACAGCAGATGGAATGAAAACTAATCAAACTCGATGGAATTAATGAAAAGCACCTTCTGATAAAGAATGTAATTTTTAAAAATAACCTGTAACACCGATTCCAACAAGCACCACAATAAAATAGGTGAAGTCTCTTCCAGCTTCTTTCACTGAAATAGACAGAAAACAACACCGGAGTTACAATCTTGGAGAGTTAAGACTTGCACAGGTTTCTTACATAAATGGTCTTCTATTAGTCTGCACCTCAAATAATATTTCGGCAGAAGAAAAAATTCCAACAACAGCTTCCGTAATGCCTCACCACTAAAAGAAAGAGACCGTGGAACATCTCTTATGTTGTGCAGGGCATATTTATACCTCTATATCAAGTTGTATTATTTTCTGTTCTCCTACTACATGTCTTCAAGACCCAGAATTGCACTTATTGCTACTTTTTGTGTACACAAGAGCTAGAGCTTTTTTAAGAACTAATGAGTTATTTAGCACTGCAGTGTTCAAGCCACCATATAAAGCACAATCATTGCAATCCTTATGCTGAGAAAGGAGAAAGGGAGAAGTAAAAATAAAAAAGCATAAGCTTAAAAATTGCACACACAGAAAATACTTATTTTATGACTTCTCAATCAAGTGAGCAATAAAAAAGGATATTAGACTAAAATATATTTCATTTATTGAGACTATTTACTACAGCTTATCTGATTAGTTTTTATGTAATGTACTAGTTAAAGTGTCAACATACTCCAAAAAAATGAGTCTCTGCTACAAAATATTTTTGAGAACTTGGAAAGAGACTACTGATTTAAGTGACAAGGTGTGCCTTTTGGTGAATCACAAGTTATCAAGGAAACTTTAATAACTCTTCTTCCTGTAGCCTTCTGATCAGTTGAGGATGTTTTTCATATACCTTTTCAAAGCACTTAGAATTTCTGGGGCTAATTACGTAGTAACCACTTTTCACTGATAAGACCAACCAAAGTGACAGCCGTCATGTAAAAAAACTAGAACCACGTGTGGAGCTTTGACAACTTCGCCGGAAGTAAACTTGTTATAACAGCATCGAGACAGGTTGCATGTGACGGGTTTTCCTTTTGAAAAAGGTGACGAAAGACTGCTACATCTTATCCCCGATGTGACCCAAAAACTAGATCAAGCAGCTGTTGGGAAGAAGCCACATAATTTCTGTTCTGCTTGTTTGTGCAATACATACGCTGAAATGCATCAACTACTGAAAACAACACGATGTGTAAAGGGCTCGTTAGTTTTCTGAGAATGTTTGTGGGGTTTTTTTTCCCCCTCCATTCCTGAGTTTCGGGGCTCTAAACCCCCACCTGCAGCAGTAACCTTTTCCGCGCCAGCCGCCCCGGGCAGCGCTCGGTATCGGCGCTCACCAGTGGCTACCGCCCGCCTTACCTTTCTGGGCCGCCGACAGCAGAGTTTCCTCTTTCCGAGCCCTCTGCACGGAGACCTGTTTGCCATCACCGCCCGGCCGCCCAGCCCTCAGCGCCCCCGCTCGCGTCCCGATACTCAGCCGGGGGGCCCGGGGCAGCGGGGCGGGCGGCTGCTGCTGGTGCCGCCGCCACCGCAGGCAGAGGCAGGGCCAGGGGCCCGTCCCGGTCCCCGTCCCCAGGCGGGCCCGTCCCGGGGCAGTCAGCAGCCACCTCCCCAGGGAGGCCGGCGCCCGCGGGCCGCGCTGCCCCGCCCGCCCAACAAGGGAGGCGGGCAGCATGGCGGGCCGCGGCGGCGCCCGGGCGCCCTGAGGGAACTACGGCGGAGGCAGCCGAGCGAAGCGGCGAGATCCTGCCCCTCTCCCGGGGTGGGGGCGAACCCTGGGGGGGGAGAGGCGAGGAACGCTCCCGCCCTCAGCGCGGCTCCTCTGCCGCTCCTTCAGGCCACGAGCACCCACTGCCCTCTGCCCGCCCACAGCCGCCGCCGCCCGCCTTCGCCGCGGCGGAAATCCCGGGGGCGGAGGGGAAGAAGCGGCAGCGGGAGCTTGGGAGCCGTAGTTTGGGCGGGAACGGCGCCCGGCGGGGTCGCTGCAGCCGCTGCCCACCCTTCAACGGCGGGGGCCGCCCGCCGCGCCGTGCACCGCCGTCCGGCTCAGCCTCGTTAAGCTGGTTTTCTGTTTGCTTGGGTTTTTTCCCCCAATTGTTTTTCTGATCGTGCACGCACAGGTGCGTGAAAGCGCTGCAGCTGACGCTTCCGCGAGCGGAGACCGGAACACCTGAGAAGACCGTGCCACTGATACCCCGAAGAAAATGGAATTGTCTTACAAGTAATAACAGTGACCCACGCGAGCTTTGCAAAACAGCATTTGGCGGCCAGAGAAGGGAGCCGAGAGATAGGGAGGCGTTTGTTTTGCCGACTCTATCCTTGAAGAGAGCCGAGAGACTGATAAAAGCGAAGATCCCGCCTCTGAAGACACTGAGAACGGGGGGATGAAGTGTATAGTCGAGGAGGGCAGCTAATTGGGATGTTGATGAGAACTAAAACAAAGTGCCCTTTAGTGAACTCCCCGTCATTATACTAAAAATCACGCCCCCAGGCCAGAAACCCCCCTACTCAAACAAGCCCCTTCCCCTCTGAGCATGCGTGTTAAATTTAAAGGGAGCTGTGCCTTGAAGATGAGAAAGAAACTACCCAATTATTAGCTGGGGGGAGCGAATATTCGCTGTCACTGACCCATCTAGCTGTATAAATGCCTCGTAGTTTCTCGGTGCGGGGTGCTAGCTTTGTGGGGTACCACCCAGCACCCGCCTTTGCGCAAAACCGCGCTGAACAGGCAGCCCCCGCCCTGCGTGTAGTTCGGCGTCCCGCACACACCCGCTTTCCGGGACAACGCTCCGGCTTCGCGGGGGGCGGGGCGGCCCCGTGGCGGGCGGTGGGGCACACGTCGGGGGTCCCGACGGGGGCTCACGGTGGGGGTCGCTGCGGCTCCCCGGTGTGTGAACGCTTTCCGCCTGCCCCACACCAGGCTTCCCGGGAACCCCACGCCGTGCCGGTGTCCCTCACCTCCAATTAAAAATAAACTCCTTGGGTGCGAACACGGGCTCCCACAGGCCACCTCTCCCTCGGGCAGCGGAGGAGGCACGAGGGCAGGTCGCAGCCCCGCTCCGCCTACCTGCCTGCTTCCCCGGGGCGGTGCCCCCGGCCGCCGCCTCCTCTCCCGGGCTGGGCACCGCCCGGCCCCGCGACCTCACGGGGGAGGCGGCAGCGCCCCCTTTCCCCCACCCGTTCCGAAGGCGCTGTTCCGCGGCGGAGCCGGCCATGGCGACGGGCCGCGGCAGGGTCCTGCGGCGGTACGGCCGGGGCGCGGCGGCTCCCTCTGGCGCCGCCGGGGCCGGGCCGTCGCGGCCTTTCACGCCTGCTGCTGCCGCCGCCGGGCCCAGGTAACGGCCTCCCTGCCCCGCCTGAGGCGAGGCCGTCGGGGGGCGCTGAACGGGGCTCTGCCGCCCCCGGGCTGCCGCTCGGCCTTGGCCGCCGTGCCCGTGGGGAGCGGTTAGTCCGTTTTCCCCAACTCCGTTGCTCCTCTGGGAGACCCCTCCCCGCCGCCGCCGCACGCCTTCGCTTTCCGCTGCCTCATGGCGGCGAGGCTCGCCTCGGCTTTCCCTCGGTGGCCCTGTGGAGAGGGATGTCTGCCCAGGGGCGATGCGCCTGGCCATGGGAGACACAGGCGTTCCCGGGTGCACGGACGGCCTCGGTTTAAGGCGCTGTTTTCTGGGTGGCGGGGCTGCAGCTTGGGTACGTGCTGGAGCTTGTTGGAGGAAGCGTAACAAGCAGCAGCCGGTCTGCAAAGTACTGGCTGGCTTAGTGTCTAATGTACGTGTCCAGGGTAGTTAGGCCTTTGTAACAAATGGGAGGATTTAGCTGTGGAAGGTGGGATTAGCTTAATTCATGTAGTACAGGCTCAGCTTCCAAATACTGAAAGCACCAATCTCGCAAGAAAAGTTGAGAAAGCAGGTTTTTCTGCTAACCTGTTTGTACAACCTTGGCTTTCATAGCTGTTTCATTCCCCCCTTTTTTTAAAACCTGGAAATGGAATGGGTCATACCCACCTTTTTGAAAGACTTTGGAATTGGTACCTGAGGAAAAAAACCCCAAAACTCAGATGTCAAAACATTACTGTCATCTCTTTTTTTCCCCAGGCATGCTTTAACATTTGAAGAAGACGACAGGTTTTGTCACTATTTACAACTTTCTATACATTCTTTGGAATAGATTAACAAATCCTGACTAGCAAAGAACCAAAAGTCATGCTGCAAGTACTACGGTGTATGAAAGTCAAAGTGCTGCGATAAAGTTGTGCCCCACGAATTGAAAGCTCATGAAATAACAATTGAGGTGGTTGTGCCTCTAAGCAAGAGCACCTCAGTTGTTACTAGAAGTCTCTGAAGAGGGGGAGTATCACCTGTTACTGTTTTTCGGCTTGGGGAGGCAAGCTTTGTCAATGCGGAGTAAAAGCATTTTGTTAGTACTAATTTCAAATCTTAACACACACAGTCCTTGAAAAATAGTTTATGCTATGGATTTGCTGTTGTTTCTTCTTACCTTGAGAATATTTTTATTTTGGAAGATTCACAAATTCAGTACTTTTTTTTGAAATGAAGCTTTCAAAAGTGGTAGGTGTTACATCAAAGTTTTCAAGGCACGTGTAGGCAACATTTCTCTTCAGAAATTCCTTCTTGGGATGAAGAAGAGGGGAATGCAAGGAATGGTTAAAAAGAAAGCAAGAATGGCTGAATGTCATGGTTTTAGCTGGGATAGAGTTAATTTTCTTCACTCTAGCTGGTATAGTGCTGTGCTTTGAAATTAGCATGGAAAAAAAACCCTGTTGAGATAACACACAGATGTTTAGGCTGTTGCTGGGTAGCGCTTATACTAGTCAAGGACTTTTCTACCTTCCCATGCTCTGCTGGGTGCACAAGAAGCCAGGAGGAGAGGGGGCACAGCCAAGAGAGCAGATTCAAACTGACCAAAGGGATATTCCATATCATGTCATGCCCAGTATGTTACCTGGGAGGGACTGGCCGGGGGAGGAGGGAGCAATCGTGGCTCGGGGGATGGGCAGTGTCGGTCAGCAGGTGGTGAGCGGTTGTATCATTTGTGTTTCCATGTTTTCTTCCTGTTTTCCCTTTCCCTTCCTTTTCCCTTTTTATTATATTAACACTATTGTCATTATTATCATAATCATTTATCATTATCATTTTATTGTAATCATTAAACTGTGCTTATCTCAACCCACAAGTTCTTTTGCTCGTCCGATTCTCTTCTCCATCCCACAGGGGTGGGGGGAGTGAGCGAGCGGCTGCGTGGTGTTCAGTTGCCCGCTGAGGCTGAACCATGACACCGAATAAAGGCAATACAGGTTATGCTTGTACTAGTTAAAGTGTGGCAAAATCCAGGATCCAGCTCTTGATCTGAATTACTCCTAGTCTGTGTAGGTGTGTCACTGTTGGGTATGCCCAAAGTAGGTATCTTTGTGCCTTCAGCATAGGCACAGGGTAAAATAGCCTTGGCTATGCTGCCCATAAAGATACACAAGTGGTAGTTCTGCTGCTGTTGGACAGGACTCGTGTCTGCAAATCCTTTTAGTGGATTTTGAAAAATGCAGTTTGTTACAGCCTCATCTCATTATATAAGTGTACTTCTTGCTAACAATACATGAGTAAAACATTTGCTTGACCTTCAGGGCATATTTGACATACAGTTACTTTTTGGTAGTTGTTAATTTTGTTAGTCTGTTAAGAGATTGGCACCCAAGCTGAAATGTGTGTCTTTTTTGTTACGCTTGTAACAATTTCTGGTAAAAAATCCTTCAGGGATTTTTTATTTTTACGTAGCACAGTTGACAATGTAGGACAGAGTTGTTCTTCTGATTTCTGTTTTTCTTTGAGCTTAAACCAATCTCAAGAACAGTGTACATTAAATGTACGTGGTACCATTGTACTTCAAAAATTTGATTCCGCCTTCCCCCCCGCCCCCAATCAGTTGGTTGCTTAGAAACCCAGATTTGGATTGACCAGGTCTTGGAAAGTCAGATGTCAATACAGACTGTCACCAACAGAGAATATAGGGAGTTCTGCCTGCTCTGTGGCATCAGTGGGTACAAAGTGTAGGGATTTGATTAAGACTGAAACTGCATCTGAATATTTCTATGTGGTTTAATGATAGTATTTGCTTACAGAGTTCTCAGTATCAAAAATCTTGGAAAAATCGTGTGGCCATTTAGATTGTAAGAATTTATTTGTGTTAGTAATATGCAAAGTTGCTTTCTTTAGTAAGAGAAAGTAATTTCTGTCCAAATTGTGTTAATGAGCAATAAAAACATTGATATGCATCTTGCCTGTTGAACTAACACTTATCTCCCAGAGTTGCGAGTATTTTAGCAGGGGAAAAATCTGAAATGAGACTATAACTTTGTTTAAAATATGATTCTGTTTTGTAGTCAAGGGAGTTCTTTTAGAGCCCTGTCTGTTTTTGAGAAAGTTTCAAGGTATTGTTTTATTTGATACCTTTTAGGAGCTTAGCAAACTTGGATGGCTCAAAAACATCTCTGGAGTAATGTTGCAACGCAGAAGATTAATCAGTGAGCTTGACTTGCTGCAGGGGCCTATCTGGAGCGTGATTATGGTGGCCACAGTGGTGCAGCTGTCTAACATTAATAGATCTCTACCAGATTCAAAGTGATTTGGTGGTGTGGCACTATTCCCTTCTGACTACTGGGAGAGATTAATCATAGGAGAGACACCTAGGGGTTTAAATAATGGGTTTTAATACCTGCTTTCAGGTATTTTGACTTGGAGATCATTGTCTAAATTTGTGAACTGATAATAATGAGTTACCATGTGACGTATTCCCTCAATCCTCATCTGAGATGTGGTGTCTACATGTGCATGATATGTGTATTTCTTCATTTTGTGATGATGTGGCTCCTAACAGCTTTTCTTTCTTAGAAATAGGTCAAGGAGCTTTGCTGCTAGGCCTGGGGAATGTTCTGAAACTGCAAATGCTGTAATTAAAAGTCTGCGTTTGACACCTTCCATAAAACCAAAACCTAATTTGTGCATTGAGAGGTGAGTAGGAATTTACTTTAAGGGTAAGAGTTGAAGACCCCTAGCAGACTAGAAGCCATTTTTTGACTGCCTGCAATTATTATGTTCAAACCTTGGAGATTTTGATGTCAGATGTTCTACGCTGAAAAGAAAAGATTTGCTTTCCTGGCCTGCTTTGTGATCCTGTGTTGACCGTCTTATGTTTTCTGGCATGGTTCTCCCTCGCTTCCTTTTCTAAGTTTGTATGAAGTGTGTAAGTTTTCCAAGTTGTATGAAGCCTTTAGCAAATCAGGGACTGTGTTGTTCCTTGAGAGTAAAAATTGTTACTGTACTACTTCAGTAAAAGCCAGTTTGGAGTTAAACTTCTGATATTCTCTTGATGCTTGTTGCTTTGTATAGAGAGGCTTAGGATGGTGGAGTGGGATGAGAGGGGAGGAATAAAGTGGCTGCTGCATATTTGCTGCAAGGTGAATGTTTCAATCCCTGTTTGACAGTGAAAGGGCACTTTCAGTATAATCGTAACTTGCTTTCTTCTTGAAAATTAGTTACGTTTCTACTAAAACCATCTGTGAATATGTTACATGAAAGATTAATTAATTTTCTTTGTTTTATACATCTTACAGCTTCCTGTGTAGTCATTTCTCTGTTCTGCATTGTATGGCCGGTTCAATCCCTTATGCTCTTTGTTTGGTGGGAAAGACAGGAGAAAAAAGAAAAAAAAAATCCTATCAGCTTCCCTCAAAGAAAAAAATAATACAGTTTTTAAAACTACTGTTGAGAATCCTAGATCAAGCGTATTAGCTAATTTAGAGCTTTTTAAGGGATCCTTTCTAAATTCTCACTGGAATAAATGCACAAACTGCTTTGACCTTACAGTGTTTGAGTTATTTGACATAATAACCATGGAAGTTTTGACACAGTTGCCCTATGTGAGTGCAACTAAGATTCTGAGTTTTAATACAAACCTTGGAGTATTGGTATTATTATAATTCTATGCTTGAAAGCTATATGCTTCTGGAGTAGCGTTATAAATCAGCAGCTGCTGTAAATGACACGATAGTAAATGGGCAAGAGACACAGCTGTGGTGTTGACTTTCACAGCAGCTTCTATTTTCAGTGGTGATTTCAATGTTACCATACTTTCATGTGCCAAAAGTTAGAGTATAAAATAAATCTTTTTTTTAAACTCTGTGCAGTTACTGGGTACTACTTGAAGGGTATGAGGTTTCTGGTCTGTTAATACAGAAATCATGGTGACTCAGCTTCAGGTTATGTTGAGCTTGTTGCACCTGCATTTCAGGCAGCCTTACCGAAGCACAGAAACATTAATGTTCTCAAGATACCACTCAGCTCTTAGTTTAAAGTTCACATCTTTCTGTTGATGTAAATGAAAACTGTGTGAGACCCCTGAGCACATGTGTTTTGAAGACTTTGATGAGGTAGAGCATGATCTTACTGTTTGACTAAGACATTTCTGTCCTGGTGCATCCTGAGACCTGACACCACAGTCAGGAGGAGAGTAAGTGAAGCAGTTCTGGCAAATACTGGTGGTTATTGACTAAGTGTTAAAATCATGGTACAAGCAGCGAGAAACTGAAGTTGAACAAGATAGTTTCATGTGAAACTAGTATAAAGTTAACAAAGTTCAATCAATGAAAATGCAAACCCATAACTACTTATGTTTTTTATGTTGTTCATTTTTTGTTATGATATATGTATATATACATCATTATGTTATGATATATATTATATATGTCATATATATGTATGAAATCTATATAATTCACATAATTGCACTGTGTCACTTGAATAGGTTGTAGTGAATTGTTTTAAGCAAATGTTTTAGATCAGAGTGACAAATCAGAAACAAAGGTCTGCAAATAAACTCTTCAGGTGAGTTTTGATTTGTGCGTTTATAAGCTGGTAGTTTCTATCTTCTTTGTTTTGGTCTGGTTTGGGATTAAAATTGTTTGCCATTGTCATTTCTGGGGTTGGCAGGCAAGTCTAATGGTATTTCTCTTTCTCTTGTTTTCCAGCATGCCATCAGAAATGCTGATGAAGATACTTTCCTATTTGGATCCTGTGTCCCTGTTGTGTGTTGGTTGTGTGAATAAGCACTTCTATCATCTGGCCAGTGACAAGTAAGGAAGAGGGAAACATAAGTGCTAGTCCTAACTGTGCAGCAGTTGAGTTTACCTGAGTTATGAGTCTTTCTAACTTAGTTTCACTGATGCCAGAGCACAGATGCATGTGCCTACTGGCAATTACTTTGATGAAAGCGGACAGCATAGCTCACAGTGCAACAGGTTGTATGGTGTTCTAGCTGTGCAAGCCCTGTTAAGTTTAATGGGAGTTACGAGGCAAAAACTAAATACAGAGTTTTGAAATTTTGCTATTGGCATTTATTTTCTTGTAAAATTTGCATATATTTGTATTCACAGGCACCTGCACAGGATTTTTGGTTCAGGCAATCCTTAGTGGTGTATAGTAGTAGTATCGTTTTTTCAGGATTCTCCTGCATTAGTGTTATTTAAATGAGGAAATGTCTTCCTGTGTAGGAAGTTGCAGCATCTGGTATTCATCCATTTCTCACTTATTTGCCAAAACTTGTACAGTGAATCAGTTAACATTGGCACCGACACCTTTAGAACTGATGACTTTAAAGGGAAGGCAATAATCCAGATTTTTTTTTTTTTTTGAGGCTGTCAGCAGGTGCATGTAGGTAAAAATGGTGTGGTTGACACAAATTATATATCTTAATATGCATTTTCCACTTCAGGATAGTAAGGTAGGATAAAATCATTGTGGCTGTTAAGGGAAGCTGATTCATCTGTCTCCATCTCAACAATGTCTATCACCATTTTCTAATCTCGACAGAGATTACTGTATATACTCAAATGGGATTTGAGAGAGAGATACTTTCCCTTCTGTAGAAGACTGACTGGTTCAGTGGGACCAGGTCACTGCTTCCCAGTGGATTTCCATGGACCTTCCTGAGTCCCTGAATCTTGTGGTGAATTAACAGACATTTTAATTGAAGTCCCTGTATACCTCTCTGACAAATCTGATCTTGGTTTTAGGCAGGTTTTATCCTCTTTTTGAGGATATTTCTGCTGTTCTGGTGTACAGGATACTGTCCTTCATGCAACAGGGCCATCAGTCTTTCATCGTGATGTATCTGTGCTGCCTAATGCTGTGCTTTGTCTTTGAGCTCTTCAGTTAATGTCTGCACTTTAACAGTTCCTTGGCTGTGATGTCTTCAATGTAACTGTTGAAGGCAAGGAAATGCTTCTGACCCCCCTTTCTGCATCCCCCTTGTCCCAGCATGTGGTATTACTCCAGCCTTCCTGCTGTGCAGCATGGGAAGCTCACATAGATGGTCTGTCTGAAAGCCTGAGGGTTTTGATCACCAGCAGAAAGTGCTTGTATAAGAAGAGGAAGTGAGAAGCCGGAGCACAGGGGGAGATGTTTATGCCTTACCCAGATCTTATTGCCATTGTGGTTAAGGGATGACTGAGAATGGTGCGTGTCTGATTGTGGCATTTGAGTTAGTAGTAAGAGGTTGGGTTAGCTTGTTGTAACTGTTGTAACAACGTCCAAAAAGAGGCCTTGAGGTGAATATTATACTTAACACTGAGGCGAAAGTGACACGTATTCAACTGTGAAAGAGGCAAATTCATGATTCCCTGTTCAATGCCTTTTTGATTTGTGTGCCCTGAATTCTTCAGAAGTCAGGGGCAGAATCAGAATCCTGTTCTGAAGATTCCTCATGAAGGGGCAATGATAAGTCCCTAAACACCAGTGATTCCAATTCGCCCTTTTTTTCTCCTCTGCCTCCCTGCCCTGACTGAATTTTTGAGCTTTGGGAACTGATCTCTCATCTGCTTGCACAATGCTGTTTTGGGAAAGGAAGAAGCAATATGTAACTGAGAGTGAGGGGAAGAGTGGTAGGTATTGGTGGCAAGTCTGTCTTCATTCAGCTTATATTGCCTGAGAATGTACCTTCAAAATGCAGGAAATGCCTACCCTGTCTTCAGCATCATGCAGCCAGATGCTGAGTATCTCTCCCCATTCAAGAAAGGATGTCTGTCTTGGGAAGGGGTTTCTAGTTAACAGGAGGTTGTTATAGGAGGACATCTTACTGGACTTTTTAGGCTGAATAAGACCAGTTGGACGATACACAGCTCAATTTCACCTCATGATGGTGTGTGAAGGACACCTCTTCTTTGTTTTCATCATCCCACAATTCTTAGCTGGTTTGGAGTTAAATAAGAATTTCTCCCTCCATCAGAAATGGTTTATGCTATCTGATAACTGAGTTGTCTTTTCTTTGTGGTCTCAGAATTGAAGTATCTTAAGTCTTTGTTTTACTTATAGGGTTGTTCTTCATGTTCTGCCCCCTGCCTCGACTTTGGTGAAAGGAAAGTTGGAAGCTCATGTTGACTGTGAATCCCCCTTTACCAGTCATAGAAGCTTATGGGTCTGTGGGTTTTAAACAGGTTTGACTCAAAAAAATGGCAGTGGGAGATTGCACATATATCTGCAGAGCAGCAGGCTGGAAGGTGTTTGCAAAATTCCAGAGTATGTTTGCATCCATAACAAAGAGCCTGGCTCTCGGCATGTAGCACGTGGGGACTTATTCTCAGCAGCTGATGAAGTAAGAGTGGTTTTTATGGGTAGGAGGCTGTGTGGGATGGATTCAGTCCTTGAATGCTGTAATGCTTTAAGGAGGAGAAAAATGCATTGCAAAGCACGTTAATGTAAGTTTGCCTGGGGATAAGCTAGGACTGGTAGAGGTAATCTTGCTGATAAATGGTAGCAAATTTCTCTTGAGAATTTGTTTCTGTTGCTATTCATTTTCTTCAGTGCAGTTATGTAGGCTGTGTGGCTAGAACTTTAAAATTAGAAAATTTATTGGAAACCTTTATTCACAGATTGTTGTTTGAATTTTTGTAACTTCTTGCACTCAGTGTTCCCTGAACTGTCCTAGAGATACTGGGGGGGGTGGAGGGCAGAAATGTGACCTCATATTTTTCCAAAGAGGAAAGAGATGAACCTGTTATTCCTGTTGCACGTTTCTTTCACCTCTTCAAAAAGTCATCTAGTCTCTGAGCTTTTCAAAAGAGAGTACAGAAGGGATTGACATGACAGTGGTACCACCACCAAACATCGGTGATTCTGTCTTCCTCCATTCTACTTTCAGCTGGATCTGTGTGAAAAACCTGAGGGGTCCAGATTGTTTTTGTTGAGCTGTTGGAAGGTAAAAAAGGGGAAAGCCGTACAACTGTGCCTTTCCATTTTCTTGACTAGTACCTAGGAGGCTACAGTTTCTGGTCTTCTAGAAACTTAGATCAAACCCAGTTTGCTGATAAACTAGGACTTTATATTTTTCTGCCAACATTATGCTCAGTGGTAGCTGGGACATCCATGTAAGAATAATTAAGTAACTATTCTTGAAGTTTATGTGGTTTTCCTCTTTGTTCTTTTGTTTTCAGTGGAATCTGGCTGAAAATCTATTCCAGTTGTTTTCATCCAAAAAGGACAATTTGGAAAATGAAGTCTGAACAAACAGAAACTGTTTCCTTGGGCAGTGCTGCTCTACATGATAGAGAGCCTGGGTACTGGAAGAAAGAATACATCTTCAAACAAATAGCTGCTGTCAAAACTAGAGTAATGCAACTTGTTAAACCTGTAGATCTTTATACAGGTCTTCCATGTAAAAACAAAGAAGCTATAAAGTAAGCAGTGCCTTGTCACAGAAAATGTTTACTCGAGAAAAATGTACAGAATATTAATGGCTTTGGAAACACTGGGGGGGGATATGGAAATAGAGCTATAAAATGTATGTCATAATGGGAGGATACTATGATAGCCTAAAAATGACCTAGCCTGAGAAACATAAGTAGCAGTTAGTAGAAATGTAAAAATTCTGTTGGAAGTATACTTTAAGTTTTGTCCATTTGAGAATCTCTTTTTTTAAACACCCCTCTCCCCTTTCAATTTCTAAATAACAGAGCCTCTGGCTTGAGTTGGATAATTGTTCTAAAGGACAGAAATGGAAAGGAATATGTAATGGAGAAGGCAAACCTATCATTTAAGGACACATCTGTCACAATACTTTGGTATAGTACAAATTGGCCATGCCTAGACATCCTGTCAACCATAAAACTATTTGGAGTTACACCATTGCTTCCTGACCAAAGCAGAGCTGCCAGCAAGAATGGGTGAGTTTTAACGTAGGATTTTTGAGCGGGTTTTGGTGTAAATGGTTGATAATGTGTCTGTAGGAGCTATCCAGCCTTGGTTTGACCTAACATGTTAATTCTTTCTTAGAAAGCCTCTCTGTAGCATTTCTTCCAAAGCCTGTGTCCTTTTCTTCAATGATACAGCTTTTTTAGCCAGAAATAAATACAGTTCAGCAAGCTATGACGTTAATTCATAGGTTAATGTAGCTTCTAGCATGCAAGATGCAAGCTGATAGGTCCTGCCTTGGAGAGCTGAATCTAAGGCATAGATACAAATAAGCATGAAAAAACATGTAAATCTAGGAGAATTTAATGTGAGACATTTAGATTGGAACAGTTCATCAATGTTTATGTGGCTTCGCTCAGGCAATCTACATTACTAACATTTTTTTTTCTATCTGATAGGTGTGTTTGTGAATTTAAGGAACTTGGTGTTTGGTTGCATGTGCATGCATATAAAAAAAAAAAGTCCACAGCACAATGTGGGATAGCTGTTGTTTTGTAGCTTAAGTGTGTACAGTATTTTTCTGGCATTATAATTTGAGAAAAGGTGTTTAAATTAAAGGTGTGTATTTGAGGTGTGTATCTATTTGGTTGCTGTCAAAGAGTTTTCCACGTCTCTGCCTTCTGTGTCATTTTGGTATGTGCAGTTATCAGCTACATGCTTCTTACGCAAACTCCCTACAAGTAGAGCTCTGAAAAGAGAGAGTTGTTCACCTACAAAAAACATGGTTCCTCCACCAGAAGAAAAATATTTGCCTAAAAAAATTAAGACACGTCTTGCAGTGAAATTATGTGGGAAATGTAGTTGTTTTACCAAGATCATGATTTGTATGTAGAGCATAGTAAAAGAAAACTTGAAGGCAAGTAGTGTATTTATTTCACAGAATCATAAGTTGTTAAAGCTTGTGAATATATGTGAAGGTAATGAGGTCTCAAATATCAGAATGTTACTCAGAATGTTAAGACTATAAGGAGCTAGTGCAGGGATTTCAGGAAAGTCCCTGTATTTATACCAGCCTGACTGACTTAAGGATGGAAAGGGTTGACGTCCCACCCCTGCCCCAAATCTTAGAGTTCAAGGTAATGTGATGAAGTTCTTGTCAGTTGCTGTCTTCCTAGCAGTGTGTTGTGGTAGGCGATACTACTGTGGTACTACTGGGAAATAATCTAGGAACAGTTTTAAATAAGAGCCTAAGTTTGCGAAGGGTTGTAGAAGGAGTTACTTCTCCATTCTGAATAGGTAACGCAGACTCTGTTCTTTTTTATGCATCATTAGCCAATAAGAACACCTGTGAAGTATGAACTCAAAGGGTGTTACGGAGCTAAGTCGCTTCAAATGTGGAAATAATTTTTTAAAAACGGAATGCTTCCTTTAACAGAAGCTTTTAATTTATTGCATGTACAGTTTGATCCTTTCCTTGGAATTTTGCTTCTGTGGAGGAAGAATTTACCTTCTTAGTAGCTTGCTTCATACTGACAAATGTTCAGTGATTCTATCCAGTACAAACATAGTATTAAAAACAAATGATAAAGTAATTCTGTGGCTATTTTGAAATATTGGGCAAGTATATAAGTTTTTCTTCTTTTTTAAGTAGTATATTAGGCCACCCTATGGTGGCTTTTGTTTCTTGTTTAGTGTTGAGGTCCTGCTAGTGTGCTGTAGTTGTTCAGAAGTAAAGTTTATGGCTGTGCATGCTGAATGCTTTCGAAACTGTTTTCATTGTGCTGTTGGTCAGACTTAAGAGTTAAAAATAAATTTAGGCTGAACTTTTACATAAATAAGGAGACATCGTCTTGTTGCTACATTCTGTATGTTCTTTTCAAAGACCTCGTCGACGTTCCTTAATTGCTGAATACCATCTTGCTAACCTGACTGGAAATAGTGCAGCAGTTGGTGCTGATAAACTTGTCCAGCTCTTCAGTCTGAATCCAGGACTCTTAGTAGGACTTTGGAAGGTAAGATAACTTTTTGTTTCAATATTTTATCATGACTTGAAGAAACAGGCTCTTTTGCCTTGTAGTTTTTTGAGAGTTTTTTTGCTGCTGTTTTTTGTTTTGGGTTTTTTTTCCATCTTCCTTCTTTTCTTTGGATTTTGTAAGATCTTGTCTAAACTAACAAGAAGAAAATACAGGTAGGGACAGCTAGTTGATGATTTATTGTATTCTAAAGATCTGTTGCAGGAGGATCTGTACTTTTAAAAAAAAATCCACCTCTAATTAAAAGAACAGTTCTGTATCATAGTATATTAGATACTGTACTGATCTTATTTCTGTATTCAATTGTATTTGTTTTGCAGTCTACACATGCCAAAGTTTTATATCCTAAAGACATTTTAAATAGAATGGTTTGAGGAGAGATGTGCTTCTTTCCCTGACTCATGCCTTGCCCTGTCCCCATCACTCGAAGTGATGAATTCCTGCAAGGCAACTTCGCTAGTTGTTTCCTTTAATCTACACCACCAGGTAGTCGTATCCTGCTTCAGCAGTAGGAGCACTGTAAATCGTGCCCTTTTGGGGATATTCAGTTCTTGGTATTAAGTGTCTAAGTTGAGGGGTCAGTCTCTGTAGGCTGTGTGTAGAGATGAATGTTATTAGAGAGCAGTGCAGAATATCTGAAGTAGACTTCTCTAAAGGAGTCGGCATCTTTGCACTGAATACATGGAAACCTAGGTGCCTGCCTGAAGTTGCGTACTGTTAGGTGCTGTGGAAGCCTATGTCAGGTGTTCTGCTCTTGGACTGAATTCAGAGGTGGCAGCCCTTCCTTCCTCCCCGAGCCGTGTTAATAACGTAGACTTACATTATTTGGCACTGGCAAGGAACTTCCCTCAGGGAGCCTGCGAACAGTTGCTCTAAGCTGCATCTCGTTTCCAGCTGGAAACTCTTGCTACCTCAAATAGACACAATCACTAGAGGAATTGTTTAAAACCAAATAAGGAATATTTGTTTCAGTCTTCTTATATAGGTGTCCATCTCCTAGGAAATTTGAGACTAGCTGACTTGCACAAGCCTATTATGGGTTGTCTCAATCTATGAAAAGCTCTGATAAGTGAAGAGCCGGTTCTTTTGTATCTTCAGAAGTTTAGTAGATTGGTGGTGGTGTCCCTGTGGTCTTGCTAGTGTGTTACCCCTTCCCATGCTTGGAAAGAGAACTCTTCCAGCACCTGAAGTGCTGGTTCAGTCATAACCATGTTCCACAAAGTTGGTAAGCATCGAGTGCCTCACTCTAGTGTATTTTTCCTACTTACTTTTCTGAACAGCTGTTCTTATTCTCTGTGTGGGTAGAGTAACATTAAACTGTAGATGGGTGTAATAAGCGTAAACGCCACACATCTTGGTTTTTTATACATAGCTGCATAACAGAGATTGTTGATGCTAGTAGTTTTGACAACCAAGGACAGGTTATATGGGCCTTCTGATATTTGGATAAAGAAAGACTGAGAGACTCTGTGACTGATAAATCTCGGTCATTATGTCTTTCACAGCTGTAATTTTGCACTACAAAATTACAGGAGTAGCTAAAAAACCCCAAAACTGTTCAAGTAGGGGCTATCATTTTCTGTTTGGTAACTCAGAGAAAGCCTGCTTTTCAGGACAGTAATAGGCTGCTGGCAGTGAATAATTTTGCTATTGACTTATGTGTCTGCAAACGTAGGACTTAAAAATGTATTTTTTTCTTTTGGGAGAAAAAAAAAAAAGACCTGAAGTCCTAGCATTCTGTGTTCTTGAAGTAGATAAACTTTGGCTGTTTAGTTCTCAGTTCTCATACTGACCTCTGAAGTTTTCTTTGAGCTATATAGGCCTATAGAAAGTATGTCTTAACTGTTTTCCCAAGAGTATGTAACCTGGTGAAGATGTCTGGGTTTTACTTTGAAATTCAATATTTCTATTGAATAACTGTATTCCTCACTCATGTTAGCCCTCTTTGCAAATAGTTCCTTACATATGAAAATAAGCTTGATGCATAGCTATTTAGTAGCTGGGAGTAAGGCCTGTTTCTCTTTTTAGGTATCCAGTTTGAAGTAAGTAGAAGCTACAGAAGTACAGTTCATGGATTCCTGCTGCAAACCTTTTCCCTGGCATAGCAAGTTTCCCTCCCTTTCCCCATAATATAGAAATGCTGTGATATTTTACAGATATTCTGTACTCTTCTGAAAAGACAGTAGCAGTGTTAAAGCAAGCCAATATTAACATTATTACAGTAACTGGCAGAGTAATAAGCAACAGCATTTATCTATGAATTTTAATGCTCGGGAAGACCTTTTGAAAAAAGTATTTCCAGTTGAAAATACATCTACTTTAATTAACTTTTCAGGAGAAAAATGAAATTGCTTTTGTTATGGCGAGTCTTCATTATCATCAACTTCTTGAGAGAAGCACTTTGGGTTCTGCTGCTGTGTAAGTTTCAGTTTCTCCTTTGTGGGTAATAACGATAACCTTTTGAATAAAGCTTTGAGTTTTACACTTAAAATTGGCTGCTGGTAAGAGGTTTATATTTAGGCAGTTATTAACTATTCTTGTTTAATATAAACAATAGTTACAGTAGCTATATACAAAGCTGGAGAAGTATTTTCATACTAAAATGTTGCCATTGTTATGCTATTACGCAGATAATTTGGTCATACAAGTGTATTAGCACTTGCTGGATTTAGAAAGTTAGAAATACACTGCCCATACTTTCTCCCTTTTCACAAGCAGTCCTTTTATTCCCTCATCCTTCTGAAAGACCTAGAAAAGAGGGAGACATTTTAGGAAGTAGGAGAATAATCTTTAGCTGTGTAAGAGGGGAGAAAAAAACTCTAGTAAACTGGTAAGGTGCCTGCATTTATATTCCAGTCCTATTGAAAAACTAGCTGGATTTCCTGTGAAGTATTTGTGTATGTGTATATTGCAGTGTATCATATACCTGTTTATACAATTTAAACTGTTTAAAAAGATTGCGTTTTTTAGCTTTGGAGAATGATTTTGGGTATTTATTTTCCCTTGAGCTCACCCCCTCAGCTTTCTGCTCAAATACTGTTGTACCTACTGGTAGTTTTATGTGCCCTCTATAACTTAGTATGGCTCTTTTCACACAGAAGATAAGACTTAACACCATCTCCCTTACTGCCAAATAGGATCCAAGTAGGAGCTGCTCAGCTGCCTCTGGGATTTGGGCCCTTCTGGTCATTTGTGTGCAGTAGGTTCCGTTTCAGGTTAGGCACAGAGAAAATGATTTAATAACTCCTTTTCCAGCAAAGTCTGTAGCTAGTTGACTTTTGGATTTGTAGTTCAGCTGATGCCTTTTTTTTGTGTGTGTAAACAAATCCATATTTTGGAGTTTAACAGATGTACCCTTTAAAGTTGACTGCCATATTTTCTGCCTTTGGCTAGGCTGGACAGCTGACTAGAATTATTAGGCACTGCATTAGACAGCTTAAAAGAAGTATGATGATTTTTCAAAAGCATTAATAAAGAAGAAAAGTTGTATCTTTTAATTTTTTTTTCTTGTTTTACAGCCTCTTGTAAGATGATAGTCTCAGCATAGGGCTATTTACTATTTCTCTTTCTGTTAAGTCAGTTCCCCCTTGCTTAATTCTGTTACTATTATTTTTTTAAAGTCAATACGCCCTTCCACCTAACAAACCTATATTGGATGATATTGACCCAGAGTATGGACTGCATGACTACAGTCTACATCTTGATATGCATGGTGGAAGCTGCACCTACCTGTGTGGAACATTCAAGCGTCTCTTCTGCAGAAAAGGTAGAGTTGACAGAACAGTAATGTCTGTTTTTAAAATGATCCCTGCTCTTATCTTTTCCTTCTTATATCCAATATCTCTGTTTCAAGGGGAGAAACTGAAATGGATTTTTAAGAATAAGCTATCTTTTTGTTCATTGTGTGATTTCTTTATATCTGCATGGTGCATTGTGCAGTGCCGTAAGCTTGCTCTATATGAAGTCTGCCTGCTATTACATTGACATAGTGTCAGGCCTGAGATACAAGTTCTGCAGATTGTCAGGATATTTTTGTTTGGTTCAGTGCTGAGTTAATAATGCAGCGGCACAGCTTTTGGTGCAGGTTGATGTTCCTTCCACTTATATATTATAAGGGGGAGTAAGTTTGTCCTCATACATTTTTGAGACCTATTTCTGTAGAATTCTTCTCAAGTATACTTCAGGTGCATTAACAGATTAAATATTGAAATGTGTTTTTAGAAGATAGTGTGAATTTGAAGATTTATAGCTTTTATTTAGGTCAATTTAAGGTTGCCTATTCTGACATGCTTTCATTATGTAATAAACAATTTCAGTGATTGTTTTTAACTCTTCTGCTTCTTTTTTCAGTTTTTAGCATTTCTTTTAATGAGGCATGATTGGCTATCCTTGTCGTTCATGTACAGCCCGACTTAATTCTGCTAGGGTTTTGCAAAATGTATGAGTGATCTCTCTTTTGACTTAACTTCAGCACAACCCTGCCTACGACTACACAGCTGCCTTTCTGTCAGCAGAGATAGATTAAAATATTAAACTTAAACAATTAAACACTGTAATTATTGCTCCCCAGTATTCTTCTGGTAACAGTACTAGTGAGCCTTCTGTTTATTTCAGAAAATACTGTTTTTGATTAAGACAGTAGAGGGCACTGTTACCAGGCTTGAGTGCTTGTTACAGTGATGGAACAAATTTCCCCATGACTCTTTTTTTTTTAATTTGTGTTTGATGACACCAAGATCTATCATTTAGACTGTAGCCTTGTGCACAGTGTGGAGTGTTGTAGCTCTTTGAATTTGAAGTATACATGTTTTTAGATTCCTGAAAAGCTCCGAGCTTGAAAAGAAGGAATACTTATAAGGGTAAAACTTCAGTGAAATTCTATCTATATAGCAATAGCAATCTCTCCTGAGGTGGTGTTCAATACAGGAGTCTTCTTTATATTCTCAAAAAAAACTTCTTCTGTAAATTGGCCAGCAGGTTAGGTTTTTGGGTTGTTTTTTTGTGGGGGGTTTTTTGCCTTTCTTTCTTTTTAGGTAAATGTCATGTTTTCTTTTCTAAAGTGAAAATTTTATGCTCCTAACAATACAGCTGTACAAGAGAAAGCAGTATGTTACACACTTTTCTTTGTTGGTATGACTTTTTGCCGATCAGAAGCTACTTCTGTTAAATATTAAGCTGATGTTTATGCAAATTGTAGCAATTATCCAGGAGCTAGAGTTGTGATGCCATCTCACTTTGCTAGTTAGAGAATCTGTTTTATGGTCACGAATGTTTTCTGAACTGTTTTGGTTTTGTGTCCTTTAGCTGTGTGACAGCCACTAGATTCTGCTCTCACAGGACATCAGCCAGCTGAAGCTGTGGTTCTGCAGGCAATAAGCTCATTTGTCATCTAGCCCCTTCCATGTTCTTGCACAATAATTTCTTTTTGGAAAATGCTTGATTTCCCCCATAATTTGTGTTCAAAAATGATGTAGTGAGGCTGCTCATGGCTGGCTGCTGTCATATATCTTCACAGTAATTTGTTGTTTGCTTTGCTCTTTCTGGTAAAGATGGTGTTTCTGAATGTGGCCAGCAGTGTAGGTTTGTCCAGGCTGGTTCTATTTGATGTTTTGCGCTTTGTTTTTCGGCTCCGTTCTAATGATACTCTTCGTCCTGTTCTCTGCGAGGGCTCTGAAGCATGGAGGTCTCCAACATAGTGAGAAGTATTGCTATTTCTTAAAACCTCTACCCAATCCAGATTTATTTTAAATTAATGATGTAACATACCAATGGCAGTTTCCACAGCCTGAGACACAGATCAGTAGTCAGGAATGATACTGGTGTTTTACTTACTTGTTTCCATTAGGAAGCTGTAGACACTCTTATGTTACCAGGGAATGCCCATGTTATTCTGCAAAATATCTGATTTACTTGTTCACATTTAGGTTTATTTTTGTCTGCTTTTTGTTAGTGTTCATTAATGTTGTGGTTCATTTTGCTGCTCTATTTTCAATTCTTTCTGCAAAATCCTTAGCATTAAATTTCAAAAATTATATCACACTTCATTGAACCAAGTGGATGGAATATATGTGGCTTCAGATCTTTTTTTTTTATTCTGTTATTAATATTTGCACTGCAGTAACTAGCTGTTTTGCTGCTCTGTTTTGGCTGTTTTTTAGCATTTTATTTTATGCTTCCTTCCGTTTAAACAGAATTGGTAATATGGTCTTGTTGACAGATACTGCAGGGTGAATATGCTAAATACTTCCAAATTGAATTGAATGTATTAGAAAACTTTTCTTGTTTTCAGGAAGCTGTGACAGGCTTTTCATATGACTCACAGAAGTCATGAATACTACATCTGACTTTTTAATAAACATCCTTGGAATGTATTTCCCTATTTTTCAACTTTTTAAGCATAACTTTGTAGCCATCTGGAAGTCTTAAGCTTTGGCTTTTCAATATTATTTCTTGTCGATGTGTTGTTCTTGCAAAATATAATGGAGTGATTTTTGTGTGTTTAGAGAACTTTTAAGATTTGTTTGTGAAATATCACGCCATGTATTTGAAATGTTTTTGCTTGACCTTGAAGATTGATTTGGAAGTGTAAAAGACCATTTCAGCATGGTAAGGCTGGTTGTTGCCACTGGTATTAGGGCTAAGCACAGCCTTACCTGTGAAAATAACAATGAAATTACAACTTGCAACAAAGGCTTGTTTAGCTAAACAATGCTGCTTGGCTTTTAGCTAACATAAGTGCCTTTGAACTATTGGACTATTTGTTTCTTTCCCCTGAGGTTTGTCTACATGATATATGTTCTCTGTATTGGTATTCCCTTTATTTGGAAATATGTTCCCTGTAACCTATACTAATTAAAGTGCTCCTTTGCTGCTATATGTGTCTTGCATAAATTCTGGACTGTAGATACTCTAAGGGGACAGTGAAACAAATAAGATCTCTGACTACAAAAAAACCCCCAATGTCCATCACATCATGCATGCAGATTTCTTATCAGGATATGCCCTAAAAAAATTTCCTTGAACCAGTTGCATGTGGTGGTTTGTTTTTTGGTGGTTTGTTTGTGTGTGGTGTTCTTTTTTTTTTTTTTTTTTTTGTAGTCAGAGATCTTATTTGTTGTTATGGTACTCCTGTAAAGAGACTGTTGGACTTGCTGGTTAACTGCCCTCCTCCAATAGCAAGGGAAAAAAGAACAATTAAAAGAAGTCAGTCTGTTCTGGGAGGAGAGGAAGATACACCAAAAAAATATGGTTATGTCTGGGGGGGTGGAAATCAGAAAGAAATTTTAATAATTCTGTCAAAAAATGAAAGTGAGCCTTTGGGAAGCTATTTAAAAAATGAAAAAATCCATACTTTAAAAACTTGATTCAAATGCAGGCATACTGCTTGTCAGTTTAAATGATGCAATATCCTTTCCAAGGAGGACTGATAGTTATCCTTATACCATGTTTTATTCATTTATTTGAGTTGCCATACAGAGTAGAGATTAATAAAAAAAAAGACAGAAAATAAAAAAGGGGGTTGTCTCATGATTTATTTCATGTGTAACGTGTTGATCTTGACTTTTGAGGAGTGGGCAGTGATGGAGGCACCGGTGGCATGAAATTTGAAATATTGAACATAGAACCTTGCATCCTTGCATAAGTCCTTTTAGTGGCATTCAGATTCTTATACGCAAATATACCAAATGTGTTTTAGCTGCTGCTTCTACCGTGGATCACGGGATCAAAGCCCTGAACTGTGACTTAAATTCTCTGTAATGTGCTGGATATCTAGCTGCTGGTGTCAAAGTTCCTTATGGGTGAGTGGGAGGAAACTGAAGACATGGAGAGAAGCAGAGAGAACATTTACAGTGTACTTGGGCTTAGTGTGATTTGTAGTAGTATAATTTTATATATTGTTAATATTTTCAGGTGACATTGAAAATGGGTATTTGAGGCTCACAGTTGTAAGCTTAAAGGATAATACAAAGCACTTGCCACTTATTGGGACAGTTGGCTTATCCTGGGAAACAGATGTGTTTAAAGGCAACGTAAAGGTCAGTCAGAAATATTTGTTATTTCTGGAAATGCTTATCTCAAAATAGAATGATTTATGAATCCTAAATATGCTAATTTTAAAAAACGGTTTTTATTTGTGGAAGGTGTGTGTAACTAGAAAAATAACTCAATTCAAATATTGGAAAAACAATGTGAATTTTGAGGAAAAATAGTTTTATAATTTCTGTCTTAGAGCCTAGGTTGCATGATAGAGCAGTTATGCACGTGTGATGTCTCCAATGCTTTCTACTCAGCAAAGCTGCTGTGACTGACCAGCCCTGCTTGGAAATGCTAAAAAACCCCCAAACTGTACTGCAGATGTGCTTTTTTATGGGTTTTCTGTTTGTTTGGTGGGGTTTTTGGGGGGCAATAAGTCTTGAACTCCAGGCAAATATTGTGCAGATATGTTGTAGCATGTATGTTCAATGAAAATTAGGAACTGTTGGAGAATATTAAAACTCTGATGGACGCAGGCAGAAACTACAGTCCACGTTCGTGCAGTCAGCACCTAGCTCTTGAGTCATGTGCATGGGTCAGCTGGGTTAACTGTTTGTATTCTAGAGGATGAGGACTTCTCACTTGTTCTTTTGTATAATATTCCTAAAAGAATTATTTTAAAGGAAGATTGAGAGTAGTTTTGTAGGTTTTGCAATAGTGGTGAAGACATGTATTTTTAAATGTACTTCAGCTGCATGGACATTTCAGGAGTACCAAAAATTCTGATAAATGTAACTTAAGCACTACTGAAAAATTATTTTATTCAACAATTGATTTGAATTTTGGCACTTAAAAAAAAAGTAAAAATTAATAAAACTGTCCTTTCTGCCAATCCTGCATAAGTGCAGAATGGGATACTGTTTGGTAACGTATTTTGCTTATAAACATTACCATACTTGCTTTATGGTTTACAGTGTCAGCCAGCTTTCCTATGCAATGAGTAATATAAAATTATCTTAAAACTTAGTAACTTGCTAGTATCTGTTGGGAACATCAACTGTGGTTGAGTTTGAATTGCAGTTTCTATCAGTCCTCTTCTCTAATTGCTCATAGCAATGTTTTTTTCTTCAAATTCCTTGTTTACAAAGTGACAGGTTTGTTCACTTCCATCTGTTCTCAGTTTGTACTGAACTTCTTTGACTTGGGTGTTTCAAAAGAACGAGAAATCTTTCCCCTGTGTGTGTTAATAAAAATATTCTATGTTGGTAATTAGAAAAAATTCAAGCTAAGAAGAAAATGCTTTTAAGGCAATTTTTTGCCATCTTTATTTGATTGCCATGAAAGTTCATTGAGAACCATAATGCAGAATAGGTGCTTTTTTGAGGCTTCTGAAAAATTTGAGACTTGAATTATTTCATTTTTTTATTTTTATTGTGTACTCCATTGATTTTGTTAGAACTATTTGCATGTTTAAAATAGTGGGATCTTAGAACATGTTTGAGAGTATGCTTCATTTGCTTGAAAAGCATATGCTAGGAGGTAGGAAATCTTGCTGCTGTGTTGGGCAGATATCAGAAAATTAAGGCTCCAGAGATACCTTATTGTGGCCTTTCAGTATATAAAAGGGGCTTATGAAAAAAACTGAGGGAGACTTTTTACCCAGGCCTGTAGTGACAGGACAAGGGCCAAGTTTTAAACTGAAAGAGGGTAGATTTAAACTGGACATTAGGAAGAAATTTTTTTAGGATGAGGGTGGTAAGACATTGGAACAGCTTGCCCATAGAAGCTGTGGATGCCCCATCCCTGGAAACCCTCATGGCCAGGTTGGATGGGGCTTTGAGCATCCTGATCTAGTGGAAGGTGTCCCTGTCCACAGCAGGGGGTTTGGACTAGATGATTGTTAACGGTCCCTTCCAACCCAAAACATTCTATGATTTTACATGATTTACAGCTGCTTGGCAGAATTTTTTCTTCCATGAAAATAATCGTAAGTACCACATAAAAATCTGGGAAATTAACTGTCAGAGGAAGCAGAGAGCTATGGCTGTAGCCTTTAGTTTCGCTCTGTCCTATGTGCTTACAGCATAAGTTATACGGAATATTTTTTCCTAGGAAAATAAATAATATCAGTTTTTTTTAAACACCTCATTTTGTGGTGAGAGATGACACATGTCAGCACACAGTTGTAGATAGAATTCAGTTTGGCTTTTAATATAAATCTCTCAAACTCTTAAAACATGTGAAGGCAAAATAAAATCAGCCACGGCAGCAGAACATGCCACTACTTTGAATTTATTTGAATTTTGTCCAATACTCTAAGGAAAAAAAAAAAAAACCAAACGGATTTTTGGCACTTCTGAGTATTTTTTTTTATAAAAAAGTAATTACTGAAATACAAATAGTTGGAAATACATGGGAAGAAAAAGCCCCCTACACTCAAGGTCACCCTGCTTTACTTTTCATAATTGGCTTTTGATATGTAAGATGTCAGACCAGAAAATAGTAATTCATTCTTGTTTCAAGTAAATGTATAGCTCATATAAGTCATTAAATGATCATCAGATTTGGTTTGAATTTTGTATTTTCAGCATAATCTAAGGTAACAAATTTAGGAAAACTGTATGTATTGCATTACCTCTTAAGTTTGTGCCATCTGCTCTCTATTGTTTGATTGAAGTACAGTAATAGTGAAAGAAATGTGAAAGCAACGGAAGCACAACTATGTGGTACAGTGAAGTAAAGCATTCCAAATTGATTTTTTTTGGCATGCAATATGTGATGTTGGGTTGTTTATGCTTTTGGAGCATATGATACTCCTGGAAGTAATGCATATAGAGAGCATAATTAAGATAATCTGATTCATTTAGTGATTCAGAACTCATGAGAGTAGGTAACAGCTGATGATTTAACAATGACACACAACCCATATGCTTTTAAAGCACGTGTGGAAACCATCAGTTTGCAAGTGCCCAAGAATTGGCATTCTGACTTCAGCATTATGGAATGATGTAATTGTGTAGTGTTTAAAGAAATATTTTCAAGAATTTTAAAAAGGAATAATTATTTGGAGGGTAGAAAGATATGTTAATATTACCTTTTTGGGAGCTGAAGTTTGCAGGCATTCAAAAAGTGCTGTGTACATTTGCATTTATAGCTGGCATATAAGGGTAATTGTGTGCGTACACTGCCTTGGGGGTGATTTCTGAGTATCTTTGCAAGCACTGCTGCATTCAGACAAGTTTAGCACCTGAGTTTAAACTTAGGTTTCTTTCTCATTTTGAAAGGACATTCATTATTTGAATGGTAAGGTGACTAATAATTGAGAAACACAGACGTTAAGGGCTTAAAAATGTTCAAGAAACAATGTCTGATTTAGGTTGGCAGTGCTGCCTTCTGTAGCACAGTTTTTGATGTCAGTAGGTTGCAATTTTGATTCCAATAGATGAGTATTTGTTGCTTTGCAGTAGTCAGTGGAGCACTCTCAATTACTTTGTGAGGTTTTAGCCTTCATACCAAAAATTGCTCTCTGAACCCTTGATATTTCTCCTAAAATCAGGGACAGATCTACTTACTGTGCCATGGCATAGGGAATTAATCTCTTCTGCTTGTGTTTGTAGGGTTGCTACGTGATGGATGTTACTCTCTCGGATGAAACTGGAAAGCCCTTCTGGTGTTTCAGTGCCCCAGTCTACATGGAACTGTCTTCCAAGGCATCTGGCCTTTATGACTACATGGGTCATATCTATACCACAGACTATGCAGATTCAGAGGGTAGAGTCTGTGTTGAGATAGTATGGTTGGAAGAAACCAAGGAGTATTTTGTAGTCAGTTTGGTGCTTTATATAAACACCAAAAAGGTAAATAACTGGTATGGAACAAATTACTGACCTAATCAGGTCACTAATTTCCTTGGCTTAAAAACAGAACCAAAAAACAAAAACCCAAACAAAAAAAAAACCACTAAACTTTTGCTGTTTAAAAGTGATACAAATAAGCAAGACTGTTCCTGCAAGTTTTGTGCTTTTTAGGTTTTCAGTAACAACTTCAATTGCATAATTTTTTTTTTAATTGGCATTGGAGGGATTGAAGAGAGATGTTGATATAAATGAATATTTTTCTTCTCTGTTGAACATCACATGGTTAGTTTGTTTCTGGTACTGGGTGTATTGAAATTATATTTAGGAATATTTTCCTTTATATAGATACTTGTTACTATGGTTAATGAATTGCTTCTTGTGAGAGCCATACTGTGAAGACACGCCTCACCTTACGTAAGCTACACTGTTTTTGAGAATATTGACTTTTATGCCTAGTGGTAAATAGCATGTGTGCTGTTCCCTTCAGAATGTTATTAGAATGTTATTGGTAAATAACAGGTTTTAACAGGTTTTGTTAAATGCAAAAATACTTTTTTTCAGAAAATACTTTGCTTAAATGTATTCTAGTGGAGTATTTAAAAGACAGACAGGAAGTCACAGATCTTAACAGTATGGCAATTAAGGCATTTGTTAAGAAAATCACATAAAATATCCTTTACCAAATTTCTTTAAATTCCTGTTTGTTCAGTTTTCCCATGTTCTAACCTTCTGTCTGATTTGAGCCTAGATACTTGCCTCATATTGGCCTATGAATAAGTGTCCCAGTTATCAGCACAGCTGGTCTGATGTCTGCTCTTACTGAATGTACATAACGTTCAGTTGTTTTCGAAACAATGTGTATCTGATACCGTTTATCTAACAAAAAGTATTAATCTAAAAATTGAATGTATGTGCCTGATCTTTCAGGTTCCTTGAAGTAACTATAGGACCAAATCTTCTACTCCCTGTATTAAAAAAAATAAAATTATTTGCATGATATTGGGACTCAGCATCATTCCGTAGCCTGTCACAAACCAAAGCAAATTTGTGTGGTTTCACCGTACTCTGTTAAGAAAAAAACACAAGTATATTATTGACTTGTGTGACTCTATTATGGTAGTGATTTCCTTAAAAATAATTTCTCTCTTTTCTTTATTCGTTTAAGTACGTTAATGGGTTCATTGAAGCAATGTTGATGTGTAAGCACTTGTGCTCTTTAGTTACAGATACAGTAGGAGATCTATACTACAATGATAGGGTTGCTTCTTAATTTAACTTTGGAAAATAATAAAGTTAAGGCTGATTCAGTTCGAGTGTGACTTGTATAACCTCGCCTAATGAAGAAACGGAAACGGTTCTGTGTTTGGTGGTCAGCCAGTGTAACAAGCCCTGATCCAGCTGCATTCTGTCTCCTTTCTTATTGACTGCTGATGGTGACTGGAATCCCTTGAAGTAATATAAATGTTTTAAACAAGTGGACTGGGTGTGATGAATGCCAGAACAACAGATGCTGAAATTGATGCTGCACAGACAAGTGGCCAGTCAAGATTTTCTTTTGCCTGAAGTTAGACTTTGAGTCACCACCTTTAGCAAGGAAATGGTAGCTCAGTCCCAAAGCCCTCTCAGTTGTTGGCCTTACTGCTAACCAGTAAATGAAGATGCAGAATTATTCTGTCTGCTTTGATCCTTTGAGATGTGCAAGTATGTTCTCTGACCTGCTGTGAAGCTGGCAAAGTCAATGGGCACTCAGCAGCCATAAAATGGTAAGGGTTCCATCACTGCTCATTCTAGCTGAGTTTTTGCTTCATTTCTAGTGTTTGGGTGTTTTGTTGTTTTGTGTTTTTTTTTTTTTTAAAGTACTTTCTTTTAAAAGCAATTTCAATTTCTAAAGCATCTGTTTTATATGATTGAATATTTTATAGCAAATTCAGGTGTCACTATTCGAAATGAAGCCAGTGTGTGCTGTCCCTACCCACAATACTCCTATCTAGTAGCCTGAAAGTTTACTAACTGAATTAATGAGGAAGAGGGTAAGTGTTTAGTGGCACTTTCAACCTAAAAAGTGATACAAGGCATAGCAGAATATCCTCAGGCTATTGCTAGCTTTTTTCCGCTGTTCACAAACAAGTGTGTGTATGTGCAGCAGACCCAAGCAAATGGTGGTCTGAGACCTTTGAAAATGGACCTAACTGTTGCAGAGCTGTTGTTGCATATCTTCACTGAAGTAACAGAACCATAGTCTTGTCCTTTCTGAAGATAAGGAGACTAAGAATCCATTTTTAGCCCTTCAAATAGGCCTGAGATTGACCTAAACCTTCTGCAGCATTTTGCCATGTATACGCTGCTTTAATTTCAGCCGACAGTTGCTTTTAACTTGCACAGCAGAAGCAAGTTCGGTAGTTACCACTGGTATGATAAAACCTGGAAAGTTACATGTGGCTTCCCTCAAACTTCCATTTCTTTGACTCCCGTCTTCCTTTCTTTGTGTAAGTTAGGACATACACTGAACCTCCACAAAGAAAAAGTGTGACATTAGGTAACTACACTGGCCCTTTTCATGAAAGAAAGTATCAACTGTTCCAAAAACCTACATGTTTGGATAAAATCTTCAGCTAGTCTTCTGCTAAGTCCCTTTTTATATTCCTGGTGCAAAAGATGGTAGGATGACTTGCACGTCACACTGCGATGAAGATTCTTGCTGTATAAAAGACAGCTGTTAGAACAAACAGGAAAAATGGAGGCACCGGTTGGAATCTGATGATCGAAATACACAGTAGGTCGTGACATTAAGCCTTACATCACATTTCTCTCTTCATGCCTCAGCATTTCTTGCAGCAGCTTTTAATGATTTTGTTAGAGTTCTGTGCTGAGGACAATGTCTTTGTTGTAATTGCATCATTTTATCCAAGTAGTGGGACAATTCCTGTGAGAGAAAGTATAAGCATATGTAAGTGGAAAAAAATTAAAAATGTAAAGATTTTACTTGTATTTGTGTGCACTTCAGGGGCTAACTCATCAAAGCAAAAAGAGTAACCGCTGCCAACTTCTAAATGTGTTTAAGTACTCTACAACAGATAGAACTGTAATATTTTTAGAAGGGTGATTTACCTGGTAGGCAAGCATAAAAACAGTTCTTATGTTCATGTTATTGCAAACATAATAGTGCTCATTTAACATAATAAGTTTACATTGCATTGAAAAGGAATCTGTTAGTATGAAAGAGTGATTTATTGAATGGGCTTTTATGAGGTTATTCCAACAGTGGAGGAGCTGTCTTCGTAACAGAACGACATCTATTGTTAATCCTGCCATTTGTTGTTGTTTTGCCAGGTGTTTGCTGTGTACCTAAATGCTTCCATGTTCCATGTTGGTTTTGTTTTTTTTTTTTTTAAAGAGGTACTTGCAAATGAAAAATGTCTTCAATGAACAATTCGTTAATATTCTTGAGCACTTAATTTGATCTTCTATTGATACAGGCTGGAACTGTGTTGGTTTGTATCATCTGAAGAATTGTCCTTCATTTTAACACTGCCAGTCTGTAGTCCTTGCTCTTTACTGCAGTTGACTTCCTTTAGTGGGGAGCTAATAGCAGCTGTGTATTTCTGAAGTCTTTGTTGTGTAGGCTAGTAATCAAACTGGCCTTTCAGTTGTTTTGGTTTTTCTTCCCATCTTTTTGCAATTGCTGTTACAGAACCAGCTCTGCTTTCATAATGCATTTCTGTTCCAGTGTGCTTTTGATACACGTGATTGAATACAGAAAGCAGTTGTATGGTGGACAGTCTCATCACTGATATTTGTTGTCCTGCCTCGTCTCTCCCTCCCTACTTAGCAGGCATGTTTTTATTTGTATTCATCCATTAGATATTTAGATATGGTCTTGATATTGTTGAAACTGTTCTCATTGTCACGTGCTTGCTTTCTGAAACAAGCACTGCCTTTTTTTTTTATTAAATTCGGCTACATGAGCTGAAACGGATTACTACTGTTTCAGGTTAAGAATCTAGATAAGTGATCAAGTTGTATATCTTAATGAGTTACCATCCAGCAAGTCATGTAGCAGCCTACCTTGTATTTACCAGGTGTTCCAACACATTCAAACAATTAGAAGGAGATCAAGGTGAAAGCATTTGCTCTTTTGCTTGTCTGGCTTGTTACTGCAGCTCACCTGGTACGCAGGGACTCACTAAGTTGTGATGACCGAATCTGAGCTCAAACATAACTGCATTAGAAACTGCACAGATAAAATGGTGTTTTGAGAAATTAAAATGTGAACAAGCGATGGCTTTTAATCTCTGCTTGTGTGTAGTGGGTTGGAAGAGTGTCAGTATGAAAAGTTAAATTCCGTCATTGTTTCCTGTCTCTTGCTTCCACCATAAATCAGAATGGGAAGTGGTGGCAACAAGGATAACTGGAGAGTTGTGTGTGGTGAGGACAGGTTTACTGTACTGAATGTCAAAGCATTGCTTATTCTGTTCTAACTCTAAATTTTAAACCACTCAGGACTTTTCTTGTGCTGTGCCTCTTGAAACTTCTGTGAAAGAGGAGTAGTGTTATTCTGTATTAATGCTGCTTCAGTTGTAGAAGCATTTATAATAAAGTTGAAAACTAAGGCTTTTAAGCACACAAAAGAACTGAAATGGGAGTTATTCTTTCTAGGTTTAAGTTGTTTATCTCTTTTTGAAGAGAGATCCACCTTTTGAACAGAAATGCAGTTATAAGTCACATAATGGTCATGCATTAGTAGGTAGGATTACTTTTGTTCTGCATACGGACCACTAGGAATGCATGTTAATAATTTTCTCTTTCCTGAATCAGTCATGCACAAAGTTGAATTCAGCTGTCTTGATTAAATCTTACCTAAAAAAATGCAAGGTAGGGAAGAAAGTGGAATAGCTAGATAACATCCCCGTTTATTCACTGAAATACCATAAATCAGTTTAGTCTGCAGGGATTGGAAAGTAACTATTAAGCAAAAGCCCACCACCGCCAAACCCCTCAAACTAAGGCAAATGCTTAGCTTATCAGGGTTCAGTATCATCAGTATTTCTTCCATACCAAAGATAAAAAGTACATTTTTTACAAATATGCTGGAAAAAACCTCCTGATGTTCAGAAAAATTTGGAAATAATGAGTAAAGACAAAAAAATATATCTTTAGAAATATTCTGAAAACTCTCAATGTTCGGAAAATTCTGGAATAAATAAAGTCAGTATTCTTATTATTATCAGTGGTTCTTTGTTCATTGTTACCTTATTTGTTTTATAACACCTGGATTTACAACTTTCCCTTATTTTTTTTCTGTTAGAAATGTTCAGAGAGGTCTCTGTGTGAACCCAGTGAAAATGTTTAACAGAAGCTTTCTGTTTCTCTGAAACAAATTTGTTCTATTGCAAATTTGCTACCTGCATGATATAGTAGGTAAAAGAATGTTTTTGAGAAAAAAAATCCCATCACAGTAATTATGACTTCTCCGCCATGTTTTATTCTAATTTTTACACCTGTATATAAGGATCTTAAAATTTCAGTTTTAATTCTACTGTAGAGTAGATTTCTAAGAGTGGAATATTTTTGTGTGAGGAAAGACTGAGCTTTTTAATGCTAATGTTATGCTATCCTGAAAAGACATTTAATGAATAAGTAAAGGAACACTACAATTACTTAGTAATTTTTTTACTTCAAGTTTTGCATCTGCTTTCACATATTGTAGGACATATGGTGAAGACTGAATGACTGAATTTGAAATACATTGTCTTTAGCAACTAGTAGAAGTAATTGACATTTTTAATCTCAGCATTTCAGTTTTACAGCTTATATATATTCTTAAAAAAAAAAGATGGCGCAAACATCCTTGCATGGACAAGCCATTAAGTTACTGACTATGATCTATATTTTGATCTGGGACCAGCAGATTTATGTCTGAATCTTACCTCCTGATGTGCTTTAGGCAGGTGATATTTTAGTGCTAACAATCCATTTTCTGCTTTGCTTCTCCCTCCACGGTATCCTGAAGAAATCAATTATATATTTTCAAGTCCTAAGCCCAATTAAAGATTTGCAACACTTTACAGAATAAAGATTCATCTGATGTGAAATGGTTGGTTCAGCTAATTGGAAATTAGGCACGTGACCAGTCTGAGACTGCTGGAAGTGAACCTTGAGGTTAGGATAATACAACAAATGTAGCAAGGTGTGGGATTGGAGGGGAGTGACATGGCTGTAGTTAGTTTCCCCCAAATAAATTTGCGTGAACAGACTCTGATATGTACAAAGCAAGAGCAGAAGGCAGTTATTTTGGCCTTCAATTTTCACTAATTTTTGTGTCTGTGTAGGAATTTGTGGATCCCAAGGATTCATGCTCAATTTAGTTAGTATTCCTGAAGGATCAAAGCTTAAGTATGGGACTCCAGTTTTATGCAGCTGGAGACCTCTACATGTGGGTTGGTTTAGGATAGTCTTTAGAACTGAAGTGGTAGTTAACCTGTCTGTTATTGAACTGTATATGAAAAAATTTGCATTGCTTTGTGTACTTCTATTCAATTAAAAGCCAGCCTGCAACAGTGGGTTCTTTCTCAAAAAAACATGAATCAAAAATTTACCTATTACCAATGAGTACACTCATACATTGCCTCATTCTCACTAGCCAGCAAAAGAAAGTGGAAAAAACCCAGTGCCGCAAAGTTTATTGCTTTTGAGAGACAGAGGCTTTTTTCCTGGCATCTCCCCACAGTGCCTGTTTGCAAGTACTCTAATGTGCTGGGGGCCTTCCATTTAGGTTACTAGATACACTTACATGTGGAATTTTAATTTACTGTCCCAAAGCACTTCTGCTGTGCCTTGGTCCCTCATTTTGCACCTGCAGTAATTTTGTACAAATTGTGTACAATAATATTTTAGTGCAAAGAGGAAGATGTCTGCAAATTTTGAAGTCCAAAGAGAGGCCCATCTGCAAGTCAGACTGCACATCCATATTTGTGTTTCATGGGACATTTATTCCAGGATTTATTAAAATTGGAGTTTTGTTTGGTGCTTTGGCTCAGCTCTTTATGTTTATTCCTACTAATTCAGCAGTAAGGATTTCCAGTGTACATGCCATTTATAATCTCGTATCTCTACGAGAGCTGAAATAAATTAGCTAGCAGTGAAACTGGGCAGAATTCACTTCAGTAAGAGGAAGAAGATTTAAGTTTTCTGATTTGTGTTGATAGTTTTATCTTGACTATTAAAAATCCTATTTAAGCAAATTACCTGGGATGCATAAAAAGGAATGTGGCCAGCAGGTCAAGGGAGGTTATCCTCCTCTTCTGTTCTGCCCTAGTGAGGCCACATCTGGAGTGCTGTGTCCAGTTCTGGGCTCCCTAGTTCCCCCAGTTGAAGAAGGCTTTCAGGGAAGAGATAAAAGACAAGAGCCTGACCCCTGCCATGAGCAATCTAGGCAAGACATGAGCACTAACTTGCTGACCGTATGCAAGTTCACCATTACTCTTCCCAGAAAACCATATTAAAGTGTTGCCACAACTTTCTTACTCTACACTACACCCTGCCCTTGCTGCTCTTTGGGCTGACTCCATTCCAATATGTGCACGGTGTTTAGAGCATGTCAGCGGTGAAAAACAAGTGGGTATGAAACTCTTTCAAAAGGAGAGCAAGAAGTGTTACAGGATGATGGTGAATGCAAGCCAGATGTACTGGGCAGGCTCAGCTGACAGAGAAGGAGTAAATATTGGGAACTGCTCAAGCAAGTCTGGCAGAAAGCTACCAAGATGATCAGGAAAATGGAGCATCTCCCTTATGAGGAAAGGCTGAGAGACCTGGGTTTGTTCAGCCTGGAGAAGACTGAGGCGGAATCTTATCAATACCTATAAATATCTGAAGGGCAGGTGTCAGGACGATGGGACTGGACTCTCTTCAATAGTGCCCAACGACAGGACAAGGGGCAATGGGCACAAGTTGGAGCACAGGAAGTTCCACCTGAATATGAGAAAAAACCTTTCCTGTGAGGGTGACAGAGCAGTGGAAGAGGCTGCCCAGGGAGGCTGTGGGGTCTCCTTCCCTGCAGACATTCAAAACCCGCCTGGACGCGGTCCTGTGCCCCCTGCTCTAGGTGTGCCTGCTCAAGCAGTGGGGTTGGAGAAGATGATCTCCAGAGGTCCCTTCCAATCCCTGCCATTCTGTGATCCTGTGTGACCTGTTTCCAACTAATACTTGGGTATTAGCATAAAACCAGTCTTGATTCTTCTGTTGTTTTTTTTTTTGCTGGAATTTATATAGAGATTGATTCTCAGACATTAGCAGACTGCCCCAAATTTGTGACTGCTTCATCCAACTGAAAATAATGCCCACTGTTTGTTGTAGCAGCTACTTGTTCCTCTGAGATTCTTCTCTGAAAAAGTAATTTCTTTTCTTTTAGAGATAAGAATAATGGAAGTTGATTTACCCCTTTTGGCCTTCATTAGTAATTTTTGCCAAGCTTTCATTACATTTATGTTCTCACTGTGTAGACATACATAGAGAGAGCATGTGTGTATCTGTGTGTGAAAACATATTTACAATTCCAGGTGATCCTAATACATTTTCTAGCTGTGGATAATTTGCTGCCTCCTTTAAATCTGCATTTTGAATCTTCTTCCAAGGACGGAGTTTTTGTAAAGTTGTTTTTCAAGACCCAGAGACAATTTTAAGACACTGGATGTCTCTCCCTCTTCCCCTCCCTTCCCACTGTGCCCACCCCCGCCCCTGCCCCCTCCCTTGGGGATTCCTAGCCCTATGGAAGCACCCACCACCTTTTACTAACCTTGTTGTGCACTTGGCGTTCCAGGCAGCTCCTGAGAAGAGCAATCTCATTCCTTTCACTTCCTTTTCTTGTTTCAATGTGATGTATAAAATAACACACGAACTTGCGCACAGAGTCTTGTTCATAGATAGGCCCATGACAGTTCACTCTGTTTTTCACATGGGCAGCAGATGGCACCTGTGCAAGGTTACCTGCAGTTAAGCATTCATTTTTTCTACCATTAAAGTGCTGCGTCTCAAGGCACCAAAATAGCTGGTAGTCTGGCTGTCCTTGTAATCTATTTTCATTGAATGATTCCATCTTGCATATGCTTACCCGCTCTCTCCTTCCCTGCTGTCCTTCCCTGAAATACATCCTGCTAGATGTATTTCTTTTAAAGGTGTTTGTATGAGGCAGCAAAGAACTACTTTACTTCTAAGAGGGTATAGGATAGGCAACAACTGATAACTTGAAGCACTGGTTACTACCAATGTTTCCTGTGTAGCAGTCTAAGACTTGAACTGGAGAGCAGTACCAAGTTCTGCTGTCTTAGAGGAAAATGAATGCTTCCCTGCCCTGGCTTCTCCCATGAACTTCTTTCTTTCCTGTGAAGGTAGTGAAAGTCTGTAGCAATAGGATTCCCACCCTCAGTAACTCGCTAAGGTGCACAGAGGAAGGTGAGATAAATCTAAGGCCTTTGAGTCCATGAACTTTCTTGCATCAAGGCAGAATAAATGGCTTGTCAAAGAGCTTGTCGTGAGGAGTCCCAAAAGAGAGATGGAAGTTGGGTGGATGCAGAAAGTCAGTGTGGATGGCCCAAGGTACCCATTGGTTTGTTTTAATCCTTATGGAGAGGTTAATTTCTTTTATTTCCAGGATGTCTCTCAGAATGCGGTTTACCCATGAGCTGGGCAATTTACTGAGCAGTAATCTACTGGAGTTTTGGACTAGCCCTTCTCTGATTTAATTGTGTTACTGATGATACCAGTCTCCTGTGCTATGGACCACTGTTGAGGGTTCAGAAAATGCAATGTAAAGCTGTTGTAATGTTGCCATGTAATGTAATGTTGCCAATAAATGGTAGTCTTTGCAGCTCCTCCTTGGAAATGGCAGCAGGAGACCCAGGAAAAAGGTCAGTGTATGTAATGGCACATGCAAGGGTTGCAGCTGAAGGTGGGAAAAAGGTTCTGTACTTCAGGCTTCAACCTCTACCTCTTTTTTTTTTTTTTTTCTATTGCTTTTTCTTCTTCACCTGTTTCTTCCCACCCACACTTCTTTACATAAGATACTGCCTCTCCCTTATCTTAATAGCTGTATCCATAGAGGGGATCAAGGGGATGTCCTGTGTTCCTTTATCTGGTGAGTATTTGGTATGTTTGCTGCTGGGAGCTGCCAGGACCTTTTTTAGCTTCATCAGTATCAGGCAAATGATCTGGCCACATAGTGACCACAATAAACCTTGTTTGACCTCTTCCCACAAGTATGGAACTGAGTATCTTAGGAAAGTCTAGGGTGATTCCTGATGTCCTTGATGAAAACAACTGTAGCTGCCCAGTGGATTAAAGCAACTGAGAGACAGAAGATTCCAATGTAATATAAACCTGTAAATCAGCGAAGTCTGTACAGAATATGTCACACTGGTAGCATCTGCTTACTACTGGCAGAACTGGACAGTTTATAGAACAGGTTTCAGCCATTTGTAAGGAAAATGTGAACTGAAGCATGAATTTAATATGCATGGTAGCTGCAATCTGGCAACAGGGACTTAGTGAATTTTCTAGCCACCTATTCTGTAAAGGACATAAATCATAAACCGGCACTTTTCTCTGCCACTTTCACTGATGCTTATTTTCACATTACACTCCTGTAACTTTGTGGCAGGTAGCGAGAGAAGTCACACAGGCATATCAGATTTAGCTGAGCTGCTAGAATTCTCAGGCTGTAAAATAGGGAGTGGGGGAAAGAGGGTCCTTTTGTGAAAATATTTAGCTTAACTTCTGTTGCGGCTTACAGACGCAGTAGAAGAAATTGCATACTAATCATTTAGCCTTAACTTTAACACATAAGGGAGTTTAATGAGTTACTTTAAACTGAAGGGAATTTTGTAATTTGCTCTGAAATTGGTTAATCTTATTCATTGGCTTTAAAAAACCCCTGTTGATATTATAGGCAATGCTTTTCCTAGTTGGCATTTTAAGTGAATTTAAGGCTGTGGAAAATGCTTCCTTCAGGCAGAGATGTTCTAAGTAGATCAAAAATGGTGCAGCATGGGTGGCACTAAGGTTCATCAGCAGCTTCACCCTGGGAATGTCACCTCTGGACATACACAAGTAGCTCAGCAGTCATGTCCTTTCAGATTTGCTACCTCTGGAGATACTAAAGGTGATGCAGCAAGTTATCATTGTCATACAGAAATTCCATCCTGCAGTAGCATAAACCTGCAGTTTGGTTACAATCTTCAGTTAACTGTGGGGAGAAACGGGTTTTGACATGCAAGCAGTTTATATCTGTGTTACCTTCTTTTCAGTTATGTGGCTGATCTTATCCTGCTGCCTTGAAATAACTATAAGGCAGCATATCTTATCTGATAATGAAAGACAGCTATGTTGAATTCCTTTGACTGGATGCTAACCGATAACTTGAAAGGTACCATCTACTACAACATCTCACTTTGAGTATCTATGCATACATCTAGTTTGACTTTTTGGGAATAAAATCTCCCATAGTCCCAGATTTCTTCCAGTGAGAATATTGACAGAAGCATATCTGTGGGAAAGGGTTTAACCCCAACAGGATTTACATGATAAGCGTAGTTAAACATGTGAATGTACGTTTGAAAAGTCTAAGGTTCTGTCAATACATAATTTGCTTGTTGTATTCACATTTCCCTCATTGCCTTTATGAGAAGGTTTATTCCTGTGCTCATTGGAAATTTTCTTTCTCTGTCTATCCAGCATAACACAGGAAGCGTTGTTCTTGTGTTGAAGCACCTGCAGTCATGTCATGTAATGGTAAAGTGCATCTCCTTGTAATGGTTCCTAATCAGGTTACTGTGAGAAAGATAATTTTTTAAGGTCTTTGTCAAAAACCCCGATTTTTTTCTGAGAAGTGAAGGTTGACAATTGGAAATGGGTGCTTGAAAATAATTCTGAAAGTAGCTGGGCCAGTTTTGCTGGGCTGAGAAAAATGAGGTTCATGTCCTTTCCCTTTCCCTCCTTCCAGACAGTGTATCTTGAAACTGCAGCAGGAAATCTAGGGGTAGTTGCGCAAATGTCCTTTCCTAGTAACTGCTCTCCCCATGTGGTTACACTGATTAGCAATCTTTAGTTTGTAGGTCAGGAATCATTTGATTATATGTCCTTGTTTATCACTGCCCTAGAGTCACTCATTGAAGAGCTAGTTACTGAGTGTACAGGTCTACTTTCTACTCCTTGTGACCTTTGGGCTTCTGCACATATTGTCTAGAATAATGCTTTTTCAGTTGCATTCTAGCTGCCATCTACAGTTCCTGTCTCCTTGGTGAGTTCTGTTCCAGGCTACTTCTTTTCATTATGCCTGGGTCATTCCCAGGGTTTCTGTATCCTGCTGCAATAGTTCCTGTAGTATATATGAATCACTTTATTTGGGTGGAAAAGCCAGGATGGTTCCATTGTAAAATGGGCAAGTGGAGTCAGAGTTAGACTTTGCTGCAAAGGTTTGCATAAAAAATGGGTTACATTTCACTTCTTCATAGTGAATTTGTATGGCTAAAACATTATTGTTCATCTAAGCTGAAGCAAAATATTACTTTGAAATGTTTCTTCTGCCAGTAGATCTTTGATCAACGAACTAAGAATCAACAGTTTATATAGATTTTAAAACTCTTCACTGCCCATGCTCTGCAAATGACTTATATATTTGTCTTTGATATCATAACAATGTTTTTGTTTAGTGCTCCCTTAGAACTGCTCAGTTTTCTGCACAGTGTGAAGCTGGATAGATTCAGAATATGTTCTGTTTTACCTAAACACCTCAAAAAGCAAAGTCTTTAGGGAGTAATCCTAAGTATTAGTTTTATTACAGGATTTGGAAGATCTGATAATTTGTATTATGCCTCTGGCAGGGCAACCTTTGGCAATGTGATTCCTTACTGTTGCCCCTCTCCCCCTCCAGGGGTCTGACTGCGTGGTGGTGAAAGTAGGCGTGAGAATATGAATCTTGAAGACTTACAAATCACAGGATAATTAAAAAGTGTCTGAAGTACATATTTAAGACCTGTTATACTGAGCTGGTTGTTTTTGCTGAATTGCCCATTCCTGGGTGGTAAAAATTTATTTGGAACTAAAGCAGGGAGTGGGTCACCCGCTGGCACCCACCAGACAAGCAGCATTCCCCGCCTTATCCTAAGCTTTCACATGGAAGGGAGAAGTGATAGTGTATATTTGAGGACACTTTGGATTGGGTATCTTCTGTTAAGTGTGAAGAACATAACTAAGTAATAAATCTTACTACGGTCAGTGCTGTTAAAACAGATCTGTGATCCCATTTAAAAGTGGCTGTTGCGTTTTTGTTCTGGTTTGCATTTTTCCCAGCTACTTTCCAAACCCTCTTGCACCTTACTGAGATACTACACCATCACTGTTGAAGAGTCATTTTGTGTAGAGGTGATGACATTTCTTTTATACCTAAACGTTGACCTGGAATTTCTGTTACCTCTTGAGAGTCAGAAGGCTGCTAGTACAAATGGCAGCATCTTAGGAAGATCTACCACCATTTTTTATTACTTATGATGAAGTAATGGGTGGAAGATTCTGAAGTGCTGAGCTTTAGAAACTCGAAAAGCAATTCAATGTGTTCTTATTTGACTTTATTAAACCAGCAGTTAGTAAAAGAAATCAAAAAATCCCAGATGGAATAGTATCCTACGGAATGCCAGGGTCCAAGGTAACTGCTTCTCTTTATGCCGTTGTTCTGATTCCTGCTTGTGCGAAAATGTAAAAATGTTGAAAAAGTTATATTTACATGGTTAATATGAATAACTGTCCTACATCTTTCACCATAGGTATGTTCTTTATTCACCATTTCTGTGTTGTAAGAGTGCAGCAGAGAAAGACATCTGACTTAAGATGTGTTAGCACCGTGTTATGCACTACTGCTTTCAGGATGCAAAAGATGACTCTGAGATAAATAAAGAAACCCCACTGCTCAGAGGCATTTGTAGATCCATGTGCAGGTTCAAAGAACAGTATAGTTATGGCAAGACAGGGTTACCGTATTCATATAGGACTGAGTTGATACAGAACTGGAAGCATAATGTTAGTTTGGGTATTTTTCTGAATTCTTCTGCACAACACACAGCAAAATCATAGAATGGTTTAGGCTGGAAAAAAGCAGCCCCAAGGCTGAAAAACTGTAAGTGTTCTTAGTTATTAGACAGTCCTCCTGATTTAAAAAAAACCAAACAAAACCAAAACTAAATCTACAGGGTACGCTTCTGGAATTGATGTGCAGCATCTGAAGGTAGACAAGAGCCAGACTATTATGTGTGAGATATGGGTAAAGAGACACACCTGTAATGTGACAGGACTGTACAATATTTTTTATACCTGCTGGACTAGGATGGTTCAGCTTGTGTTGAAACCCAATAATTTGGCAAGTGGATGTTGTCTGCAGTAAGTAGATTGATCTTAAGTAGTATGCAATGCCACAGTGACAGCTGAAGGATGATTCTAGCAGTTAGCAAGAAATACATACTTTTCTGAGACAAGAAACAAGATGTGCATTGTAACAGCAAACTTCTAATAAGAAACTGGGGATAATTCATTATGGTGCTATGGAAAATGCTGTCGTTGTGGAACAGCTTATAAACATTATTATTGTTGTTGTTGTTGTTGTTGTTGTTGTTGTTGTTGTTATTATTATTATTATTATTATTATTATTATTAAATTATCGTAATTCTTTGGCCATGATGCTTCCCAAAAAATGTCACTTTAGATCTTATAGTGTTAGAGACTCACTGCATGCTGTGTACTACGCTCAACTGAGATGGTTTTAATCTGGCATTTGCATGACATGATTTGTTTCAACTGTTCTGTTGTGCATGTGAGAGCAATTTATTTTAGCAGCTGGAAAATGCACTTGAGTCTGTGATATACATTGGCGTGTAATTTTCCATTTTCTTACATGCTGATGGCATTTAAAGGCTTTGAATTGTTCACAGTGGCTGATGTTCCTTCTAGGGAAGGTAGAACAACATTCTTGTAGACTCATTTGGTTCTCTTTAGTGCACACTACTGTTTTTGGTATGTATTTGAATAAATGGATAAGTACGGACAATGCAGACTCAAACACACTCAAAATTATCTGCACTATGTGAAACATTGATGTTGTCTCAGAACCCCATTGTCATGCATTGTAGCATATGGGAATAAAGATAAAACTGCAGCACAAAGACTGTCTTTGGCCAACAGGGAAAAGGTGTATTTGCAGTTTGGGAAGAACAAAAAATTGCATCAGAGGTAGGGGGATGACTCAATGGAAACATAATCTGTCTATAAAGGGCGTAATATTCTAACATAAGTCTCTTATGCAGTCTCTGTTTCTTTAGTATGTGAATGCCTAGTGTGTCTTCCTCAGTGTTCTTTGTAGTTTTTTCCCCTCCTGGCAAAAACTAGAAAGGGGAAGAGGGACTGCCTTCTTATTTTAGACTAATAATATCAGATTTCCACTTTTTGGAAGGCTTTATTACCATAAGTAGCTGTGCTTAGTAATGTTTACCTCTAAGAGAATAGTGGATGTCCTGTTATCTCACACATTGAATACAGGTAATATCTTGTTCTGCCTCTTGCCTGTGATCGATCTCTGTTCTGGAACCCAAGGCAGGAAAGGATCCCTTTGAGAGGAATGATGAAACTGGAGGTGACTGGAAATTATTTTGTAAAAGCTGATCTGAGTGAATTCCTAAGAAGGTAGTAATGCATTGTTCTGGAAGGCAACAGGTTCAATGCTCTGGTAACTGCAGTGCTTAGATCTGATCGATGTACCAAGTGGCCAGGCTCTCTTAACGCTAACTCTTCCAGCACTGCAGTGCTTCTTCCGATTCTGATGCCTTCAAGATGTTCTGGTGACGTCACATAAAACACTGAGTTGCTGTAAATCTTTCAAGTGGGTAGCTTTGTAAAGGGTGGTTGTTGTTGGTGGTTACCGCTGTTTTTAAGCTTACCATTTTCTGAAATGTCAACACAGAAGTTTATATTGCAGAGTTTCATTTAAAGTTTTTGTTTTTGCAAGGCGCCTCACAATAAAATGACTAAAATAATTGCTCCCTCATGCATCCAGGTCAGGAAAGCCATTGTCAAACTCACTCCATCCTCAACACTTCTGTTACTTTCACCTCAGCATTAATACTTTAGCTGAGGAATGTTTTATACTACATTTCTTTTGTGGTTTAGCCGGCAACTCAGCCCCACCCAGCCGCTCACTCCCCCACTGGCGGGATGGGGGAGAGAATCAGAAGGGTAAAAGTGAGAAAGCTCGTGGGTTGAGATAAGAACAGTTTTAATTATTAAACAAAATAATGACAATAACAATAATGCAATGAAAAGGAAAATAATGAGAGAGAGGTGAAACCTGGGATGGGAGGGGGAATGAAAAACGAAAACCAACAGCACATGACGCAGCCGCCCGACGCCGCCAGTCCCTGAGCCTCAACTTCCCCTCCATGCGCCAACTGCATGTACTGGTCGTGGCGTCACATGGTACGGAACGAACATCCCATTGGCCAGTCGGGGTCAGCTGACTCGGCTGTGGCCCCGCCTCTCCCGGCCTCCTGCCCACCTGGCACAGCGCGGGAAGCTGGAAAGGCCCCTGACTGCTGCAGGCGCTGCTTGGCGACACCGAGCCACTACTTAACCGCAACTAACGCATCAGTGTGCCACGGGCGCTTTGCCTGCCGCAGTGAAGGGAATTAACCCTGTCCCAGCCAAAACCAGCACAATTTCTCAGAACACTTATGTAACTAACTTCTGAATATTCTCAAAATAAATCACAGTCTGTCATTTTGATGCCAGATTGATGGCTTATGACTTTCTTAAGGAGAAGGATTGATTATGACACTACAAAACTGCATAATAAGGTATAAAACTGTGTATTATTTATTATTTCTGACTTAATACTTTATTATTTCATTAACTCTCTGACCTTTTTTGTCAGATGTTATTGTTTCAGCAGAATCTTCCTGTAGATTTCTAATTTTGTTCTCAATATTGAAATGTGTCCTTGCATCATCTTATATGCAAATGGAGTTTCCTTCAGTATTTTTAGTAGGGACTGGGTTTTTTTTTTTGCAGCGCTTCCAATTTCTGATAATATTACCCTGCTCACTTATACCACCAAGACTTACAGAAGCTTTGATGTTTAACAAACAAGGCTTTGTGCTAAGTATCAGCAAGAAGTGAAAGTCTACTTGGAGTTACCTCTTTAACAAGGTGAACAGATTAAAATAAAATTGTTATAGTTTAGGACTCAAATTCTTCCAGTGCAAAGCAGAATTTTAGTCTCAAAAACTGCATTTCTAATTCTAGAAATTACGATTTCTGAGCAGGTTCATTATTTATGCAATGTGACCTTTTCCATCAGTAATTCTGAGATTATGCTAATTAACAGAATAGAATAATTTGCATATAAAGGACTTTAGATGGTGCTGATACATCGTTACTTATGGCAATGTCAATTATACTGATGAAGAGTGGAAAAAAGTTTTATGTCTTAATGCATCAGGAAAATGAAGTGCTAGATCCTGAATTCTTGAGTTACCAATATTACGTGTAATAAATTATCCTTCAGATGTAAATTGCAGCTATGATCTGCACCATTCATAGAATGAGCGCTTCAAACAGCTGCTTGTCTATGTTGTAATTTCTTTGCAGGCACCTCTGAAAATATTTGAAGGCTTTTAGCTGGACTCAAAGTTCAGTGGAGCCCCAGTCTGTGAAAAATTTCAGCATGTGTTTATCATGAACCTAGAGAATGGAGAAAAATGCTGTGATAATTCTTGTGTTGTGCTGCTCTTCTCCCTGCTTGATTTCCCTCTCTTTCCTCAGCCTTCTGTACATCTGTGTCCTGGTAGTACTGTTTCCCAGAGTCTTGTATCTCTCAGGTATTACAGCTCGTCCCGTCTTTCTTGGTTGCTTTCTTGGATTTGCATCAGTACTGTTGCAATTTCAGTTAAGAAATATGAGAGCTAAAGGAAAGCTTTATTGTATTTTTGTTCCTTTTAGTTTGGTTTCAAGTTTTCTGTCCCTTGTTTGGTGGTTTTCCTATTCTTCTTTCCTGGTTTCCTTCTCTGTTGCTATTCCAGCACTGAAAGGGTCTCTCTTTCCCATTACTTCATAAGAGAACTGCTTTTTCTGGTTTCAGACCTTTCTTTCACAGCCAGTTTTTTCACTGAACATTTGGAGTAAATTTTTTCCTCCTATGTGTCCTCCATCCACAATGTCTTAATTTTGTAAAATTTTTCCATGCTCTTTCTTATTCAGAATTCAAATGTTTATAAATAACCGAACAGAATTTGAGAAAACTGGAACATATTGCAGTTGTGTGTGGTTGTCCTAAGCTCTTTTTGGGATAAGAAATAATATATTTTGCTCATTCCCAGGCCTTTGTGTTTTGAAGTTACTTCCCTTTTTTTGTGTGTTTGAAGGCCTATCTGTGCTTGTGAACTGTAAGATTAAGACCTGTATTTAAGATCCTACATAAGATACCTCTAATACACCTACTTTTAAGTGGAACGGTGTTGTGGATGAGACCAGAATTTCATCTGTCCTTTTGTCTGAAGCTGTTTATAGCAGATGCCTACATAATATTTTGAAGTCTAAAGCAAATACATGAGGATACTTTTTACCAAGCAGTCTTCTAAGTTCCAGTGATTTGTCTTATGGCTATCTTGAGACGAATGTGTATGTCTTTGTATTTAGTAGTCCAACCTGGATATACTTTTTTCCCCTCCTTCATGAGTTTGTCTGCTCTGTGTTTGTCTGCAAATTTTTAGTTTTCATAATAGCTTGGGGCAAGAAGCTCCACAGCTGAATCACACAACATGTGAGGTGGTATCTCCTTTATTTGTTTTTGCACTTATGATCTGCTAGTTTCATTTAATGATGTAACTGCTGTGTTGGAGAGAGTGTGTGTCCATTCTACTTGCAATTTTATAGACGTCTCAGATCCCTCTCAGAAGCTAGCCAACATTTGACTTCTTTTTTTCTTTTTGATTGACAAAAAGAAATGGGCTGATATTTTAACGGAAAACACAAACTCTACTATTTCTGAGTGACAGCTGATTCACAGCTTATAACCATGCAGGCAAAATTTTCTTTTCTGTGTGCCTCACTTCATGTTGAGTAAGTACACTGTGGCAGTAACATGCCTTTGTGGTGAAGAAGGTCGAACCACGTACTGTGGTTTATTTGCAAGACTGCGGCCAGAAGATCAAGGGAAGATATTAATCCCCTCTAGCACTCGTGAGACCAAATCTGCAGTACTCTGTCAAGTTAGGAGTTTCCTGATGTAAAACAGACATTGACATGTTAAAGCAAGCCAAGCAAAGACCATGAAGATGGTCAGAGGCTGGAGCACATGATGTTAGAAGGAAAGGTGGTAAGAGAACTGGATTAGTTCAGCTGGAAAAAGAAGGCTTGGGGGGATACTTTATTTGCTGTCTTCAGCTGTTTAGTAGGATGGTGGAGAGAAGACAGAGCCAGAACCATTTCTTGGTGTGCAGTGCCGGTGAGGGGAAACAATAACCACAAACTGAAACACAGGAATTCTTAACTTAAGACTAATTTTTTTTTCACATTGAGGATTGTGAAATGAGCTGTCCAGAGTGGTTGTGAAATTGCAGTTCTTCAAGATACTCCAAACTAAGCTTGGCAAGTCCCTGACCATCCTGATCTAGTTAACCTTGCTGTGGCGAGAGCGTTCGCCTGGATGATCTCCAGAGATTCCTTCCAATCTAGATGATTGCATCATTGTGTTAGTTCATATCAGCTGTTTTACTGCTTGTTCACATAATCATGAGTTGCTTTTGGAACTGCTTCCTATTGGCACTTCCCTTTACTCTCCCAATTTAAGTTAATGTTGCCGGCAAACTTTGTTGTACCACTTCCTGTACCTTTTTTCTTAGATCGCTTGTGAATATACGAAACTGCAAGGTATCTTCCCTCCACTGAGGTATTAGAGTAGGCAGACAAATGGTTACTTTTCTGTCTTCTAATATTTAATGGTCATTTATATTAGGATTTTTCATCCATGTGAAGTTCTTCCCATGGCTGTTTATTTCCTTTATGAATTCTTCTGAAGAGCCTTCAGCAATCTGTGTCAACTGGATCTATGTCCACCTGCTTCCTAATTCTTTCCTCAAACTTAGGAATCTGGGAGGTGTCACTCCCCTTAACAAAAGCTATGCTGATTCTTCTTTGGTGGGTCATGTGGATTCATGTGTGCACTAATGATGTTGTGAAGAACTGCGGATGTTAGGTTTATCGACAGCAACATTGAGCTGCTGGAGTGTGTCCAAAGTAGAGCAATGAAGCTGGTGAAGGGTCTGGAGAGCAAGTCTTATGAGGAGAGGTTGAGGGAGCTGGGGTTGTTTAGCCTGGAGAAAAGGAGGCTGAGGGGAGACCTCATCACTCTCTACAACTACCTGAAAGGAGGTTGTAGTGAGGTGGGTGTTGGTCTCCTCCCAAGTTACTAGTGCTAGAATGAGAGGAAACGGCTTCAAGCTGCATCAGGGGAGGTTTAGATTGGATATTAGGAAAAATTTATTTACTGAGAGATTGGTCAGGCACTGGAACAGGCTGCCCAGAGAGGTGGTTGAGTCTCCATTCCTGGAGGTATTTAAAAGATGTGTAGATGTGGCACTTCAGGTCATGGCTTAGGAGACATGGTAGTGTTGGGTTGACGGTTGGACTTGATGATCCTAGAGGTCTTTTCCAACCTTAATGATTCTATGACTCTATTTGTCTGTAGTTCCTGAATCTTGCTTGGAAGACTCTTTAAAATTTGGAGCATGATTTGCTTCTTCTTTTCATCTGCTACAGAGGCAGTTTGACAAGTATTGAGAGCTTTGAGTACTATACGCTACAATCATTACCTCTTATGTGTCATTTATGTTGTTGGGTGGCAGAGGGGTGGTGGAACACTGTGAGTGAAACAAGGGACTTAGTGCTTGTATTCCCCTGGTTGCCTAGGAAAAGATAAGAATCTTCCCATTTTCATGGACAAATAGAAAACTACCCTTTTTTTGATCTGATTAATTCATGGTATTGACGCAGTGACCCACTGAAGAAAAAAATACCTCATGAAATTTCAGGTAAACTTTTTAGGTGTAAGCCCACTTCCGGACTACGCCCACTTCTGGTATTTCTCAACTAGAGACTCAATTAAAACTTTGAACGTTAAAACCATTCCTCTTTCCCAATATCTCCTCCTTCCAATTTCCAATTAATTTCCAATTAAAACACTGGAATAGAAAAGAAGATTGCCACCCTTCCTAATTTGGTGTTCATTACTACCTCTAATCTGTAGTTATAGCACATTTCAAAGTATCTCCTGTGTGGAGAGCTACTTGTTCATGTGCTTGCTTTTATTCTTAGTTGCTAATACAACATATTTGATGTCATGTGACGACTTTGTAGCTTACAGAAGAGCTTATGTGAAATATCACAAATAATGCTTGTGTGGGATTTAAAAAAAACACTGTACTGAAACCAGGCTGTGCACTGCCATGGTACATGCAACTTCTCTACTGAATTAGGTTTTGTAAGCAACATGGTCCTGTCACAGCTGATACTATAGAAGCTACAGTTGCTTTCTTTGGCCTTACTAGGTAAGGTTAATTAACAAAATGGGGTTGGGAAACAAACACCCTCTTCCCTTAAGAAAATAATAAGCTCTGTTCTTAGAAAAATGGAAAGAACTCTGATTTTTAAATGGGAAAAATATCAGACTTAGGTTTTCTTACAGACTTTCTGTTTTATATAAAGGTCAAACAATATAGTGCAGTTGCCATTTAAATGTTTATTACTTTGCTTGTATCTCTCATACTTTTTAATGGGATCATGGCAAACTTTGATTTTTTTTCCTGCCCCCACCCCCCACCTGGTGATTGGGAAGATCGCATTTTTAAGCATTAGGAAATGGCAAAACTTTCCAGATCTGTTTGAAAAAAATTGATTGGTACAACGGTTCTGTGAAATGTCTGTGTTCTGTTATTTTCCGTCTCAGGTGAGGGCCTGTGTTACAAGAGTTTATCTGAAACCTCTAAAACTTAGAAATATTCTACATGCCCAGCAATATGCTGACTACTTAGACTTGCACATGTGTTTCTTCTGTGAACTTGACCAGTTGAGTTTCTGTTGGCTTGGGTTGCTTTTTTTCAGACTAAAATGACTTAAATGTAAAGGCATTCTGAGTGACAATTAACTTGGGCTTGCCAAGATACTGGAGATGTAGAGGTGATGGAAATGTACTATTCATATCCTTTGTTAATTCCAAAGTCTCAAAATGCAGATTTGTCACACGCTGTCATGAGAGGTCAGTCATGGAATTTCTTAGGCAGGTATTTTCAAAATTATCAAAGCTGGATTTAAAAAATAAAATCCAGAATAATAGCCTACAGCATGTTGGTTTTTTTTTAATGAAAACTTTGTCTATATTCCTCTACTAAGGTTTTTCTTGTAGGAATGTAGTATTACACTTTCTATAAGTTGAAAGAACTTAGAAAAATCCTGGCCTGCTGCAATGTGCCTTTACTGAACTGGAAAGAAAAGGCTGGACTATTAAGCAAGATGAAGTTTTTTTCATAGCACAAAATATTTGTCATGTGAATCTGTTTTAGCATTAGAAAACAGGTGAGCCGGCAGTAAGTTGGAAGACACCTACAGAGAAGCTGGTAATAGAGATTTTAAAACATGAATGGAAAGAATATATATATATGGGATGGTTTGTGTGCTGTAGCTGTACTAGTGAAATTACAATTCCTGTCAAATCCTCACAGTTGGAAGTAGTTTTTGAAAGAAGAAAGAATTTGCTGCAGGATGTTTTTTGTCTTCTAAAAGATTATTAAAAAAAGGCAAAGCTGTTTTGAAAGTACAGGAGCATTCACTTGAGAAAGTGTTTGCTTAGAAAGCAACTGCTATGGCTCAGCATGTAGCTAAGATTGCCTGCTGGAGCTAAATGTAAAATGATCAATTAATGGACTTGCGTATCCTGAATCGTTACCTCCTGCAGCCCTCGCAAAGCACTCACTGTGATGGCAACATTTCTGCGGGGTTTAGAGTCCTTGAGCACTGCTCAAATGCAAGAGAACCATGTGGGTGAAAGGCATATGGAAGTAGGGAGACAGCTCTGAAGTTTGACAGTGTGGCTAGGACTTCCTTCAGGGGTGGAAGAAGACTGCAGACGGACTATTTATAAAGCTGTAGGTGAAGCTCTGTCAGCTGCTTTCACCAATAAAACCTGGCTTTGGAAGTGCAGAACTTGGCTGCAAAACCTTGCTTTGGGCTGACTTTTAGTCTGAGTCCAACCTGATCTTAGAGCCTGTAAGTCCTTATTGTAGAGCCCATAAATACTTATTTTAGAGCCTGTAATACTTAGAACCCATAAGTACTTACTTTCTGCTGGTTTCTGTCAGTCCTGCATAAATCGCATTGCTGCTTCTTGATTTTGTTCCTTTCCTGACCAGTTTGGTTTTTTTTTCCATCAGCTTGTATAAACTTGAACTAGAGAGTCTAGTATGAGTTTTGTACTTTTAAAATAGTTTAAGGCAAAAATCCATTACTCAGTATCTAGAATTTCTGATCTTGTAATTAATGTCTTGTTCATGCATCACAACGTTGCATTATGCAATACCTACATACTCTGTGCTAGTGTAACTTGTTTATTCAGATTTTACTATAATACCTGTTAAATTATTGTAGCAAACTCTTTGAGCTAACTTATCCCTCTCTCTTTTAATAAACTGGTGCCATGATATTTAAGGCACAAGTCTAATATTCTTACAAGGCAGCAAAAGGCAGAATTTGTATTCCTGCACCGTGTTTATTCCAGAAAAAAACCCATAATTTCTGGTAATAAGAAAATGAAAATAATTAGATGTGACTTTAAGGACATTAGGGCGGTGTTCATGGGGGACACTGTCTGGCTACAGTCCAACTCTTTTTCAGCAGGCTGTCTTTGAGAAGTCCTTTTTCTCTTTTTTACTTCCTCAAGAGTGGCTAAAAGAAAGCCTTGGGGAGAGCAGAAGGCTAGAGCAAGCCTGTGAGGATTATTTGCTAGAATATTCTCCCACCTGCTAACCATTTTCATTCTGGGACTTGTAAAGCTGAATTTAGTTTCTATTAATTGAATAGAGTGTCTTATTGTCAGAGAAGTGTTTGTGAAGGATCTACTGTCATTGCGCCTTCTGTTGCAGATTTCTTTGAGTCTCTTGCTGCAGTGCAACCTGGGAGTCATTGATCAAGCAGCACTTCCCACCATCTCTGCTTTCAGGGCTTCTCAGAGGAAAAAGACACAGAACAGATTTCCTCTGATATTTAAAGCCTCTCTTGTAAGTCCTCTCATACCAGTGCATACACAAATGGATGAAAAGAAAGAGATAACAATAAACATGCTCAAAACCATCTTTCCAGTGAATGAACAGTGAAGTGATAGATTATGCCGTGTGTGCAGCACAGTAGAGTATCCTGCTCATGTTCTGTCATTCTTTATTGTAGTAGATAATTGTCTGCCTTTGCAAGAGGAGCAAGGTTGAAGTACTAGGTGTACCTTATGTTTACATTTTCAAGGAGAATGAACCCTGCGTTGAGTCACTGAACTTATTTCTGTTCCTGGAGGAGAAAAAATGTCAAGAATGCTTTGCTTTAGGAAGGTGAACAGGTACATTAATTTCTTTGCTACTGAAGTCTACCATTTTTTCTCAGTAATGAGAAAATGAGAGTGTCATTAATATGTTCACTACTGCAGTGGTTGGTTTGTTTTTTTTTTTTCTCTTTGCCCTGTGAGGATGCCTGTAAACTTTTAAATGGTAGTAGTAAACTGGTGATCTGGTTTTACAACACATGCATGTCCATGTCTAAGCACACGGGCTGTCTGTTAAAGTTAATGGCGCTACTCATTTTCTGAAGTTACATGCGTGCTCTTTGCTGGATGGTTGGATGCTAGCCTAAATCTGCTCAGTGGAACTAGGGAAGTGTTGGAGGGTAAGAGGGACAGCCACAATCCGGCACCTGTGCAGCACCAGATGTGGGCTTTATGTATCATTAGGGTTAAACAACGAAATGGATATCTTCCCTGGAAAAAGTTTAAATTAGAAAGACAGAGAACTTTGAAAATACTTAGCACCTTTTGAAAGCGGTTGCGGATAACCTCACTTACAAGTTAGCAGTAATATACAATTTTCCTGTCTTCTCTGAGCATAGGATTTTCTTAGCCTGAAAAACAAGCTGTGAGAAATGAAGGAAGGAAGCATGAAAAGTATAGGTACATTGTTTTAAAGACAGCATTGTATTTTTAAGCTTAATAAAAACTCAGAATTTCATGTTGCTGATCATCTGGAAACAGTATAAAAGCAACTAACATACGCTCCAGTTCACTGGGGTTTCTTTAAAAACTATTTTGTGTGAGTTAAGACAACCGTGCATTTGCTAGTCAAGAAATAAATGAACCCTCTTTCACTTGGATTCATTATCCTGCAGATCACTGCCAGCTGATAGGGAAGATAAATTAACTTTCTAACTGACCAAAAAAACCCTCAGAATCAATTAAAGTTTTACACTAGGCTTTGCTGATTTTCTCATTTCATTATCAGTGGCATGCTGAGGTTTTTGTTTAAATTAACATGCACATTTTACTTAAAGTAGTTTGAGTTCAAATAGATCAAAGAACAACATTCACAGTAGGGAATTCTGGCCAGTCTTTGTTTAGGCCCATCTATAAAGGAAATAGTACACACCCCTGTGTCCTGAAACCTCTTATTTGAGGGGAATTAAAGGTTACTACATCTTTTTTGTTTAAGACAAATAAAAAACCTACCCCAAAGGCTGTTACACAGCTGCCTTCTTGCTTACTGATTTGGGGGAACAAATGGAAATGGAAGGGGTATTAAAATATTTCTTGAAACTCTTACTGTTTTTTACAGAAATATTTTTGAGCTATTTTTTTCCTCTTTAGAACACAGTTGGTTTAAATATTTCAGACAAGTGTTTTAGTCTGGACAGGTCTGATATTTGTGTCAATTGCTTCTTTCTTGGATCACCACCAACTGGATCACACAGCCCTGCTTTTTTCTTGCAGATTAATTGCTATTAAATATGAATTTAAAAGACTTCTATTTTTTTTCTACCTGGATATGGTCTTCATCAGAACCCGACTTGCTAACTTAGACCTACTATTTTTCTTGCCTTCTAAAGAAAAAGTATTTGGCAGTCCTAGAAACTGATTTAACTAATTGGTCCTAGGAACTAATTAACAAAGCACAGACATTGGTGGCGGTGGCATTTCTCCATGGTGATCCACCTCTGTCTGTGGCCTTACCACTCTTTGGAGGAGAAGGTAGTTGTCTCTTCAGCCTTGCCAATTCATGGCTTCTTTAGCAAGCTTACCAGCTGATTAGCCAATTATTGCCAAGTCTGATGAGCATTTTTGTGATGTTAGCACTTGTACATGGGGATTTAACTGTAGTGAGTTCAGCAATCTTGTTTCAGAAAGGTTTTCTAGCTCTCCTGCTACCTCATGCAGAGGTTTGGGAACCTATGATGTGGGCTCAATTTAAACTCTGCATTTATATATCCCCCCCCAAGGCTGAAAGAAAACAACAAGGATACCTCTCAGAGGAATCAAACACTGAACCAGCATACTCTGTGTGATTGCATTGCTGTTTCTAGAACAGCCAGACACTGCAAACAGCCTTTTCCACTGAGCACAACTTTGGCTGAAAGACAGGTTAGGGAACTGAACAGGCAATTTGCAATCAATGGAAAAAGGTAGGATACTAAGCTTCAGTGAGCACTCAGATGATTATGGATCAATTGTGCAGGGAATCTGAGGAAACAAAACAGCTTCCAGTACATTGGCTGTTTACACAGAGTTTAATGCAGTGGACAAGCTGTTGTTGACTTTTGCAGATTGCATTAGGTCTTGTATCCATCCAAGTCTTCTTTGCCTTACTGCAGAGATCAACACAAAGGTGTTTGTGTCTTCTGTAGCACTAATCTTAAGACTGGCAGTGTGTGTAATGAAGGAAGTGGGTCTGCTGCTGCCCTCATACAGGATGGAGCAAGCCATAATTGGTAACACAAGTCTGTGGCAGCTGGATGTAGCTAGAGCAGCACTGTGAATATTTATCCTTTGAGCTACCCAATAGATTTCGGTTCTCTGAGAGATGGGGAGGGAAGATAAGTGCCACTACTGTTGTAATTGGTTTTGTTTTTTTCATCAACCTTGGATTTAAGACAGCAGTGACCTGAGCCTTGATTGGATATATCTGATCTGTGGCAGTAAGGCTTAATTTACACCTTTACAATTTAATGAGCGTGTGATTATAAACTCACCTAAATCAGGAGTTTAATTATTCACAAAACGTATGAGAAACCGCAACCCCTTCCTGGAACTTTATGGAGGATTAATTTCCTAAATTGCATAATTTTGCTAATCTTTTTCAGTGAAGATCCTCTACTACCAATAGCAATATTGTGTTTCTAGAGAGAACATGCATCATGTTACAGACTGGAAAGGTTTTTGATTGGTTGTTTTTTTAAGCAGCTGTTGTGTTATTGTTGGTTGCTTTTCTCAGGAATCTAGCGCTCTGACAACTTTGTTCGGATATATAATACTTGTGGTGATATTTTTTTGTGTATGTCAAGTAGCAGGATTTTTTTTGTCAAAATGCTGACATGCCAGGTACCTCCATACTTGTTTGCAGGCCTTATGGCCTATCATGAATCCACAGCTCTGTGCTATTGGGAACGACAGTGCACATAATTGGCAATTAAAACCTTCTGAAAAAGGAGAGACAAAACACCCCCCAAATACTCTTTGTATGAAAAGCCTTTCTCATATGAAACAACAAAGCGTTTTTCATTGTCTTTTTAGTATGTGTAGACTTAGTCTAGAATTTGGGCTTTTTCTGCTTGGCTGGACTATAAAGTTCTATGTTTGTATCATCAGTAGAAGCGTATACCTTCATGTTGGTGATCACAGTTATGATGGTCAAGGAAGTTTGTTTCTGAAGAGTAATTTAGCCTTGCTGTGGATATAGTACCTTACGATGCACATACAACTGATATGTTCACCTGCTGTTCTTCCTGGCAGAGTGTCTCCACAGCGCAGCCAATTTTTCCTTCTATTGAAAAGTTCCTGCCTGCATTCCTGACCTATACATCATATTGCAAAACAACATGGGTGAGCCTAGAGAATAGTGAAATACAATAATTGTGTGAAACCCTTATTCAGTACCCCAACTGAACTGATTTCAATTGCCAAAAATCCCCCCCCGCCCCGTCAAATTCTGATTGTCCTCGTATCATCACTGAAGCACGGTTGTCACTATTCAAGGCTGTTAAATTTCCAGATTTTTTCAGGCTTGTTTGTAGCATTTTTTGTAACATCTGAGAGTGAGCAGCTGAAGAACCACTTCTGCCTAGGTTACAATAACTAGTGATTTGGACAAACTACATTTGTTCATATATATAGACACACACATACACACATATATGTAAGTAGCTGATGCTTTTCAGTGAACATTTAATAGTCTTCTGTGCCTGGATCATATTGTGATTTTTTTTTAAATTCATGGAGGTTCATGAATAGGATGGCTCTTCATATGAGCAAATATCCCATGGGATTCACTTTGTATTAAGATACAGCACTTGCTTCTTTACTGCCTTGCACCACAATCTCTTGTTTTATGCTTGCAGAGGATGGGTATCAAATGATATCAGTGCAAAATGCTATAGGCAATGCCAGAAGAATGGACTCAAGGCAAGCATGGCCCTAATTGTTTCTTACAATAGGATCATGCTTATAAATAAATGTAATAAATCTTTGCCTTCTGCTAAACAAAACAGAGGGATTAATTTATTTCTTGGGATGTAGACATGATGGATCACATCTTGAGGCCTCCAATGCTGCAACAAGCTAGTGATTTATATTTTGTCATCTATAATTAAGAGTTCCAGGTGGAGGTGTTTGTTACTCTTATATAGCACCACGGCAGTAAAGCAACACCTGTACACGGTGGTTGCACAAGTATATGACTGAGATTCTCAGTTGGCGCAAATGAGCTGAAAATCTAGCTCATAACTCTGACTTTTTTTGGTTGCCTTCAGATTGAGCTTGTTTTCTTTCACTGTAGCATGCCGAGATCAAATTAGCGTCTGTATCTTGTGTGGTGCTAAAACTTATTGACACAAACCCACATTTTTGCTTTGATTTTGGTTTGTGTGGGGTTTTGTTTTTTGGGGTTTGTTTGTTTGTTTTGTT